>NW_026889796.1:16247500-16725000 GCF_033153115.1 Saccostrea echinata
ACCCTGGGGGTCAAATGGGGGTCAAAAAATGACGTTTTTTAAGCAAAAAGCCCCTGGTTCCCAGAACTCCTCTTACATTTTACACAGTAGCCTAATCGTCTTCTGGAAGGTGGTTGGTGGTGTCCTATAGATGTGCAGTAAGGTTTTGGAATTTTCATTTTCACCCTGGGGGTCAAATGAGGGTCAAAATATGACGTTTTTTATGCAAAAAACCCCTGGTTCCCAGAACTCCTCTTACATTTTACACAGTAGCCTAATCGTCTTTTGGGAGATGGTTGGTGGTGTCATGTTGATGTGCAGTAAGGTTTCGGAATTTTCATTTTCAAGTTTTTGAATCAGTGGAAGAGCTCTCACTAATACATATCAGCATATTACTATTAGGTTTGATAAAAATATCTTGAATGATTTATTTAAAACTGAGCTTAACACTTATCTGAGAAAAGAGAGGTCAAGGTCAACGGAAAGGTTGAGGTCAAAATGTTGATGCAGTTGAAAAACTTATATCAGTATGTATTTACTATTAGCATAGAAGTTCAACAAAAATATCAGAAATGGTTTATTTAAAATGTAGATAAGGCCAAATAAAAAAATATGTGTGGTTCGGGTTACCCAACCTTCCCTATTTTATACCCCCGACCCTAAACTTTTTTTTGGCAATTTTCATATTTTTCCGGAATTTCCCCCAATTTCCATCAATGGCTCCAGTTTAAGTTTTAGTTTCAGCAATGACGGCCTCCTTGCAAAACATAGTGCAAGTGTTTAATAGTGTTAAATCCAAAGCAAGCTAGCATGTAGGTGTCCCCTACCAATATTGACTAGTATATTATCACACCACATCTAAATGCCATTTGCAAAGCAGTGATAGGTACTATTTAGAAAAAAAAATTAAGAAAATTATTTTGTTAAAAAAAAAAAATAAAAAAAAATAAAAAAAAAATAAAAATCCCTACCTACCTACCCTAATTTTTTTGGAAGTGTAACCGGAACCACACATATTTTTTTGTTTGGCCTAAACACTAATTTAAAAAAGTGAGGTCAATGTCAAAGGAAAAGTCAAGGTCAAAAAAGTTGATGCAATTGATATCTCTCAGCAGTATAATTATATCAGCATATGAAGTTTGATAAATATATCTTGAATTGTTTATTCAAAACTGATCTAGACACTAATTTAAGAAAAGTAAGGTCAAGGTCAAAGGAAAATTCAAGGTCAAAAATTTTGATGCAGTTGAAAAGCTTACATCAGTATGTATCAGCATATGACGTTTTATTGAAGTCGGACATGACAAACACTATATGCCTCGGCCATATTCATGGCAGGGCATAAAAAACTTGAATCTACACTATATGAGGATGTTTCCATATCAAAATGACTAACAAGCAAATTCAAAGAATTGTGGTCTCCTGCTTTCCGTGTCCTAGTGGATGGGATGCCATTATTTATGACATATTGTTTCAAATATGCACGCCCTATCATATGTCATTCAAAAGTAATCACCAAAGTTAAAAATTTTGAAAATTAGGTAAAACATCAAGGTCAAGGGGTAAAAAATCATAGCATGCTTGGAAACATCTTGTTACAGGTAATGTACATGTCAAATATAAAAGTCCTATCTCTTCTCAATCAAAAGTTATAAGGAAATATAATATTTTTGAAAAGTAGGTTAAACTTCAAGGTCAATGTCACAGAGTCAAAAGTCATGATATATTTAGAAAGGTCTTGTCACAGGTAATATACATGTATAATATGAACGCCCTATCTTTTCTCTTTCAAAATGATCATTTGAAATAATGTTAAATTTTTTGAAAAGTAGGTCAAACTTCAAGGTCAAGGTCATGGGTTCAAAAATCATGGTATGTTTAGAAAGTTCTTGTAGGTAATGTACATGTGAAATATGAAAGCCCTATCTCTTATTATTCAGAAGTTATGACCAAGGTTAAATTTATTGTGACAGACGGACAGACTGACAAACGGACAGACTGACAGACAAATGAGATTTAATGTCCCCTAGGTCCCTTTTGTGAAAACGGACGACAATAATGCCCTTGCTATTCATGAGAAGAAGATTTATGATGGAAAAAATCCCCTGCATTTTTCTATGTAAATCATTGGATCCCCATATGTGGCCCCATCCTACCCCAGTGGGTCATAATTTTAACAAATTTGAAGCTACACTGTCTATGTAAAGAAAGTTTCAACTTTTTGGGCCCAGTCAGTGGTTCTTGATAAGACTTTTTTAAAATGATACCACCAAATTTTCACTAATTCTTGATTATCCCCCCTTGAAAGAGGGTGTGACCCTTCACTTGAACAAACTTGAATCCCCTTTACCCAAAGATGCTTTGTGGCTGGGTTGGTTGAAATTGGCCCGGCGGTTCTAGTGAAGAAGACAAAAATGTGAAAAGTTTACAGGCGGACAGATGAATGACAAACAAAATGTGATCAGAAAACCAGAAAAACTCAAGTGAGCTAAAAACTGATGATCACAAGTACTTGGAAAGAGTTACAGTATTTGAAAAGCAGTTTTTTTTTCATGCATTAATTGTTTTCAGAAGCTGAAAAGGTATGACTTGTATCCATGTTGAAAAAACTTCACATTTCAGAAAACAGTATGATTAAAAATAGTTAATCAAGGTGCTTTGAGTAGCAAAATAAGCTAAACTGGTATAGCTAATTCAACCACAGAGCTTAGTGAATTTTAAAATGCACAACCTTTTCAACTCTTAATCATTCTTAAAATATTTAAATCATCATTTCTGATTCAAGGGAGAACTAGAGATATGATCAGAAGTATATCCATTGACTAATAAACATGTACATGTATATTGTGTTTTTTAAGTCATTAATGTTTGTTTGTTGTTAAATGTCCCTCTTGGGAATTTTTCACTCATACGGAGACACCACCACTTAAAAATAATGAAGACGTACAAGTCGGATTTAAGGTTAACATTCATTTTAGGAATTTTCAACAATTAATTAAGACGTAAAGAGATAACTCCTTCCCCTTGCCCCTTCCCCTTCCCAGACCCCTGTTTGTTCATGTATGCAAACTAGTCTAATACTTTGGTTTGACATAAAAAAATGTGAATACATACAAATAGTTTAATGGTCCATCTCTTTGAATGATTTTCATTCCTAATTCTAGGTTGACCCAAATTCATGAATGAAATGTCAAGTAATCTTATCATTGATGCACTTCTATTTAATTTGATGTAGTCATATTATGAACAAGAGAGTGGGGATGACCTCAAGGGTTCATAACCTTAAACCATTAGATGTACATAACATAATAACACAAGAAACAAAATTATGTATAGTCAAATGGAAAAATTTTCTACTATTTAGGAGTCGCATGATCATTTGTCATTTCAGGGACAGGGAGCGGCTAGGGAGATTGGAACCCCCCCCCCCCTGGAATTTGCAGAGTTATTTAAATAGGACTATATACTGATTTACAGAAGCAAATAAAAAATGACTTTGGATGCCATCCCCCTTTAAAAACATGGACCCCACCATCATTGTTTTTATTTTGTTTGTTTGTTTGGTTTTTTTTTATTTTGCTCCTCAGGAAATTCTGGGCTGGAATTTTTTTGGACCGAGGTGTGGACCCCCCTCCCCCCCGGAAAAAAAATTCCCGGATCTATGCCTGTAACTGAATGTAATGTCGACAACGGGAGATAACTCTTCAGAATGTGAAATTCGTCTATTGTGGCATCGATGATCCACTCTCTACGATCGGCTCATACACTCAGTGTCTGAGAGAGAAACGAACGACAACTCTGCATAGGAGATTGCCGATGATCTTTGATCCTTTTTAAACTTTAACCTAACCATTTGCATTTTGGTTTATTTTACCCCAATCTATACTTAAACTTGTACTTACCGACTGTCATAGGTCCTGTCAACTTCATGAAATATAATCCAATTAAAACACAAAATGAATTAATTTCCACTGATATACATGTAACACTGCACCATGTCACATGGCATGTGCAATCTAAAAATGATAATGGTAAAACTAGTACTAGTACTGGTAGGGTGACGCAAGCCCAATGTGATGTAGAAATTTTCAAAAAGGTGTTCACATACATGTACAGTACAAGAACAAATTTTAAATTATCATAACAAACGATGTTTTAACATAACTTTGCCATCTAGGCCTATTTCCAAAAACAGGCAAATTGTGTGTGTGTGTATTGGGGGGGGGGGGGGGGGGACACATATAAATTGATTGGGTATGGCTTTTCAAGGAGGTTTTTGCCTAATCAAATACTAAAAAAAGTTTGCACATTTTGATAAATTCATCAAAAACGCTTTGTACTAAAATAATATTATTTGTTGTTGAGAAGATAAATTTAATTTAAAAAGTTCCAATTATGGGCCAAAAATTTATATCCCCCCCCTTTTTATTAAAACCTAATTTACAACATTAATTAAATTCTGATATTTCAGACTGGTAATGAATTAAGTATATGAAATGCGTATAAGAGGTTCATGGGTCACATGGTCACCTGAGCATTTTATGCTCGATTTGACGAATACATGTACTGTGTAAATTGTAGAATTATTTGGACTTTTTCCTTGGTAAGCCCAATATGAAGGAGTGTGCATTTAGAGGCAAACACCTTAGTGCGGGTATTACTGTCTCATGACAGCATCTAGTTTAGTTTGTTGATACCATTAGGGCGGAATGACTTCAGTTTGTGCATCCAGAACTTTTCTTTGCTTTTTCTCTGAGCATCGGTCCAATTCGGATTATGGTCAATAACCACTACTGTCATGTCCTCCCATTTGTGACCTTCAAGGTTAAAATGTTCCCCAACGGGTTCATTGAGTTTTTTCGGTCTTAATGGTCGAACGGTGATTATTGATTCTCCTACGGATATCTCCCGTTTCCCCAACGTACTGTTTGGAACAAACTTTACAACTGATGAGATATATGCAGTTTTCTGTTTGACAAGACAAATTCCCTAGAATTCTGTAGCTGCGGCCTGTAACGGGGCTTTTAAGCTGTCTGTGTCAGAGCTGTGCTTACAGAGAAGACATCTTCTGTCAGATCAAGCTCTAAAGCCTCCGTTAGGTAAAGGATTGTCCAATCTGGTTCTAACTACCATGTCCTTTATGTTCCTCGGGCGCCTGTAGGCAGCCAATGGAGGTTCCTTAAAGACCTCTGTCATTCTTTTGTAAGAGTGGAGAATTGGCAGGTTCTTTTTAAGAATGCCGCCGAGGTTCTTAAGGACGGGATGGTATGTTGTTACCAGAGGGACCCTGCTGCTATTTTCTTTCTCCTTGTACAGTAAGAGGTTTTGTCTGTCGTGTCCTGCCATCTCATCAATAGCAGTTTGTACGTTGTGGGCTTTGTAGCCTCTATTTGCATAAATGGGACTTTAGGAGACTGCTCTGTTCCTGATATAAGGCAGGGGATGAACAGATGCGACGAATTCTGGTAGCCAGACCCTTAGGCACGCCCTTGAATGTGTGTGGGGGATGACAGTTAGTCGGCATGAGATATAGGTGGGAATCGTTGGGTTTGGTGTGGAGACTAAACTCGATTTCGCCATCAATCAAGGTAGATGTAGTATCTAAGAATATGTTTTTGGAATTAGATACGTCTACAGTAAATTTGATAGACTGATGGAAGGTGTTGGCAAACGAAATGAATGCTTCGAGGCTCTCGCGGCATTCTACCCACTTCATCTCTATATCGTCAATGAAACGCAACCAGCTAAGGGGCCTAAATGGTGCTTGAAGTAACAAGTTGCGTTCAAGTCTGCCCATGAAAATATTGGCATAAGATGGGGCCATTCTCGTACCCATAGCAGTGCCATTAACCTGCAGGTAATGTTCTCCATTAAACATGAAATTGTTACATTTCAGAACATGTTCAAGGAGCTTGGTAAGGGACTCAGTGGAAGGAGTTTGTATTGATCTACTGTCCCAGACTTCTCTACAGGCCTCGATACCCTCATCGTGCGGAATGTTGGTGTACAAAGATGTAACGTCCCTATGACCCTATGTTACATTATTGTGTTGCACTCCTGACATCTGATATGTATTTTATTTAACATTCTTTTAAAAATTATAACACACAATAACCAATTCTTAGTTTGTAAATCAGTTCATCATTTTGTTATTTTTAATCATTTAAAGCAAGTTTTTCATATTTTCAAGACTTCAAAACATGATTATTTGCAATGCGTAATATATATGCATTGTATTTAAAAATATATGTTAAGTGATCAAAACTATTCTCTAAATTGACTGTAAAATGTCTGTAATTTGTTTATAGACATAATGTTTTGAACATCAAATAGTATCAAAGATTTTTTTTTCAATTTATTTTTTAGTAATGATAGATGAAGATCATTGATAATTACAACAGTTTTGTTGCACTCCTGACTGCAGTAAAATTTAATATTAAAATCATAGAACACAAAAATTCATTAAGTACATGTATTGGCAACATCAAGTGGTAACAAAATTGTGCAATATTATAGTCCAATACTTCATAATTATTACAACACATGAAAGTATTTAAACTTAGCTTAATATCTTTAATTATTCCCCTTTTAAGTCAAAAAACTAGCTAAAAAATATATTTATAAGATAAAATACAGGTATATTTTATAGTATATTTTCCTGCACAAGACAAACACTGTAAGCAACTAAGGTCAACCAGAAACATTCTACTCATCAATTTTTTTCTTTATATTTATACATATTTGATCAGCAATAATCCTAACATATTTGTTGCACTCCTGACCAAGAGCATGGGGGTCTTTAAAGTAGAATTGTGAAGTGAAAATTACATCAGAACTTGTTCTGTTGTTTCAGTGAAGTTGAGGTAGAATTACTTGAATTTTATAACAGTTTTTCAGTGCGTTAATTTTTTACATTAATTCATAAAAAAAAAATAAAAGAAAAGATAAAAAAAAATACATCTAAATTGAAAAAAAGAAAAAGAGAAGGATTTTGATAATAAAACTGTCAAAAATTTAGTACTGAATTATTCAAAAAGATCATTTTTGATTAAAGAATACTTCTTAACATCAATAGAAGTCTTTTCATCACATAACTCGAATCTTTGCAAAAATGTGTTGCACTCCTGACCATAGAAATATAGATCTGAAACACAGACAAACCCTGTAATTGATAAAACTATTTTGTAAAAATATTCTAGGTGTCTTTATTTTCCAAAATAAAAATCAGAGAATCATATAATGTTAAAAGTTTTTTCATGCTGGGGGACAAAAACATCAAATGTTGCACTCCTGACAATATTGGGTATGCACAGGTACTTGATTTCATTAATGCTGCTTTTAATTTATATGACATTTTGAAGTTTTAAATTGTATGTCAGTTATTGTCAATGAAATATATGGAGATAAAGAACAGTATTCGAGCTCAAAAGTCCATTAAACATTACAAAATTGGAGCAGAGCAAACACGGACCTCTAAGACATCAGAGGTGGGATCAGGTGCCATGGAGGAGTGAGCATCCCCTGCCGACCGGTCACACCCGCCGTGTGCTTCTTGTCACGATCGGGAAATAACGGAAAAATCCGTCAACCATTCAGTGTGTAAAAATGGCCTAACAATTAGTACAAATATCATATCTGCTTGAACTTTTAGTAAGGCGTAATATTCTCAGCTATACATAATTAGCGTCTCTCAAATAGTGACCTATAGATTCTCACTGGTTGCCAGATTAGCTCATCAATACTGAAATTTACACAGCTTTTCATTTACGGGTGAAATACACATGGAACTAAAATGGTTCAGACGTCAACGAGTGACACAAGGAACCAATTACATCGTTTCTTACAGTAAAGATGTGTGGCTTATGTCATCTCATTGTTTCTTAACTACAATCTAAAGTTGCTAATGTTATGAATTTCTTATCCAATGAGAATCTAGGTCACCATATGAGAGACGCTAATTATGTATCGCCGAGATTGTCACGCCTTAATGAAAGTTCAAGCAGAAATGATATTTGTACTAGTATGAAAAAATCAATGTGTTTCACTTTGAAAACTCTTTTTTGACTTAATTGTCTTTCAGATTTTTAAAATCGATGTTTTTTGGCAACACTACATTTTTTCTGTTGCACTCCATGGTATAATATTTTTTTCAACCTCAGCCATGACCACAACTTGGTCAAACAAAAGTTGCTACAGTCTACATTTAAAGCTCAATACTTTGAATATTATCTGGAGAGTCTTTATTTCCAACATAAACCATTATTATTTATTTCACAGATCTTCAAAAAATATTGATTTTTTAAAATGTCACAAAAAGGTGTTGCACTCCTGACATTTTTATCATCATTTTTGGGCATAACTTTTTTGTGAATTGAGATATCTATGAGATATATGACAGGTATTTAGACAATATCAAAAGACATATGCTTAGACATAGAAATTTAATCCTATTGCCTTTATTTTTAGTGCAGGTTGATAAATATGTGTTTGGTAATTTTTTTTAATTCACTCTTGAATGTTTTTCAAGTTACCAATCAAGTTTTCCAGTATCCATATATACAGCCGCGCAATTTATAAGTCTACAAAAGTAAAGTCTACAAGTTTGTCGAATTTTGATAATGAGAAATAGAGAGATAACAGTGCCGCAGTTTTTAAAAATGTTTTTTTTTTTTTAAATTCTTGTTTTTCAAAATTTATTTCAAATATATATATATATATATATATATATATATATATATATATATATATATATATATATATATATATATATATATATATATATATATATATATATCTTTTTTAATTCTTGACATCATTGACAGCTGATTTTTCAATAAAAACAGTACTCGTAAATCTACTTTCCTTGCCATTGGTCATTTGCAAAATTAATTTGTTAAAAAACATTCTGATTGTACACACAAGTACTCCTAAGTTGATATTAAAAAAGATGCTTGACTTTCTGATTGACAATACTTTTGTGGTTTTTGGAGACCAGGGCCCGGTTTTTCAAAAGGTGGTTAACTCTAATCTGGTGTTAACATGGTGTTAACTTCTGCGTTAAATTTGACCACAAGGTTAAGCGCTAACATACTTTTGAAAAACACTTAACCATGTGGTCAAATTTAACGCACAAGTTAACACCAAGTTAACACCAGGTTAGAGTTAACCACCTTTTAAAAACCCGGGCCCTGGTATAAAAAAGTAAGTAAATTTGAATGCAATTTTCTTAAAGATATTTTTAAAATAAAAAAAATCTGCACGTTTATTGTTTATTTATGTTTATTTATTTATTCATTCCTTAAGCCATATGGCTTATCAGATTAGACAATTACAAAATACAAGATGTACATTCACAAAATATTACATACACTTGTTTTAACATATTATTATTTGTGCCCAATATTTCCAAACAAATACTTAAAAAAAATTAGTTTACAGATGCGAATTTCTAAGTGCTTCTACTTTCTGGAGGAATTTCCCTATATTACTTATCAGTTGATAATAATTGTAATTCTACGGGGGTCACTTTTCGTTGTTTTCTTGGTATGAAGGGACCCACGAATTCATATCCTCCACGAAATGTAAAACTTTCAGACTGCAGAATAATGCTTCTCTTTAACCACGAAATTAAATACCATCAAACCAACAATTTTCCCTCTAACCACGAAAATTTGACCCCTCGAAAAATTAGTGATTTTACAGTAAGACAAAAAATCTCTAAAAATTGATAATTAACGCCCACTTTGCCGTTCGCTAAATAACCCAATCATTGATCTTTGACCATCAAAGAGATCGAAGAAGATGGTCAGTTTTCTGCTTCCATGGTTAATTATCTTTTAGGGGGGAAACAACCTTGTGCACAGTAATTCAAAGACAATGAAAATCCACAGTTAACCATTAATTTTTTGTTTAAATGCAAATGAGTAAAATATCAATAGTAAATATCTTAAATTAAATTCTTATTCTGAAATTCAAAAGAGGCTACACCATTATAATATAACAATACTAGCATCATTACTGTTTCTGGTAGCGTTGACCGAATTATAATCAGCAAAGTATAAACAAGATTAGCATGCTAATGTTCATATTCGGCACACGAATGATGTAATACAAAGAGGTCCATACACTGTAGGCCTTCCATCTTCCACTAGGTTAGTTTGCGTTTCCACGGTACTTCACTGACAGCGCTGATTTATGCTCTAAACGTTCAGATCCATAGGTAAACTCATAAACTCACGAAGTTACCAAAATAATACATTTCTACATAAAAATGAACAACAATTTTAATGCAAATCTAAAGTGAACTCCATCCCCTCTCCAATTTCTACCTGTTCACTTTTCTTTCTGTTCAGTGTAAAGAATATTGAAAATAATGCATTGCATTTAATTGGGTTTTGCTGTTCCAGGTAGAATGAAAGACATTCTTATATCTTAACCCTTTTGTGTACACAATCAATATCACAACAATACAAGAATACAGGATGCTATGTTATACAGCATGTGTACTCATGCATCACCGCTTTGTTGAACGCTTTCTTAAACATGAGTTACCTTTCTTTATAATACAGCAAAATCAATTAATGATTTCATTTTTTAAAAAAACAATTTTATTAATTATACGTTATGAATAAACAATATTCTTGAGAAATGCAAGTATCTATAAAACTATCTATCAAAGTTTCATTACCATTGGTGCAAACAAAAAAAAATAAATTTGCAAGCCCTATATACTGTTGACCTTTGGTGATTTCACACGCGTGCATATATATATATATATGTATACTGCATAGATTTCAAAGAAATGGAGCCTATTAACAGTCGGATAAGAATACAGAACATAGGAGACGAGACAAAACGGAAGAAGGTAAGGACTTTATGATGAAGACAAGGCGAGGAAGGACTACGTATTGGAGTTTAAATTTCAAACGTACCTTGTAGTTTCAAGGCCTATATACTGTGACCTTCGGGATTACAACAGAAAATTGTTAAAAATCTAGTAATATAAACCTTTTACATGCTATGCCTGCACTTGCAGATACATATGTGGAGACCCCCGGACTCAGATGCAAAGAGTATCTACTTTACCACAGTCTTCTAATCAATGTAATTAACTTTATAACATTTTGTTAAAATCTAACAATCATAACACCATGCAAAACAAAACTTGTAAATGATATTTAAAAAAGTATTTTCCAAATGAATTGTTTGTAAGCTCTCCATTCCCGAAAAATACGGTGCTCAAACAAAAGTGACGTCACAAGTGCATTTTTAAACACGTGTGATAGATGCAAGTCAGCCATTTTTTAAAAAACAAACAAAAGTATACGTGTACTGTACAGGTTTAACATGGAGCCTATTAGCAGTCGTATAAGAATACAGAACATAGCAGACGAGACGAAGCGGACGAAGGTAAAACAAGGCGAGGAATGACTTACGTATAGGGCTAGAAAGTTGACAAACGTGAAGCTGTTCTTGATTTAAACAGGAAACATGCAAGTAATATTTATGCATGTTTTCTGTTTCTGCCTTGCTGAATTGACGTTCAGTTTTTAGCTTGACTACATTTACAGTCCTCGGACAAAAGAGCTGACAAAAAACGGTGACTGCTTCTGTTGGTTTTGATAAAATGCGAAAAAACTTACCTTAGTAATTTTGTCAATGTTCTTTAAAACGAATTAAGATTAAAGGAGGAATACATCATGTAGTTCCGGGTTTCTAGTATACACTGCCAAATTTTGAGTGCTTCTTGACAACATGGTACAAATATTGCGATATTTTGTCTTTAGCGGAAAAATTTTGTTTTGAAACAGTCCATAATAGACATTGTAAGTCAATTTTAGTATTAAAAAAATTGCAATCAATATTTCTGCAAAGTTGAAATTAGGAGGATTTTCTCTTGCTCCTATTATTAAGGTTCAAGCATTGTTATATTTCTGTAGAATAAATACACAAGTAACGAATCCTCATCTGAAAGAAGCTTTTGAAATTAACACGTCTCTTCATAAAACTGCTTTTTACTTGGTATAGTTTTGCTTCTAATATTTTTAAGGAAATATGACTGGAAGCAAAAGATGATGTTACTTTTCATAAAACATACAATAGAATTAAGTATTCTCTTCAACAAAAATTCAAAAAGACAATGCATGATGTTTACAGTCTAAAGGTCTTAAATAAACTCACTACATTTACAGATAGCTCAAAATCGCCTCTTTATTAAAACTCAATTTAAAATGGAAGAATACCTATTACTAGGGGAAAAAATTACAACCTGACAGCTAATTTCAAAATTTAGAGTGAGTGAACATTCTTTAAAATTTGAAAGTGGTAGACACAAAAATATTCCAAGAAATCATAGACTATTGTGTGTAAAATTTGTAATAAATTCTTTCTTGTGAAATGTATAGAGATAAGAACAGCTCAAAAGTCCATTAAACAATACAAATTTTGGAGCAGAGCAAACACGGACCTCTAAAACACCAGAGGGGGGATCAGGTGTCATGGAGGAGTGAGCATCCCCTGCCGACCGGTAACACCCGCCGTGTGCTCCTTGTCATGATCGGGTAATAACGGAAAAATCCGTCGACAATTCAGTGTGTAAATAATGGCCTAACAATAAGTATGAAAAACGTCAGTCAGCATTTGACTTAATGATAAATTGTATTTGCAGACAAGGTCATTGTATCGACCATAGAACTTACGAAATGACGACTTTAAACGAAACTGCTGATATTCTTGTTTTATCAACTTGTTTGTCAATAATATACCTTGTATTAGAAATTGTTCATACGTAGAGTATGCTCTTGCGTATCGAATCAACTGAGAGATATAAACCCCATATGCAGGTGATAAAGGTATATTGCTACATAAGTTAGAGAAATTGACGATTGAAAAGTTAAAGTTATCATGTTTATCATAAAGCTTCTTGTTAGGTTACCATTAACGTCTTTTTCTAGTAAAATATCCAAATGTCTGTCAGCAAAACCAACAAAACCTTTTTCTCAGAAATGTATTCTCTAAAAATAAATATACTGTATAAACAATACTTAAAAAAAAGACAAACAACTCAGCGAAATACAACAAATTTTAAATCCAAAATCTGAACTTTTGTCAGCAGTTGGACACTTCATAAAACAGTCATTAGAACTGCGAAAATGAGGTCCATGTCAGTCAAAAGTTTTTACATTGTTCTTAATGTACTATAAAGCCATTATGAAATGTACCTGTTTATCATAAATATGCAATTTTTGTTTTTGTATTTGCTTGACCCATATGGATGTTATATGCAAATAAATATATACATGTATAGATAAAGAACTATGTAAGTGTTGTAGTTATTTTTATATTCTTATACTTCTTGTATTATATCTGGCAATAAATTCCTGTACTATTTACACCCTTTGAAAAGGAGAATTAGCATTCTGACATTATAGAAAATGACAATCCAGAAGTTACTTTCCAGTGACTAGTGTATTGCCATTAACTCTAGATAAAGTTCAATTCCGACCCCGTTATTAGATATAAATCCCATACAATCACACTGAATTTGCGTTCATTTTGGAAACTATCCGGCCTTCTAAAGCTTTTCTTCACACACACATGAGTCTATTCCCCCAACCCACTCCCCATTCATCTCTAGAAACCAACTTTACTTTCTCTACGCCATAACAGCAGCCATGACATCATGTTTTTTTTAATAAATTTTTTTAAATAACTTTTACTTTCTTCCTATAAAATGCCTCTAGAAAATCTTCAAGGATTCTTGTTTTTATTGAATTGATCAGTAATTTTACCCAAATGGTGCACAACCACCCTTTGCCACTTTTTTTCTTAGTTTAATGTTTTATTAGACGCAACACAATTACTTTCGGACAACACATTTGTTCCCGTCATTTTCTAAACTGCTAGTTAATGCATAATGGTTTGAAATAAAATACACGTAATTCTTTTCCTGAACAAATCGATTGATTTACAGGTAGAAGATATTCTGAAGCCACAGAGTCTGAATGATGCAACTATTCAAAAAATAATGGAGACGTTCGAAGACCAGATTTCCCTCGCTAATACAATGGACCCAGAAAAAAGAAAACAGTCGAATTTGCTATGGGAGTGTACTTATGTACGAAATCTTTTGAAAGGGGATGGTAAAAAATACATTGTTTTAGTAAAAAGTGTGACTCAATTAACAATTATAGTGAATGCTTTGAGATTGAAACAAGAACTAATCATGCCTATTTAACATAATAAACTGTATTACTGTATATCGGTCTCGATTTTTATTCTGTAGAGAACGCTGATTTCGTAGGTCTAAATCTTTATTCTGTAGAGCACAGGGATTACATCGGTCTAGATCTCTGTATTATTCAGTTGAGAACTGTGATTACATTGGTATAGATCTTTATTCTGTAAAGAACGGTTATTACATCGATCTTGATCCTTATTGTATAGAGAATGGTGATTACATTGGTATAGATCATTATTCTGTAAAGAACGGTTATTACATCGATCTTGATCCTTATTGTATAGAGAATGGTGATTACATTGGTATAGATCATTATTCTGTAAAGAACGGTTATTACATCGATCTTGATCCTTATTGCATAGAGAACGGTAATTACACTGGTATAGATCTTTCTTCTGTAAAGAACGGTTATTACATAGATCTTGACCCTTATTCTATAGAGAACGGTGCTTACATCGGTCTAGTCTCTGTATTATTCTGTAGAGAACAGTTATTACATCGATCTACATTTTTATTTTTTATTCTGTAGAGAACGGTGATTACATCGGTCTAGATCTTGGTGGAACAAACTTCCGTGTTGTTAGAGTCGTGATGAAAGACGGGGTGGCTACCACGACCACGAAGTATTATAACTTAGACGACAAACTTCTGTCGGGCCCTTGTAAATATGTATGTATAAAGTTTAACAGATCTTTGCATTGAAATGAAAATTAGTGCTAGTTGACTCTATTTAAGATCCAAGTTTTCAGTGTTTATTTTTTCTATTAGATTTTTGACCATATTGCTGAGAGTTTGGAACAATTTTTACAAGAAGAAAATATCACAACAACTGGTCCACTGCCTACTGGTAAGTAGAAAATATCACAACAACTGGTCCACTGCCTACTGGTCCGTAGAAAATATCACGACAGCTGATCCACTGCCTACTGGTCCGTAGAAAATATCACGACAGCTGATCCACTGCCTACTGGTAAGTAGAAAATATCACGACAGCTGATCCACTGCCTACTGGTAAGTAGAAAATATCACAACAACTGGTCCACTGCCTACTGGTAAGTAGAAAATATCACAACAACTGGTCCACTGCCTACTGGTAAGTAGAAAATATCACAACGACTGATCCACTGCCTACTGGTAAGTAGAAAATATCACGACAGCTGGTCCACTGCCTACTGGTAAGTAGAAAATATACAACAGCTGGTCCACTGCCTACTGGTAAGTAGAAAATATCACGACAACTGGTCCACTGCCTACTGGTAAGAAGAAAATATCACGACAGCTGGTCCACTGCCTACTGGTAAGTAGAAAATATACAACAACTGGCCATGGTCCACTGCCTACTGGTAAGTAGAAAATATCACAACTGGTCCACTGTCTACTGGTAAGTAAACTAAGTATTAATTCACATTCATTAAATACATACTATTTTCATGGACATAAGCAAGAAACTTGGAACGTAATTAAGGACTTCAATTCTACCAAATAATTTGCTGTATTTCTGGAAACAAAAAAGTTTTTAAATTAGCCCAAGGCCTAATGCAGAATTCATTTTTATCTAGCGTTTAAGATTATTAATTTATATATATATATATATATATATATATATATATATATATTTAGCGTTTGATGAAATATTGATAGATACATGTACTAACGTTGTAAAATTTGTCCCAGGTCAGGTGAATGCCTTTGATATAATTTGTTACGACTTAGCCGGAAGAATTCAATATTTTATTTATCATTTACTATATATTAGAAGTAAATATATACCTATTGCCATCACATGCATGGAACACTAAATTATTATTTTAAGAGTTTACCTGATATATGTACATCTCAAATTTTGTCAAAATGTTTTGATTTTCAAAGGATGTTCATATCAGAATATTTTGCAAGCATCTGCGAATAATTTTTTTTAAAGGTTTCACCTTTTCCTTCCCCTCTGATCAGAAGTCTTTAAAACACAGCATCCTTCTAACATGGACCAAATCTTTCAAATGTCTGGACGGACCAGGGATGGATGCTTGTGTTTTGTTGGAAGAAGCTCTTGCTAGGAGAAAGGTAAAAGGTTAAGAATTTGATGAAATGTCCTTTAATTCTCCGAGATTCTTGTTGCATGGGAACACAAAATACAATGAGAGAAATATTCAATATACTTTGCCAGTATAACAACCTTTGTTGGTATGGATTGTAAAGCAGTGTTTGTGAAAGTTGAAAGAAGGTTTGTTACAAGTAGACTTTTCTCAAAAATCTAAATATTTCAGAAAAAAGTTGATAATAGGATCTAGTGGCATTCTTATCACTTTAATATTCATGACAGATGTATTAATTTTACAGGATAGTATGCCGGTTGAGCTGGATGTGATGGCAAGAATCAGTGATACTACTGGGGCGTTAATGGCAGGAAACTACGTGGACAAAAATTGTCGAATTGGAGTGATTCTTGGTATGTTAACTTTCACCCGAAAAGTGCTTGTACCTGTATAAACAGTTTGTTCATGGATTAGATTTTATTTTGTTTGATTTTTAGGGACTGGTTCAAATGCTTGTTTTGTTGAACATCTGGAAAACTTTAACAAATTCATATCCACTGATCCAAATACAAACCAGGTACATTTGGATTGGAAGTATTTCTTTCAATATGATATATCTTTAGTAACAACATTAATTTTCATATCTGAAATTATTTTTGGTACATGTAAACACAAACGTGAAGGGGGTTCGGTATTTTTCGTATCCATGTAGATTTTGGTTAATACGGAATGGGGAGCATTTGGTGACAATGGCTGCTTAGATTTTTGTAGAAATGAATTTGATAAAGAAGTGGACTTGCATTCAAATCATCCAAATTCATTTACGTAAGTATTGTCATTATTCAGGATATTGCTTGTTTCTCTTCGGAATCTTTGTTTCAGTGTTTTTTAACTTTTAAAATATTTAGAAAACGTTTATTTATGTTTATGTTATAGCTTTTAGCTATAATTTATTTATACATGTTTGCATGCTTTCCATCTGATCTCACTAAGCTGTTGGGTATTGATAATTTTTTTTAAATATTTTTTTTTAAAATTCAGATTTGAGAAATCATTTGGAGGGTTATACCTTGGAGAGCAGGTGCGATTGACTCTCGTCAAGCTTATAGAGGGAGGGTGTCTATTTAATGGAAAGTCCTCCCCGGAGCTGATGAAAAGATGGGGGTTTACTACCTCAAACGTTACATCCATTGAAGCGTATTTATTTGTCATGATTTATCAAATTAAACGTGACGTATTATTGACAGAATATAACATACTAAATATTTTAAATATTTGGTATTTAATATTTAGCATAAAATTAGTCAATATTTCTCATGAAGTTTTAAAATATAGATTTCCTAGCACCTATATTCAGAATGATTTAAAAGAAAAACCCAGTTGAGATATTTTAGACATACATGTATAATGCAAAGGAGAAACATTACCAAAGAATGTTAATCTAAGCAGAGTGGAAATGAAAACTCAAATAATCATAAGGGCATAGAGTAAGAATAATTGATTTAACAGAGATAATGAGACTTCGGAGAGAACACTGTCAGTCCTTCAGGCCTTTGGTTTGGCAGACATTGCAACAGAGGAGGATGTGTCACTTGTGAGAGAAGTTTGTGCCATAGTGTCGGAGAGGGGGGCCAAAATAGTGGCAGCTGGTAAGAAAGTGCTCATTAATTAAAGGTTATTGTATTTACAAAATATTTCTTGATACATGTAATTCTTGATATTCACATTCAATGAATATTTTCTCCTTTATTTCTTATGAAAACAACTTCTATTTATCAACCCATTAAAGCTAAACTAGTTAGAACAAGGCCATATGTATGAAAGATTTTTTTAAGAAGTGAGCTCTTCCATCAATTAAGCATATCATGACGTGCATATAATAATCAATATAACAATATATCAGTGAACGTACTTACGAGGTTAATCCCAACAATTCCGTAGACAAGCTGCGTTTGTCGGTAAACTGAAGTCACATAAAAAATATAATTATAAAACATATAAATCAAAGAACATATATGTTGCAATAAGAATACTGCAATATTTGAAATAATAAACTAAATAAATCATTGAAATTTAGAGTATCATTTAAGAAAAGCACAAGGAAGAAAATATAAAACTTTAATTAAATTGAACAGAATATTTTTAAACATTTGTTTTCAGTCTATGGGATTTAGAAATTCCTCGTTAAACATTTTTATACGATTATTATACAGACGTAAGTATAAACAAGAAAGTCTTTCTTTCTTTGTTGATGCTTGCAAATATTGTAGAAAAAAATACAGTATAAAACCCGCTTTACATAAGCATAACCGTTAATTTTTACATTAACAAAGAAAGCATTTTATTATTTAAGTTAATCCGAGTATTTCGTTTTCAGCATTAGCTGTTCTTTTGAACCACATACACTTGCCTGAAGTAACGATTGCTTTTGATGGATCTTTGTATGAGAAGCACCCAAAGTATAGGGTCCACATAGCAGATCTTTTAGCTAAACAAGTCCCAACTACAAAGGTATACATTTAATGAATTTTTTAAGTTTCGTTTGAGTTATTGGTGTTTAAATCGAATAGACTTACACGTAGGCATACTCAGTATTTCATGCCGCGCGCTAGCGCTTCATGAAAAAAATGTCCGCGTGCAAGTCCATTGCCATAGCTAGGCAAAAACTGAAGTGCATGCCCAAAACGACAGGGGGTTGGGAGAGCACCCAGAGGCCTCCAGTATCCCCAGGGTCTGGCTCTGGTCAGGGCCCAGTGGGAAAAGCTCCTTGATTAATATTCTGACGATTGAAACTCTTATAAAATAATTTAATTTTGTTTGTATTCTAGCCTCTGATTGGTTAATATCCAAAAAGGAACACAAATTATTTCTGTATAACCTCGTTTGGTATGGGGACCCCCCCCCCGACAACCAGCTGAATCATCTGTATCCATACAGTCCTCTCATTTCCAGTCCTCAGGATTCATAGAAAATTCCAGATATAATAAATGTACCTTTAACTTCAAACAATAATTCAATCTTACCACATGCAAACAAACAACAAGGCTGCTAGGCCTATGTATCAGTTTTTACCTCCCCTCGCTTCCCATCACCTCCGTTACTACGGTTGTATTATTGAGCGGCAAATTTGAACTAATAAAAAGCAACGAAATTTTACACCCATAGTTATTTAATGATTTTAAAATTAAATTATAAGGAATGACTCTAATTCTTGGCCAAATTATTCGAGTATAACCTGGTTTGGGTCAGTTTACGCTGTTTTATAATCCGCTTCGCGGATTATAAAGCGTAAACTGACCCAAAAGAGGTTATACTCGAAAAATTTGGCCAAGAATTAGAGTCATTCCTAAAATATTCCAGTTAATGTTCTATCAAGCCTCTTTCTTTACTCCTCACTAAAATATTAACAGCAGTAAAGGAGAAACTTCAGGTGCACGTGGTCAATATATGCGAGAAGTGGTGATACATAAAAATGCCAAGGAATTTTTAGAAAATTTGAAATCACAAAATTTTAACAAAATCAATAATATCAAAACGTCGACTTTTCAACGCTTTACACAACCATCCTCACGATAAATTAAAGTCCAGGCTTTTTGACATCAAGGACAGCTGCTTTTTCAATAAAAATGGAACTTGTAAATTTAATTAACTTGTCATTGGATATTTGCAAAATTATTTTGTCAAAAACATTCTGATTGTACACAAAAGTACTCCGAAGTTGATATTAAAAGATGCTTGAGTTTCTTATTGTTAATACCCGTTGGGTGCTACTTATTAGCAGACCTTTTTTGTATTCATATGAAGCAGAATTTATTCTAAAAAACTTCTACTTGAAAAGAAGAAGTCTTTTGTGGCCTTCAATTCAGCATTTAGATATATCGACAACGTTTTATCAATTAACAATACAATGTATTTATTTTCATTCCTACGTTGATTCGATATATCACATTGAACTCGAAATAAAATACACCATCTGTTTCATATTTGGATATTTTATCGAAAAAACGTTAATGGTAACCTTACAACAAAACGTTATGATAAACTTGATGACTTTAACTTTTCTATTGTCAGCTTCCCTAATTTATGTAGCAATATACCATTATCAGCCTCATATGGAGTTTATGTCTCCCAGTTGATTCGATACGCAAGAAAATGCTCTACATACGAACAACGAGGCAAGCTATTGACAAATAAGTTAATGATAAATGAATATCAACAGTCCCCTTTAAAGTTGACATTTCGCATATTCTCTAGTTCGATACGATGATCTTGTCAGCAAATACAATCTATCATTAAGTTGGATGTTTATTGACGTTTTTCATACAAATTGTTAGACCATTATTTTCGCACTGAATTGTTTACGTATATTTCCGTTTGCCTGATCATGACAAGGAGCACACGGCGGGTGTGACCGGTCGACAGGAGATGCTTACTCCTCCATGGCACCTGATCCCACCTCTTGATGTTTTTAGAGGTCCGTGTTTGCTCTACTCCCAATTTGTATTGATTCAACGGACTTTTAAGCTTAATAACCGTTCGTTATCTTCATAGTTCATACAATATTGAATTTAAAAACTGTTCACAAAATTGTAAACAAACAACATTGGGGGGGGGGGGGGGCTATTTCTTGTAGTGGCCCCACTTTTTCATTTTCATTATTTTTTTTTTTTTTTTTTTTTTTTGAATTAAAAGATATTTTCATTCGATCGGCACTAGAGTCATAAAAAGCTTGATACAAAAAAACATTTTATTGCTTTTTTTAGATTCTGATACCCCAAATATGATATTTTTAGTGCAAAAAAGGTCACGCAATAACATACGCGCATTAATTTGCAGGATTTTTTCAATAATAAATATTATTCAAATTATTTTACATAAAAACATTATAGTTTTTGCCATGATTACATTTGGTAAAATACAAGGGGTGATCAAAGAGTTCGCGAACTATCTCTATATTTACAAAACCACAATTCAGATCAGAATGAAATTTGGCACACATATAGTCATATACATGTTCTATAAATAGCAGATGTTATGTAATGATTTGCTCCATGTTTGTGACGTCACAATGTGAAAATGACGTCAGTATGTAGGTGACTTGTGACAAAAAATGGTTGACTCAGTCGTACTTGAGTAACGAACGGCTTTAAAGTTTAACGTACATCTTGGAAATTCCTTTGCAGTAGCGTATAATAAATTGTACAAGGTTTATGAAGACAAAAGACTTGCTAGAAGTTCAATCATTAATTGGATTGATTGTTTTAGTGAAGGAAGGGAGATGGTTAAAAATGATATTTGTTTTGTTGCCCTGTGAAAGCAAGCTGGAGAAGAAGTGTGTCCTTAGTTGAGCAATTTGTTATGAAAGATCGCCAAGTTACAGTTAGAAAAATAGTTGATTATCTTAATAATAATATAATTATTAAATCCCTAAAATATAGTTTACTTTAGACTTTAAACATATCAGATATGATAAAAAGAAGGCGCCCATATTTTATCCACATTAGATAAACGACGCTCCCAAGACAGAGGACTCGGGTTGTGATGGTCACCATGCTCATTCTGAGAAAGGATATCCTTATCAATCAATTCTATTGCCGAGATTTGGCCATTTCTGACAAATGGATTGTTCTTGTTATAAAAAATAACTTGCATGGTAAAATATATGAGACTCGGAAAAATCTTCTTAGCTTCTGTGAACAGAACGCTACGGAGCATGTCACGTGACCGCCTGGATCACGTGAATCACACATGGGCAGAACGGTGGCAGATGTGTATTAAAATCGGAGAGGACTACTTTAAAAACATTGAACACTAAAACCTAATCTTTTCGATCACTCTATGATAGTTACAATTTAAGTGCAAAAAGATCAAGTTAATTGTACCGTTGCTTAGTAAGATGCACACGCACTGCCCCCCCCCCCCTTGCCACTTTCTTTACGATTTATTGCTATATGAGTAGTTATCTAAAATATACTTCTAAAACATCCTTGGTGTAACTCATATCAGGAGTTTCATATCTTAACGTTAAAATAATGGAGCCCATCGTAGTTTAGAAGCCTCTATAAACTACATTGTCAATATTAGGGCCAGTATAAATAGTTTCGACATTGTTGAGAAATTTAAAAGGTCACGAAAATTAAAAAATATATATATATGGGCCTTGAGTGCTTTTCACTCACATAGTGGACACATTTTTACATGTAAATGTATAAGTTAGGAAAATAGACATCTCGTGGCATAAATGTATGTTTTGAAAAAGGCGTCTCGACCCATTCAACCTAAAAATATAAGTAGGCCTAAGTAAAAATTAATGTTTGAAAAATCTTCTGCATGAATGTCGTAACAACTTTCGTGGCTCAGTTAATAATATTTGAGGAATATAAATCACAGGATAGTATATTTACATATTATTTTGAAAATAGATAACATACAAAAAATCTTTTCAAGTGCGGGTGCAAATAGTTCCAGATTACATATAACATAGTAACATATTAAATAAAAATTTTAAACTTAAATACGTTCATTTGCTGTTATTTTCAATTTTGTTTTTTTAGTCATTTATTTATTTACATGTATTTATTTATTTTTTAAATGAAATGGTGTGCATGCTTGAGCATACAAGCACACATGGAAGCTACTCCACTCTGCACTGAAGTCCGTGTGATTTACACACAATAATTAACGCAACACTTAAATAAAACAGCCCTTATGTTAACATTTTACATGTTTAAAAGCAACAAATATACACTGAATGTTTGAATTTTTCGCTGCCCTGTATCTTCCATTTTCATGAACATCTCTCTAGCCTCATAGTGACGTCACATTAGCGCGAGTTTCTCCGTGTGTATTTCTACCTGTGAGTGTTCAGGAAAATATCATTAAATTAATTTCATTGTTGGTTTAATAAAACACGTAAAAAAAAAAAAAAAAAAAAAAAAAACCCACAGGAAATGTAAATAATAGAGCATGTATGTTAGTCAAAAAGACAACATGTGCTTTATCTACATTATTCCTTTTTCTTTAATGGTATATAGTTCAATTACTCTGACAACGCTTGCGCATGATCTTCATGACAAAGAGAAAATTAATGTTGATATGTCCGAGACAATTCTTTATTAATGTAATTTACGTGAACATGAAAAAAAGTGCAATAATTGCACTAGGGTAAATTTTAAAAAACCCACTGAAATATGAATATATACTAACAACTTCATGCTATTCTTTATGCTGGTCCTGAAAACTGGAAATTGAGAGATATTATTTCACTGAGATATTAATCTCTTCATTTTTTTCATTACATATTAGACTTTGTGAAAAAAGCACAAATCAGATATATTCACAAATATTTTAGAGAGGTGGAAAAGAAGACCAATGTAAAGACAATACAAAGTTATTAGAACAATGAATCGTCTTAATAACTAATGAAAAAAGTCTTTTTCTTTTTTTAATCCTAGCTGAATTTTTAGAAGAAAAAAAATGAAATTTACTTACCAAAAATATTTCAAAAAGATAAGAAGGTACAATACCGTAATAATATTTTTTTTTCTCCTCCAGACAAAGTTGATTTTGGTAAAAGACGGAAGTGGACAGGGAGCAGCATTTGTGGCCGCTGTAGAATACAAACAGCCTTAAACTAACCAAGGAAATACATATTAATCACCGGAAAGATACATCTTTACTACTGAAATATGTAACACTTTAAAAAGAATATGTAAAAAAAAATATTTTTCATTGTAGAGAGTCACTAAGCACATCATGTCCTAATTTTCAGTATGGATTGTTCTTTTTTCCCAAAACGCTCGTTTTTTTTCATTTATGTATTTCGGGGGTATTTTCTCACTCAAAACAAATGAAGAGTGGAGTGACTGTGTCATGTTGTCTCCATATAATGAACACACTATTTCTATTCGTTTATCATATGTCTGGGGGAAAAGTCAAATTTTATATGGTCAAGTAAAAAACTGAAAGCAAATGATGCCTGAACGCATCTAATGATTATCTGTGCAGACATTAGCAAACTGAGTCAAATGTTAAATCTCAGCTAATAGAGAACGACGCCTATAACATTTCCAAAACAGAAAACAAGAGTAGAAATTGGTAATATCAGAATGAGAAACTAAAAATATAGTAGTAGCATTTTGAATAAATATCAGAGATTATTATATTTTCAGTAACCATGACAACATGTTCATTGACCCCAAAAAACAATAAAAAGAACAATGTATTGGTGTAGTCTGATTTGTACATAAAAATTAATTGATATCAGACTAAATCTGTAGGAGTGGCATTTTGAGAATTTCCACTGTATTTTATTTTACTACCAATGGTACATGTAACATTGCTCGCCGAATCAATCTATTTGTGAAGAAAGTTTTATTCAAATTAAACCAAAACTGTAGAATGAATATCATTTTGAAAAATTGTTAACAGGAAGACGGACATCATATCAAATCCGTAATCTCTTCTGATTTCTTAGCAATAAAAAGTATTTTTACTGATCGATCAAAACAAAAAAAAAACAAACAAAACAAAACAAAACAAACAAACAAAACGAAACAACAACAAATAACTGACGGACAGATTAAGGAGATAAAGTTTTTAAGGCGGGTTAATCATCAATTATTTCTTATTTCACGTTTGAGTATGCTTAGTTTGTGGATTTTAAGATAAGACCTCTATATCGGTCTCATTGAATGATCGGATTGACCTCTATACCGGTCTCATTGAATGATCGGATTGGACGGTGAAAAAAATCACCTTCTGATGGGACTATAGTTTCTGGCAAAACAGAACAAGGCCGACAACGACATGATGCTGCAATTGTCACTGGGAATGGAACTGTCTGGAAAAGTCGAGAGGTTCCGCCCGAGGGACACCGAAGAAATGTCCTAAGGTATTGTACCTTGTCCTGTTGGCAGCATTGGCAGAAATGTATAACTTCTCTTGACGATGTTTGAGACGGTCTAGAATGAGAGAAACAGCCGCCCATGCAAGCTCTGACAAGAAGCCTCTTTGGTTGGCAGCTTCCATAGCGTACTGTGTAGATGGCATGACGCCGGAAACACTGCGACTTTATGAAACTAATTGCCAAGGCAATGAACACTGTTCCTTGGAAAAGAATCCGCATGATCAACCTGCAAATAAAGAAGTATATACAAGTACATAATCATGACATTTTCAAATGTTTTCAAATTACTGAAACCAATTTTAAAAAAATCTCTGCAAAATACAAGGAATATTATTAGTGTGGAAATAATTTTGCAAAATCAACTCAAAGATAATGTGATATTTAGAAAAAAAAAATTAAAAGTGGAAGTATAAAATTCGCTTAGTCTTCTTGTTATGGATCTACGAATACAACAAAGCTCATCTACTCCTGACTGTGCTGATTCAGTATGTGGTTATCGAAATTCTTCTTTATGCTCATTAAGTGTGTGGTTATCAAAATTCTTGTATACACTTAAAGGTGTGCGGTTTTCAAAATTATTGTCTGTGATGATTCAGTGAGTGTGGTTATCAAAATTTTTGTCTTTGCCTGTTTATCAGAATTCTTGTCTGATGATTCAGTGTGGATTTTCAAAATTATTGTGCCACAGGGTCAGGGTCTTGTTTTATTCAGTGAAAACAAAACTGGTTCGGTCTTCAATTATTTAATTATGGATACAGAAAAAAAACCTAGAAAATAGAAAAACACACTCACAACACTCATACAAAACAATAGACAAAGACAAACACGAAACATAAAGACATTTAAACGTTAACGAAAAGTAAGGGTAATTAAGATATTAATACGACTGCCAGAAGTTCGTTACATATATTTAACAAGTAAATGAATTACAAGATTAATGAACATCTTACCAGGCATCCAGTATTAAAATCAGGAATAGATAATACACATCGATTGAATCGATCTAAGGCATAACAAATAGTTACGTTATCTGTCACCGTAAAGGCACAAAAGCTTGGGGTGGGGAATTTGGCGGGTTTCCTACTTTATATAGTGCACGAGTCAGTAAAAACATGCATATAAATTAGTATAGTGAAATCCATTGGTCCATGGTAGGTCACTGGTCAGTCATACGTATAGGAATGCTAAAAATAGAAATTCACCTGTACAAAACAAAACACTCGCACATGGCTCTCGCATACCTGCAAAACCGGTTGTATTCGATTGGCTATGCGCGCCAATCGGAATACGATATTAAATATTTCGCAAAGCATATACTAGTATTTAATAATAATAATAATTTAATTACAACTGTGACAATTGTCTGTGATGATTCAGTGAGTGTGGTTATCAAAATTTTTGTCTTTGCCTGTTTATCAGAATTCTTGCCTGATGATTCAGTGTGGATTTTCAAAATTCTTGTCTGTGTTGATTCAGTGTGTGCATATCAAAATTCTTTTCTGTGTTGATTCAGTGTGTGGATATCAAAATTCTTGTCTGTGCAGATTCAGTGGGTGGATATCATTTTTTTTGTCTGTGCCTATTCAATCTGTGTGGTTATCAAATTCTTGTATGTGCTAATTCAATGTGTGGTTAAAGCTGACATGAATTCTTAAAAACGCAAAATTTGCATCAATGTACGAATTGTTTCATACCAACTATTCCGCCATATTTCTTTCAGATACCTTGTCTTATTGTAACGATATATACCCCAGTGCCCTCGTTACACTTGAGTGAATTTTTGGTTTGGCTATCGACGCGTGCACATCTCCGATAGTAAAGCATTTGGGGAACACATGAATTGATGAAAACATTTTAAAACCAGAACGGATAAAAACAGTCATAACGATAATCATGAATAATTATCGTTTTGAATAACATAAATGCAAGTTTGGAAGAAGAAACATAGTTGCGCGTGTTTTTTAAAAGCATACCAATATACTGATATATGCACAATAAACTTGAAATAATACACAGTAAAACTCGTACAAACAATTTGCAATAATCTATCGTAAGAATGGAACAAACCATCACTCCACCAGTGTATTTCCTATGCATGTCCATATGCATTCAAATACAATTGATGCATATCGAGAGAACACGTCGAACACTGTAAACTTATTCATACCTGGAAATAGACCACTGTACCCGTTCGAAGATGTGCACGTGCCGAATAATTTACACCTTATATTCCATTTATTGAAATATGCATCACAAAAAGTAATAAACTCCATAAATACTCAACAGTAAGCACGTTGTCACTTCATCGTACAGCCTAGCACTCGAATACGCTTAGTCCGTGCTGATCAGATTTTGGTCGGGGAAAATATCAAAAGTAAAAAAGGGAATTAGTATTTGCGCGACTGGGTAAAAAATAAGAAATCACTAAAAAAAAAAAGTCTGATTGCTGATTATCTAAAAACTAAATTGAGTAATTTGGTGTAAAAAAAATGATTTAGAACACGACATGAGAGCATTTAACCAGAACACAAATTAACAAATACACATACGTGGAGCCGGGGGGGGGGGGGGATACTCCCTTTTCTCAGAGTGTCTTTCAGGCACGTTGCATCTAAGAAATAATTGACACTTTACCTGAAAAATCTTTGACAAGTAAAAAAAAAATAAATAAATAAATAAATAATAGTAATAATAAAAATTATAATGATAATAATAAAAAAATAAATAAAAAAATAAAATATAAGAAAAAATCTCCAAAATCCTATTTTGTGGCGGGGAGCGGTGGGCAACTTTTTCGAGGATTTGACTATAGTGCAACAAAATGTGGAGGAGATCAGCCTCTGAGTGTGTATCTCATACTAAACAGTAAAACATTATGCTCGGAAAAAGGGGGGCATCCCCCACCCACGTGTTCGACAGGGATTTTTTTTATTTTAAGACTGGCTGCCCCCCCCCCCCAACTCTAATCCAACATTATTGTACATTGTACTCAAATATTTTTCTGCCGAAAATGATAGTATGAATGGAATCTGTCCTTCCTCTGACTACGGAGTTTTTTTTTAAATGCTTGTTTTCCTTCTTCACTTCCCCTAATTTTTAATTGCCTAAAGTTTTTCTTTTGCTTATCAATCATTTTACTGCCCCCGCTCCCCCTCGCATACACACATTTTGAGAAACGGTGCTACGTGCCTGTTTTATATGCATGTATAGAAAGTCTTTCCATATTGGAGAGTTTCCGCAGGTAGTCTAAAATTTGGTACCTATTCAATTTCTTGTATTTTGAGAAAATCTTAAAAGATAGTTTAAGGATTACTTAAAACCTAAACTGCAAGATTATAGATAAATATTGTTTGCATTTTCAATACAAGTACATGTGTACTCCCTCTCATGTGTAAGCATCCATACATGTAAGAGTAATGATGCATATAAAATCCGATGTAGTAAAAATCTTGGGAAATGATATAGTCTTTATAAGGGCAGGTCAAGGAATTTTTCTGGGGCAGGGTGGATCAAACCTGCTGAAAAAAGTCTACTTTTTTTAACAAGCCAAAAAAAAAAAAAGGAAAAGAAAAGAAGAAAAAAAACCCTACACACCCAAACGAAAAGGGAACAAAGCAATTTTGAAAACTATATTTCACGGGAATGGAAACATGTGGACCCTTCCCATGTACTTTCCAGAGAAAACAAATTCAGTTTTTTGTTTCTTTATAAGAGCACAGAGGGTTCCTACCAAAAATTTTTAGACAAGAAAAAAAAATAATAATAACCAATATCAAAATAAAAAAAAAACTTGTGGGGGAGTGGGGGGGGGGGTGGACACTGTCAGGGGCACATTGTTTTCCTTTCCTATCAACTTTGACTATTAATTATATAATATTTAAAGAAATAATACACATGCACACAACCATATTTTGATCATTCAGTCACATCACAAAATTTCTTTAAATATCTAAAACGTGTAAAAATGTGTAGTTGTTAAAAAAAACTTATGTAATGTAAAAATTAGTACTTTTGCATCGCCTCGTGATATCTTTGGCAATGCGCGCGAAGATTGTTGAATCACACCACTTCACATTTGGGTACACGGTAGAACTATTTCAATTATCAATATTACTTTCACATATACTATTAATGTACTACTTATTCAACTTCAATATATACAAAAACATGTACTGTAGATTATTTTATATACACATAATTATCTCTGTGCTTGTTGGTAATTGTATCAATCGTGCTTGTAATTTGTGACGAGTAAAAGGGTCATTATTTGAAAATAATCTGTCTACAGAAACAAATTGTTCAGTGTGTGTAAATAAAAGATATATCAGGTTTTTTTATCTAAAATAGTCGAGGCCAGTTCATTGCAAGTATTTAAATATATTTGATCAAGGAAAGTTAGACCTTTTTCCGACGTTTGTTTAAAATATATTGAAAAATGTATTCTACATATTCCACCCCCCCCCCCCTTTCATTTTCTTTAAAAGATGTAAGATCCCTAACAAGAATGTATGTTTATGTAATAAATTTGTTGTAATGAAGCCACATTCATGAACATATTTACTACATGTACCAACAACAGTTAATTCAATTTCTGAAACGTTTTATTTGCGTGACTATATTGTCTAATCAGGCAAATACCAGTGTCATTTCCACCTTCGATATTTTCCCTGACCAAAAATGCTGATCGGCAGGGACCACGTGTGTTCAAGTGCTTCTGACAATTTGTTTACCGTTGAGTTACAAATGGAGTTATTTCTTCTGTGATGCATATTTCAATAAAAGGAAAATAGGAAGTAATTCTTTCGACATGTGCACATCCCTGTAGCGATAGCTGTATTTCAGGCAGATGAGTACAAAGCGTTCGACGCGTTTTCTCGGCATGCATGCATGCATTACTTCAATGCGTAAGTTGCATAGTATGTGCTTATACCGTGTAGCATGCATAAAGCTCAACAGTACAGTGTTTTTTGTTGTTGTTTTGGAAAAAATGCATGTGGTAGCTTCTTTATTGTTCAAATATATATGTAATGTATATCAACATGCATTTGCCGTTTTGATTTTTATGCATTGATTCAAAATTATTCAAAAGTTATATAATCCTTTCCAGTTTTCAGTAAAATTCCTAGTTTTGGTAGGATTGTTAGATTTATTGCATGTTCCAAAACTGCTTTATCGGAGATGTGTACAGGCCTACATGTTTTCGGTCAGTTCCAAAACTTCTGTCGGAGATGTGTACATGCCGACAGCCAGGCTAGAAAATCACTCAAGTGTAAAAAAGGCATCAGGGTTTATATAGCCGGTAAAATAAGTGAGCGCATCTGAAAGAAGTATGGCGGAAAAGGGAGTACGGGAATGGAATAAGTCGTACAAGGATGAAAATATCACATTTTTAAGAGTTCATGTCAGCTTTAACAAAATTCTTGCCTGTGCTGATTCAATGTCCGGTTAACAAAATTCTTGCCTGTGCTGATTCGATCTGTGGTTAACAAATTCTTGTCGGTGATGAATCAGTGTGTATATATCAAAATTCTTCTTTGTGTTGATTCAATGTTTGTGGTTATCAAAATTCTTGTCTGTCTGTGCTAATTCAGTGTGTGTGGTTATCAGAATTCTTGTCTGAGCTGTCTGTGCTGATTCAGTGAAGGGTTATCAAAATATACCTCTGTACTGATTCTTTGTGGTTTTGAAAATTCTCGTCTGTGCGGATTCAGTGTGTGTTATGTATTTATTCAGTGTGTGGTTATTAAATTTCTGGTCTATGCTGAATCAATGCGTTGTTAGTCTCTACAGATTCAATGCAGGTTCGCTGTGCAGATTCAATGCGTGGTTGCATTACATGTAAGTATCGGCAGGCAGGAGGGGAAGGGGGTGTAACCACTTTTAAAGAAGCGTCTTTAGCTGTAGATTAGTATGATCACTTCAAGACCTACTTTTTGCCGCTGCATGATTTAACTTCCCCCACAGTTATTATTTTATTATTTCTTCTTTTGGGGGGGGGGGGGGTTAAAACGAGAAACGATGCTACGTCCGTAACTATTATAATCCATTTAATTTTTTACACGCCTAAAAATCTAAAAATACATACCAAAAAACCCTTACGTTTTAAGAACATTAATTTTGTTTTCAAATTGGTTAGACGTCTTCGTGACAATGACCTGATTGTCCATATTCAGATAACTAACATATAATCATTCATTTAGAACATTCAAAACACCAGCTTAAATAAAAGAGGCTTTGGATTGTTCACACACATTATTTACAGAGAAGAAAGGGACATTGCTATTGCCTGAAAAGGAAAACAAATGTCAATAAGAAATGTTCAAAAATCCAAGTTACCTACATGTATAGTGAATTATTTTTAAGCTTACAAAAATGTCTTAAAGCCTAATTGAGACCAACGAAAGCTGCTCATCATAACAATTTCTATGTAGAGCAAAAATATGTGCATTTGTGTTGAGTTATCCATTCCAACCTCAAGATTCAAGAGAATTCAATTTTATCAAAACATTTTCACTGTGTTACAAATTACATTTCACCCATCTTTGATAAAGTGAGATGGCAAAGACACCAACTGTTTCAGAATGGATGTTGTTATGGGCAACCTTGTGTTATTTCCTCACGCCTTTAGCTTTTGATAATCAAGCAGCTTCAAGCAAATCACAAAATTCAGACTGGAGTTTAAAATGACAGAGAAAGTGTGAATTTGCAAAGTTGATGCTGCAAGATAACTTGAAAAGCAAAGACAATAAAAAGTACCGGTAGGTACTCAGTTGTAGGGGGAAGTGGAGTGGCATTCAAAAGTACTTTAATTGATACAAAGAAGAGCTTTTAAAATGCAAAGTATTTTTCCTATGTTGCTCTGGGTGGTATACATAGAAAATCTATAAATGAATACTGTGAAGTCTTTTAACTGCATGTCGAGCATTAATGGCTGTTACTATCATTGCCACTGTGTTGTAATTAGTCCAGGAACTCGCATGCGAAAAAAGCCAACCTGTATGGAACGCCGGGACTGTCTTATATGAGGATTAAACATTATATGCAATGTTCTCTTCATTATATGTGGTACTATTTTAATTATATGAAGTAGGTTTTACAGCATATCGTGTGCAACTTCCATTATTTACAGTACTTCTTTCATTATATGATGTAGATGTGTCATTATATTATGTACATCTATCATTATATGAGGTGTTTTTATCATCATATGAAGTGCTTTTAACATTATATGCGGTAGATCTAACATTATATACAGTATATTCATCATTATATGTAGTATTTCTGTTATTATGATGATGCTGATCGTTAAATATTATGTCCGGTCCTGTTAGCATTCCGTGCGGTAGATTTTGCATTTCGTTATGATGTAGACACAGTATTATATGCGGTGCTTTATTCTTTATGTGTATGATCTTTCGGAAGCTACCTTTCGCAACTCTCTGTTAAAAATTCGGTACCTTGAGAACTCCGACCTTTCCTGTTGAATTCAGTACAATAAAAGTATGCGTATATAACAATTAATGCTCCGTGAACAGGTTAAAATGTTTTATCATTATATGAAGTGCTTTTAACATTATGTGCGGTAGATCTAACATTATATGCAGTGAACACAACAATATATTATGTACTTCTCACATTATATACAGTATATTCATCATTATATGTAGTATTTTTGTTATAATGATGATGCTGATCGTTAAATATTATGTCCGGTCCTGTTAGCATTCCGTGCGGTAGATTTTGCATTTCGTTATGATGTAGACACAGTATTATATGCGGTGCTTTCTTCTTTATGTGTATGATCTTTCGGAAGCTACCTTTCGGAACCCCCCTTGTTAGATTTAGAAAGTTCTACCTTTTTTCGTTCTTAGATATGAAAATTCTTATTGATTTTGGGTTATCTTTAATAATTGGTAATCAACCACACGTCAGCCAAAGCATCGCGGAATAATCACATACCACACAATATTTATCCCTATATTAAAGGAATTTCGAAGTCATATCAATACTTCAGTATAGTTTACAACGAGAGAGAGAGAGAGAGAGAGAGAGAGAGAGAGAGAGATGCACTTATTACAATGTATTACTGAAATAATTTTATTGTTCCATAGTATTAATTGTTAAACTATGGCGTATAAAAAAAATTGCTGAAATTGTCTTTAGTTAAATACTATGTGAATGTTATGTAATGTATCAGGAAAAGATAAACGATTTTCAGAACAGAAAATGTATTGAGTCGTGGGTTGTACTTCAAGATTTTACTTCTAAAAAGATATGTGGTAAAATTACCCAGTAATACAACGTATATATATATATATATATATATATATATATATATATATATATATATATATATATAATATCTGTGGTCAATGGAGCGGCGAAGTGTGAAAGCTATTGTTTACACAGACGCAAATTGGGATGTACGTGTACGTGTGTAATTATATACCTGTACCTGGCGTTTGTAAACAATAAGCATGGTATCCATCGCTCTACGTGCAAGTTTGCTACAAATTCTTTATCAGGCCCACAGCTAGCAACGTTTTTGGAAATTCTATTTGGGGGGGGGGGACTCTCTAAGTTGCCGGATTTTTTTTTCTTTTCAATTCTTTTGGAATTTATCCGATTTCGACCTGACAGCAACAGAAAATGTGTATGAAAGGAGGGGGGGGGGGGCAGCATCGTTAATGAATTTCTACATATCGAAACTTAAGCCTATTCTCAGAAAAAGTGGAGAAATTGGAGAAAAAAAATTAGAGCACCCCTTCCTGACACCTCCCCCCCCCCCCCCCCCCCCGCGTATAACAGGCCTGTTCATTGTCTAATGAATTGGTCTATCGATGTTTGGAAATCTTTGATGAATCGAAGTTGTAAGCTATTAAAATTAAAGCAATATACTAAAATAATGGGTAACAAATACTATTTAAAACAACTTCAGATGATTTTTTTTATGTCATACACATTTCTGCATTTCAAAAATGGGGGGATTATGAAGGATTAATCACCCTCTTCATTTTAAATTTCAGTAACAAGATCGAAAAGCTCCCCCCCCCTTTTTTCAGTTTTTTTTTTCTTGAATTGATTTTAAAAATATGCATATTTTTTCCTATGTTTCGGATTGAATGAAATTCGTGAAAAACGGAGAGGTCCTTATTTAAAAGCTTGCCATTTCACTTGTAAGCATTATCCATGCGAACGCAGTTTTGAAATCCAGATATTTGACTATATAAGATACAATCCAAAGCCAATTAAATTTTTCTTAACCGTGACTACATGCATGTATGCATTCTTTCGGCGAGTAACTATAAATATTATACAATAATAGAAAATTATATGTATTTTAATCTTTACCTCATAAACCCTTCAAAGTTCTTTCTATGCCGTTTCGGAAAAAAAAACCACTAGCTCCTAGCTAATTAAAAATATTCCGTTTTTTTTTATCTATATTGCATATAACTTAATTCACATAAAACATTTTTTTGGTTGCATGTTTAATTGTTCTTTATTAATCAGAAAATAAAAATATCAAGATTTTGGCTGAAGTCTTGGTGCTTATTTTAGTTGGTTAGGACCCCTCCCCCTTTTCGATCCAGTTCGCCTCCCCAATGTCAAATTCTTGCCGACGCCCCTGTTGTTTTTTATTATCTTTTTTGACATTGATTGTCCTATATATGATATGAATCTTTTTGAAAGTCATATTGTTCACAAAAAAAAATAGAAAATGCCTCAAATTTTTTCCACTCCCAAAATTTTTCTATCAACACCCCCCTCTCTCTCTCTTTACTTCATACCATGAAATAGAATGGATTTTATTTTACTCTTTTACCCTATACTTCATATCTTTATAAAAAACATTTTAACCTGTTCACGGAGCATTAATTGTTATATACGCATACTTTTATTGTACTGAATTCAACAGGAAAGGTCGGAGTTCTCAAGGTACCGAATTTTTAACAGAGAGTTGCGAAAGGTAGCTTCCGAAAGATCATACACATAAAGAATAAAGCACCGCATATAATACTGTGTCTACATCATAACGAAATGCAAAATCTACCGCACGGAATGCTAACAGGACCGGACATAATATTTAACGATCAGCATCATCATAATAACAGAAATACTACATATAATGATGAATATACTGTATATAATGTTAGATCTACCGCATATAATGTTAAAAGCACTTCATATGATGATAAAAACACCTCATATAATGATAGATGTACATAATATAATGACACATCTACATCATATAATGAAAGAAGTACTGTATATAATGGAAGTTGCACACGATATGCTGTAAAAACTACTTCATATAATTAAAATAGTACCACATATAATGAAGAGAACACTGCATATAATGTTTAATCCTCATATAAGACAGTCCCGGCGTTCCATAAACCTGCGTTTATATTAAGCACTTCTGGAAAATGAGTTGCTTTAAATAGCATATGATATTATATTTCAATGTTTTGACTATAAAGCGATGCATTAACGTCGTTATTGGCTCTGTTGATGTTCGTTTTCTAATAATGTATACAAAAGTCATATCAATGTTAATTTACACGAGAATTCTGTTCATAAGGTATCCGCAGTCAAAGAGGCAATCATAGAAGCTTTGTACTACAAGCTAGAACCTTTCCACCTATCATCTTATATCAATGATCGACCATAAAATTAATCGAAGAAAATGGTAACAGCATTCATAGTTAACACTCAGTTATTGTTTCCCCAAGTATTGAGTACAAGCTCAACGGTAAAATCGTAATTATGAAACTCAAAAGATCTATATCTCCCAAATTATTATAACATTACTACAAACAGCATCACATCCCCTACATTATTATAGCATTATTACAAACAGCATCACATCCCCTACATTATTATAGCATTACTACAAACAGCATCACATCCCCTACATTATTATAGCATTACTACAAACAGCATCACATCCCCTACATTATTATTATAACAGCATTACTACAAATAGCATCATATTTCCGACATAATTAAAGCATTACTACAAAAAGCATCACATCCCCTACATTATTAAAGTATTATACTACAAATGGTATTATATCTCCAATATTAGTCTACAGCATTACTACAAAAAGCATCACATCCCCTACATTATTATAGCATTACTACAAATAGCATCACATCCTCAATATTAGTCTAAAGCATTACTACATATAGCATCACATCCTCAATATTAGTCTAAAGCATTACTACATATAGCATCACATCCTCAATATTAGTCTAAAGTATTACTACATATAGCATCACATCCTCAATATTAGTCTAAAGCATTACTACATATAGCATCACATCCTCAATATTAGTCTAAAGTATTACTACAAATAGCATCACATCCCCTACATTATTATAGCATTACTACAAATAGCATCACATCCTCAATATTAGTCTAAAGCATTACTACATATAGCATCACATCCTCAATATTAGTCTAAAGCATTACTACATATAGCATCACATCCTCAATATTAGTCTAAAGCATTACTACATATAGCATCACATCCTCAATATTAGTCTAAAGTATTACTACAAATAGCATCACATCCCCTACATTATTATAGCATTACTACAAATAGCATCACATCCTCAATATTAGTCTAAGGCATTACTACATATAGCATCACATCCTCAATATTAGTCTAAAGCATTACTACATATAGCATCACATCCTCAATATTAGTCTAAAGCATTACTACATATAGCATCACATCCTCAATATTAGTCTAAAGTATTACTACAAATAGCATCACATCCCCTACATTATTATAGCATGGCTACAAATAGCATCATATCCCCTACATTATTATAACATTACTACAAATAGCATCACATCTCCAATATTAGTCTATAGCATTACTACAAATAGCATCACATCTCCAATATTAGTCTATAGCATTACTACAAATAGCATCACATCTCCAATATTAGTCTATAGCATTACTACAAATAGCATCCAAACTTTTACCAAGTAGCATTGATCGTATTAGATCTACCAAATTAGTATGTCTAACATTTAAACAGCAAGCATTAAACTGACAGGCTAAGGATTTCAGAATTCGGAAATAATGCTGTAATAGAAAGAGGTCCATTTGACCATTTATACTTTCTGGTGTTCAGGAACTCACCTCGAATTTCACACTATGATTAAGATGAAATTGATAATTATGAAGACAAAGCATAAATAAGTTTGGATTTCAGGGTTTATGACCCAATTTAGGCGGTTTTACACTTTTTTCTCCTTATTCATTTGAGTATGTTTATAAATCAACTCAGGATTAATAGTGAAATTCTCACATCCACATAATATTACGTGTAACACACAACTTGAATTTATTGGTATCTGATATTTTTTAAGTAGTGTTGAAAATACCTAATGAATTTCATTTTATGACCAATAGATACAAAATCTATTGATTACTTCGTTCAACTCTCAAATCTTGGAAGAATCGACAATATATTTTGGCATAAGTTGAAAAATTCCTAACAAAAAAACTACAGTAAACTATAGTTTACATGTTATAGTTAACTAAAGTATCAAAGTTTTTTTTATTATAGTAAATCAAAGTCACTTTACTATGAATTTCATTTGTTATATTTTATTTTTTTCTGGTCTTACATGCATTTTTTTTTATATGAAAAGGAAATATTACTTGTATATCCACATATCATTAAAAAATTTACAGCATTTGTATGTAATTCAAGAGATATTAAGGTCCTAAATATAAAACAAAATTCTAGAGTAAAGTTCCATAGTAAATCAAAGTATTTGCTATAGTAAACTATAACAAACTATTGTTAATTAATGTAATTTTTGTCAGTGATAGCATATATGTGGTTAAAGTGCATCTGTGTACTTCTTTTAGTAGATGTTTTGAAAAAACAACAAATGAGTACGTATACATGAAAGATTCTATGGAAAAGCTAATATATGCCCCTTCCCATTTCACACACACACAGTAATTTGTACTACCAAAATTATACATGAAGCAAAATTAAGATTTTTTCCCCTAAAATGTGTTTCCATTACCAAACAAGATAAATACTTTAGCACAATTTACATGTTAATCGTGCAATCACGTTTTCTTCTTAAATTGTACTTCGCAACAGAAAATGTCCATTACACTCCTACATTTTTGGGGGAACATTTTTTGTTTAAGTGTACATAGGTATTGTAACCTAGATTGTAGTATGTCCATTGCAAATTCTACTTTATACGAACTAATTAGTGAAATAATGATTAAGACTCCTTATTTTACTGGTTAAGTCTTACCTGTGTTGCCTCTGCTGTAGCTCAGTGTAGATAGGTAAACTACCTTATTATCGAAGACCTTTATTATCCTTGTAAAAGTATATATTAATTATCGGCTTTTAAAGCATCATCAGATCCAAACTTCGGCTTGTTATTTTCAATTGCAATTTTTTCCTTCATTACATGGGAACAAAAGTTTATATCATATTTGGTAATTATCACACACACACACACACACACCAACACAACTGCTATCTCCAACCTTATGTATTAACCTTTTTTACATTCGTCATAGACCAAAATAAAATCTGAAGTTATTAAAAACGTCACATCAGCTGTCTCTGTGGCACGTAGAAGATTCCTCACTGCTCAAAGACTATAACCGCAGAGTATCATAGAGAGTAAAGCAAGTCAATTGTTTGTTATCTTATTTATGATTTCAGGCCCGTAGGAAGCAATTTCACTTTGAGGGGGCACAACCATATATTTTCAGTTGGGGGGGGGGGGGGCACTATCAACTACCAAAATTCCTTGACAAGCAAAAAAAAAAAGGACATCAGATGTTATTATTGAGGGGCACAAGTATTTAGTAGCTATGTTTTCTATAGTATTGTAATATAATATATCGGCAAAATTATGCCCCCCTCCCCCGGTTCCTATGGGAATGGTTTTCGCAGACACACAGACAAATAGAAAAGTGGCCAAAACAACCCTTCTTTCGATCTCTGGGGGCATAATAAATAGAAAATTATACCTGTACTGATTTCATTGTTTAATGTAAGAAAATATGTTTATATATGTAGCTTGCATCCTCCATTTATTTCAATCAATTTTTGCGTTAATTAAATACCCATACTTCGATAGTCTACTTGTCCTGCTTCGTTAATCACCACAATATCACTGCTATGTATTTAAACACAATGCTGAATTTTGGCAGCCTGTTATTTCCACTCTGGACAGTATTTAAGGCTGAATTAGCATTAATGCCATAAAATGTGCATGTACACCATTGAATAAGCAGGTTAAACCGAGCGAACAAAAAAGGAGATACTTTCCGTACGTCCATTATGTTACCCTGTGAGTTGCGCGGACCTATTTACTTATGAGGTTTGTAACAAAGACTATTCAATTACGGCATCGTTGCTTTAAAAAAAAATAGAGAGCGGGGGCATTGCGTTTTGAATTCCACTTAAATGTTATTTTTCGTATCATTTTAATAACTGACTGACCCGTTGCTGAAGGATTATATAAATAATTGCTAGAGTATCTTTGTTCCGGACTTAAATGCACAAAATGAAAGAAAACAGAGACAACTCGGTTTATCTGCAAATTGTACATGATGATGATGATTTTTTTTCTAATTATACTTGTTCTTTCTTCAAAGTATTTAATTAATAAATCCCTGTAGTATTTATGCTAAGTAGATTATTGGTACGTAATCCATATAATTGCCGATAGGTTAAAGTAATTTAAAAGATTAATTTGAATAAACAAGTACATTTCTGCTCTAGGATAGGTTTTATTTATCGAGTTTAAAGAAAACGATTTCCTAAAAAAGGTTTTACAAACATCATCATCTTGGCATTTTTGTAACAGGTGTTTCAAGGATGTTTTTGTTTATTTAAGGTTAAGTGACACGTACCTCAGTTATATAATTTTTCCTAAGAATTTGTGATGAAAATATTGCTTCTTTATCGAGTTTCCTAAAAAACTGATGTTCATTTATACAAGGTATTACAGTAAAATTACCGAGGATGGTATTTCCCATAAAATCCTGTTTGAAATCCCTCGCCTTTCACAATAATTCTCTAGTCATATTGAAAACAGTGTAGAAATTAGAAGATAATAATTATGAATATGTTGATATATGACGAAGAGATACCAAAACAGATATTGGAGAAATGTGACCTTAAAAGCCTATTAAAGATTTTGTATGCATTGTTTATGTCTCAGAAAGCAATTCAAAAGATACTTGTATATGAAAAAAATGTTAAAAAGTATTAATGGGGAGAAGGGCGCTTTTCTTGCATGTAAATTCAGAGAAACTTAGTTTCACAGTTTCAAGATAATTTTCCATTTATAATTAAGTCGTACTTGTGTGTTTAAAGACATTTTCGGACATCGAGCTAAACCTCTACAAAATGTTATTTTTATGTAAAGTTTTTGATTTTCAGAATTTTGGACACTTAACTCCTTTGGAAGATAACATCTGATCATTTACTCATGCTTTATGTAATACGTTACAAACAGTAGTCATGGGTTCTTGTCCATCTAAACAATCGGGATCCAGGAGGATTGCAGCCGCTCTCTGGAAAAAGTCCAGCATCAAATCTGCTGCATATAATCTTCACATAGAAAATAATGTAGGTATCTACCATATTAATATGTCTAGCCTGTAGATATAATTATTTGCTTAAAGGCAAACTACTTCGATTTTTTTTATCATGTCAAATGTGTATAAGAGGTTTTGATGCAATTGGTATTGATATGACTTGAGGACTGTATGCCATATGGTAAATTCTGTGAACCTTTGGTTGTATACGCTATAACTAAGCTAGGTAGACACTAGACACAACCGTGAAAAAATTTCCAAGAAGAATGCTCACTAATCTTGGTAATAATACGAATATCAAACATTTCAGCGGTGTGGAAAATATACCCACACATCCTTTGTTTTGCCTTTTGAATATTCTCTTTAGAAAGAATATTTTCAGAAAGTTCAATACACTTCTTGAGGAAATGGTGATTAAGTATATGGTAAATAGTTTTATCCATGTATTTGTCAAATAAAATATCAGGAATTTAATCGACTCAATGATTCATTGTCAATCCTTCTTTGCTAAGGTCCTTAGAGAGTCACTGCTCTAGGAAGCATTTCCACTTTATTACTCAGTGGTTTGTAAGACAGGCGGGCGTTGTTGTTTTTCTTTCACAGTTAGGTGGTAAATACGTTTTTATTAATATTTGATTTGAAAATCATTTCCACCGATTATAACAGATTTAGGGTGTCTGTTAGATTGGGCTTATGTCAGCTCCCTGATGCAGTCCTCAGCAGAAGATTGTTAACAAATACTTTTTAAAGTTTGATGTATGAAGAACCTCTGTCAAGAGGGATTGACTGTATGAATTATTGAGTTGGTTATATTCCTGCAATATTTTATATGACAAATACATGGAAATAACTATTTACATGTACCATATACTTAATCAATATATTGGAGTAATTTTTCTGTAATTATTTCCTTGATTTCTAACAGAAGATGCAGATAAAAAAAATGAAAGTCAATCAAATTCAGAACATATAACAGGGTTTTGAGACAAATCATTGCTGAGGATTAACTGTTATAATGGAAGCGTATTAATTTAGCAATTTTTGAGTTATCTATCTTAGAGAGTTTAATTTGTCCTCATTTTCAAAACTTGGCCCAGCACCACAGAGAGGATTGGAGAATCGAGGGATACCCTAATGGGTGTGATTCTGTGACTAATAAACTGTCCATAGAAGAACCAAATCAAATTATTACATATTCTTTCAGAATGGGACCAGTGTGTGATAGCTTTACGTTTTGAAAGAATGCCTCACATTACTTGGTCTTTATTTTATCGTGTGAAATAATGTTATGTGTTTGGCAAATTTATTTCCTTCATTGTGTGGATTAATGTAACATGCTTGTGCTTTCAATTATAGAACGAAGAAGATATGATAATACCTCCGGGGCCGAATACCAAATCCAAGGACGATTTACTGCCAGCACCGGAAATACTAGAACTTATTGATGCGCACGTCAAAGAGGTATTTTGGAAACCTATAATAAGGAAATAGTACACTGCCCCGGACTTTAAAATTTTAATGGCTGTCTTCTTCAGAATTATAGAAGCCCTGTCCTTCACAGTGGAATTTCTTCTGTTTTAATTGTCAAAAGTAATTCAATCCCAAACTGTTCCATATGCTCTATTGTAGACGCCCAGTGAAGTATGCGCAACTGTAGCTACTCTTGCAGACTATTTGACTCGTGATTTTGACGAAAGAGTAGAGAAAGTTAAATCCATACACAGATGGATAACTACCAATATAAGGTTGGACTGAGCTGTTTTATGAAAGCACAGACTGTCATATCTATAAAGAAATCAAACACCAGTACGTGTGACTTCGATACAATTCAATAAGTGCAACATGTTTTTGTTAATCGTAGATATGACGTTCAAGGCTTTCAGACACGAGAATTTGGAAAGTCATCTGCAGTTGACGTTCTAAGAAAGAAATGCGCCGGTTATCTTGGTTATTGTAATTTATTTGCAGCAATGTGTAGGTGAGTTAATCAAATAAGCTTGAAAACATCCTGTCAATACTTGTAATTTAATATCTATGTTGAGGTATAATACGAAAACTTTTATTTTAAATTTAAGATCCATTGGAATACCAGTAAGAACGCTACAAGGCTATGGGAAAGACGACACGAATATTGAAGAAGTGGCGTTCGATTTACAATCCTCGGATTTAAACCATGCATGGAACGTTGTTCATATTGGGGATGAATGGCGATTTGTGGATTGTACCTGGGATGCCGGTTATATAAGCGATTGCGGTAAATTTAAGTGGTTGTCTAATGACTTCTATTTCTTGACAAATCCAGATTTCTTTGGTGTCAAACATTTTCCTTTTATTAACGACGATTTAGAAACTAGTAAACAATGGCAGTTAGTGGAGGAACCTATGGATCTTGAAACATTTTCCAGAAGAGCTATCTTGCATGAATATGCTATGGAAAATGGTATAGGACTTGTTACACATGGAGATACTTTGATAGAAGTGATCAGTGAGACAACCATAATAATCAGTGGTCCAAGCATACCAATCGAGGACATTTCTTGTGAGATGGAAGAAATTTACCAGTTTGACAATGTTGTCCATGACCAGTATACCATGGCCGAAAGAATGGGACATGATGGGCTCAAAATAAAGGTCAAACTTCCCACCATCACGACGTATATACTTAGGATATATGCAAAGATGTTTTCTAAAGAAAACGACTTTGGAAAAGTGGCTACTTACATTGTGAAGTGTTTGCAAGTTTCTAAAGATATGGAGCTATTTCCGTCTCATGGAATCTGGGGTCCTGAGCTTTATTACAAAGATATAGGGTTTGAAAAAGCAATCGTATATCAGTGGTGGTATGAAACATCCTGTGGAGAAATCGACCTGTACATACCGGTCTGGAAGTCAATGGAAATAGTTCCTAGACTGCAGTCGTCAGAGGACATTGATGAGGTTGTGAACAGCGTACTAATTCAAACCGATGCTCGATCAATCGTCGCTATAGCGCGCATGCCTAAAAGAGGAAATTACAAACTGACCATATCCAGAAAAATGCCTGATGGATCAGACCTTCCCGCTATTCACTATCTCATTACATGTAAACACGGTTACATACCCTATATGCCCTTTCCTATAGCATACCCAGTTGTTCAGCAGTTTATGATAACGCTTGTCGAACCGAAGAAACGATTTCTTCCTGCGCGGAGTTACGTAAGATTCCGTATCATTTCACCATTGTTACAAACTATTCGTCTTGGGGAGCAAACGTTCACGAAACGTATAGGCGATAAGTGGGATTTCACTGTTGTGACTCCAGGCCCGGAAGAGGATTATATGCTATATGGAGGAACTGCCGACTTCCGGACAAGTATCCTTTGTTTCCGCACCATCCATTTTGTACCGGAACCTCATGTTTGTGAGAGACTGATAAGAACCTCACAGTCACGTCGGAGTCTCAATAATGTATAGGCAATATGCATTAACAATCAATGCACTAATAAATGTTGACAAAATGCTTATTTGTGAAATATATCTGTGACACATCGGATGCTCTAATCATGAAAATAAATCGTTTTTCCCAGTGAAGATAAAGGAGTGTTTGCACGAATACATGAATTGTCTTTCTTGGAAATCATCTCTTAAACTGAATTTGTATACCCCATTCTAAATGATTTCAATCATTATTGTCGAATTGACCTTGAAATAACAGTTGGAATATTACATGCTAAGATAACTTAGCTAGATAAGATATTAAATTTATCAGAGCATTTTGTTTTTGATGTCTTTTGTCCTCTTTCTGTGGCTGTTTATAATGTCTTATTTACAATTACTTCTGGAGACCAGCGGATGAGTTGTGATCAGACCCGAATTCATTCCAACATAGTCACATGGATGGTCATGGAGAACAAATAGTAATGATCATTTCAAGATAGTCACATGGATAGCCATGGAGACCAGTGGATGATTCGTGACCAGACCCGAATTCATTCGAACACAGTTACATGTATAGTCATAGAAACCAGCGGATGAATGGTGACCAAACACGAATCATTCGAAAATACTCAAGTGGATGGTAAAATTATATACTAGTAGTAATACACATTAAATTATCGTCCGGTTCACGGCATGCTAGAATCTCATACTTGATCATTTTTAAGTAGAATTTCACTGGAGAATTTTTTTTTTTACACTGAACCAGGGTCATTTGCATGTATGCTATAAACGATTATGAAATACTAGGGCAATACCTTTCAATCTGCTGCAACTGAGATCTTGTGTTCTCTGTCTAATGCTGAATCTTCATGACCTGGCCAAAATAGCAAAAAGAACAAAAAGTATATTCTGTGTTAACACTTGTCCTTATAATGTAGCGGATAAAGACCTGTGAAAATATCAGTAAAGATAACAACATACGCCATCGAAATACTGGTATTCCAAATGAAACAAAAGTTACTCTATACCACGACCCACAACGTCAACCCTCTTAAAGGGGAAGAAATATGAGGTGTTTCCACAATACAATACATGTATACATTTTACTGCAAAACGAACCTGGAGATGTAGACTCTTTAAGAACATGATAAACAGCTCTGAAAGAAGTCTGGTGTAGAAGTGGTCTGAAGTAAGTAACTGTCACTTCATCACTCAGTCAAAAAAAATGACTGTCTGCTTATGCGCCACCTACCATGTTACTACATTGTATTGACAAATACTAGTATATTTCTTCTTATATTTACATTTGCAAATGTTTTCCTTTATATAACACTATTAAAAGCAATGTGTATCTATATCTGTATAAACACGGGTTCCTCGCGTCATAAACGTTCGACGTAATTTCTCAGTGACGTCATAAAGGGTCAAAGCGCAATCAATAGATCAAACTTGTGCCGTTGAGTTTGAAAAAATAAAACATTTCACGCGTTAAAGGTTATAATCAGGCTAATAAATAATATGAATAAGCCACAAATGTAAATATAAGTAATAAGGTATCATTTTAAAACATCTATCGGATATAAATACGGGTTGGTACGAGATCAAATTTACCATACAGCCCTTCGGGCTTTATGGAATTTGATCTCGTGACCAACCCGTATTTATATCCCGATAGATGTTTAAAAATGATACCGTATTTCTTAAATAAATTGATCAAAAACGAAAACATAATGCACTATCCCACTTTTGGTATAGTCATGTCCTTTGTTAATGATATCAAACTGAATGACGTGAGGTGAACAAAGGCTGAGTAGAAAATAGAAAATTATCTGATATTTAGCTGTAAACTTTCAAAGCTTCTAGCGAATCTGATGGCGTTAAAATGAATTGTAACTAAGAATGATGATTAAAAAAAATATGAAAAATATTTCCTTTACCTAAACGAGAGGCCCATAGGCATTGATAATCATATGTGCATCATGAATCTCTCAGGCTATGATGACCTTGCTCACATGTAATTGTTGCATGCATACTGGTATGTATAACTTATCAACATTACTTAATCCAAAGCTGTCCAATTGGAAGCCAGATTTCACACATAACCTTAACGGAATAAATCCATGCTTGTTAAATTCTGGAAATGGAGTGTTTTTTCAGTTGAGATTTAGATTGTAGTCATTAGACAAAATACATGCGCGGATCTAGAGGGGGGGGGGTTGGGTTGTGGGCGGATTCCCCCTTGAATTTCCAGAGTTATTAAAAGTATATACTGAAGCAAATAAAAAATGACTTTGCCCCCCCCCCCTTAGAAAACGTGGACTCCACCACCACCACGAAATAGGTTTTCCTTTACGTTTTGGAATAGGCTTTTACGGGTTTTTTTTTTTGTTTTCTTTTTATTTGTTTGTTTGTTTGTTTGTGTGTGTGTGTGTGTTTTTGTTTTTGTTTTTTTTTTTTTGCTTGTCAAGAAATTTCAGCATTTTATTCAGAAATTTTCGATTTTTAATGCAAAAGCCAGCCAGAGAAAGTTGATCTTCCATCAGATTCAGTCCAAATGTAGTTGACGGATATGGGTGAAATCCTAAGGTATATATGGTCACCAGCAGAAACAGCGATGGCGACGCCTGTGCAGCTCATGACGCCGTCATCAGGGTGACTGTCTACCAACCCGCCACCTATTACCTGACCATTGACAATCAATTCTGTACCAATCGCACCTCTTGGATAAGTGTAAATAGACCAAAGAAACACGTATGTTCCTGTCCTTGGCGCTTCGAAAATCCCGTTATCTTTGTGATAACCATGTCCTTTGTTAACTGGGTTGACATCAAAAATTATCACGTGATGAAGACTCAGGTTTGGTGGACTGTGAGTAGACATATAACTGTAGAAGATGACGGGCCCATTCATTGGTTGGGTCGTTGGTGGTACTGCAAATACACATTGTCTATCGTTACTCTCCATATTGCGCTACATTTTCTAATTATGCTGAATGTAAAAATAACAACAATTTATGTAAACTTGCTTTCTTTTTTCTACACAATGGAGTAAATAAAACAGCAAACGCCCAAATATCAAAAACTATGACGAACCTTGGAAATATGTACACTGTTACCCGTTGTTTGTTTGATATTTTTACACATATGGAGACCCCCAGGCCACCACTTGGCGGTGGAGGACTGCATACCTATACTCGGCACTTAGGGCCATTGAGCAGTGATGGATCTATTTCGTGTCAGCACCTAATGCGATACGGGACCTCGGTTTATACGGTCTCCCGTAGCGGGATTCGAACCCGCGACGTAAGGACTCCTTACTCCGCGACTCTAGAGTAAACGCTTAACCACTGCGCCACGCGGGCAACTGTTACACGTTGTAAAGTAATCATACAGTGCGTTTTATTTCAAACCTTTCTTGGCAAACCAGATTCAAGTATTTTACATGAAAGTATATAGTAATTTTATATTTTATTACCTTTTCTAAGGTATGATTTGATTAGAAGGAATGTTGGTATATGTTATATTTCTTAAAATACAACAAGTAGAGCTTTTTCAAAAAGCTTACCGTCTTTAGCAACAACCTTAAACATTAAACTGACCTAAACCTGTCAGGCCGTATAATTCTTGAAATTTCTTGGCTTTGTATTTCTTCATTAGTTTTTTCTGACATAAGCTCTACCAAGTGAAACGTTAACAGATGCTCGGCAGTCTCCGTAAACTTCGACTCTGCTGCTGAAATCATTCGGCAAACCTCGGCTGATTCCGTCACCTTTGTGATATGTAGATGAGGTACGAATCCGAGTGCTGCCGAGATTAGAAAGACAGTGCAAAACAAAGGGAAAAAAGAATACATACAAGCTGTAAAGCTTGCATGCAAAAAAGATCAATTTTGTTAACAATGAAAATATGGACTCGTTTTTCGTAATTGCTATAAAAAAAAAACTAGCATGTTAAATCTAATTCATTAGTGCCAATATCCACTGTTCGTTTTGTCATATTTTTTTACGATTGAAAATCTTGAAAAATTGTTAAGTCGTACGAAAATAAGATCAACAGAAAATTATCTCCCTTGCCTTGAACAGCATTTCAACCAATGAAATAATTGAAATTTTTCTCATCATACAATTTCTACCAATCACAAAAGAGAGGAAGTGAATAGTCCGAAGACTGTAAAATACTTCAACTCTGTATACCGTCTTCCAAGGAAGACGGTAATCATAGTGAATGCTATAAAAATACCTTCTTTGTCAAAGTACCGTTCACGGTAGCTCAGTCGGTAGAGCGCTCGCTCCGTGATCGGGAGGTCGTGAGTTCGAATCTCGGCCGCGACTGACCTAAGTCGAAAAAAAATGGGTAGCAACTGTTCCTTCGCCATGCGCTCGGCACTTTGAAGTGAAAGTTGCGGGTCCTTCGGATGAGACCTTAAAAACGGAGGCCCCGTGTCACGGCAGGCGTTGGCACGATAAAGATCCCTCACTGCTCAATGGCCGTAAGTGCCGAGTAGAGGTCAAAATTTGAAGCCCTTCACCGGTATATGGTGACGTCTCTATTTGAGTGAAATATTCTCGAATGGGACGTAAAACAACATACAATCAATCAATCAATCATCTTTGTCAAAGTAACAAGGTTAAAGTTTTCCTTACTTATTTTCTTAATTCTAAGTTGGTCGTTTCTAGTTTCATCAATAGATTTGTGAAGAAACTTGGTTTTGTTTTGATTCATGGGATGATGTAGGTACAAACTATCATGTCCTGAATCCTCCAGAACTCCAATTCTGCCCTCATGATGTCTCGTCAAATCTGTCATTCTCATACTCTCCGAATTCGCTTCCATTAGCAAATTTTCCAGCCGCTCAACTCTATCAGTCAGATCATGATTCGACTGTCTGAGTTGTTTTATTTCACTCTCCAATCCGGACATCTTGGTCTGGAATTCAGCTTTAAATGTGGCGAAATTGGAGCACTCTTCTGTGGCGGTACACGTAGATATCACCAATGCAAATCCAAAGAAATACAGTTTAAGTTCTTGGTGAGAATAAATGAAAAACAACTCCATGATCACGGGGTCTAAAAACACCGTCTGACAATTTCAAAACCAACGCATACAAAACTATCTGGCAAATTTCAAAGTTCTGAAAAATGAGGGTCTTTCTTTGAGTACCGTCTTGTATACATCTCTGTATTCTTTTTCAGATCATCATAAATGAATATTTTATAGCTTTGAAATTTTATGTGTATTTGACTACACACCTCTAATGTTTACAGCTAGATCAGTCCTAATGAAGGTCCTTTGTTATCTTCCAGTTGTGTTATCTTGCACAACATAAATTATGGGACTTTATTGGAAGCTTTGAAAAGAGATAGTTCAAAAAGTATGTTTTTAAAGAAAATTTATTTCATATATTTTGTAAGACAGTAACCAAACCTTCGAATCACTTCAATATCAATAGAAATTAGTGTTATCAAAGTTTAATATACTTCTCAAATACAAGCATCAAATGTTCAATCATGAATTGATGAAAAACGTTCATTTTAAATCACTTTTTCTTTGTAAATGTTGTGCATTAATTTTATTGAAATGTTATATTTTGATGTATCTTCTCGTTTTCGTTCCAGAGACGGATAGTTAAACATGAAGTCAACAGCTATAGAAACTTTATCCCTTTATTGTTTTGTTTATCCAGTCCAAATACGCCGACACACGTGTAAACACAGCGGGATAACTTCCGGGTTTATCCCGGCTAGAAAATGAAGCCACGCCCACTTGTATCCATTGGTTATCTTTGTCCCTACACGTTAACGGACCACCACTATCTCCCTAGAATGCAAATGACTGTGATTAAAAATGGCATTAAACAACAAATATTCATAAAAATCAAGAAAATATTTATCTCAATACCCTTATCATAATAGCATAAATTTCTATTACAAGGCTAGAAAATTAACACTGGGTACCTTGGTATAGGATACGACATTCATGTTATATATAGACGATAAGGACCAACTAACAACTAAGCGAGATGACTTCAGCCTTTCCATTCACTCAACTTTCCTTATTTATGCAGTAATATTCCACTAGCACCTGCATAAAGTTTTTCTGTCTCCCAACTTATTCGATACTTAAGAGTATCTTCTGAGTACGAACAATTTTTAAACCGATGTAGGCCACTGAAAAATAAGTTGATGTGTAAGATATTTTAACAACCTCGTTTAAAGTCAGCATTTCGAAAAGCCTATGTTCGTTATAATGACCTTGTTAGCAATAACAGCCTATCATTGGGTCATATTTTGTCTGACATATTTCATACCAATTGACACGCCTTTGTTTTATACTAAATTTGATTACGTATTACTCCGTCTACCTGATCTATACATAGGGCACACGGCGGGTATGACGGGTCGACAGGGGATGCATACTCCTCCTAGGCACCTGATCCCACCTCTGGAATTTCCAGAGGGTCCGTGTTTTATGCTCTATTCACAGATTTGTATTATTTGTAGGTTTTTTGAGATCGATCACTGTTCGTTGTCTTCACCTATTTCATTATAAAATATATCTTGTTATCAATCATTAAGATTTCCTGAATACATTTTATTTGTAATTTTCTCTACATGCCTTGCAAATGCCTTTGCCATTGCTTAGAAAACCTGCACATATTCTTTTCCCTATATCCCTTGTTCCGTAAATTTGCGCACATGATTTTTTGTCAAAAATCGGAAGGGAAACGCTGTGTGCGTTGAAGGACAACTTAGCACCTATAAAGAAGAGAAAACAAATTAAAAAAAATGTCCAGTAAACAGAGATATTTCTTATATAATCACAAATATTACCTTAGTTTAATTTTGTAAGAGATTCAAGTACACTGCGATAACATATCTTTACATAACAAAAACAACTTTAAGTGAGGGTTGAGTAAAGTACAAGTTGTCATATGCCTTTTCATGAAGATTATAAGTATTAATGGGATATCTACAGTCCTAAAAGAAACATTAACCTCCAGATCTGCAACCCCATCCCTTCATGACACAGTCATCTCCAATGCCCGGAAATGACGCATTATCAGCAGATGGCAATGGGACCCGTTTGATGTTGTCGTACGAAGGTCCAGATGGGACACTCCGGGAAAGACGCACTAAAGCTATGTCATGTTCCCAAAAATCTACAAATTAAAAGGCAATCAATTTAATTTTAATGCAAAATTGAATACTTATATTGTTTTAATTGCCTGCCGAGTCATTTGCTTTTTCATGCATTTCGTGAATTCTTTTTAAACTAATATCCATCTATTTAACAATGGACCATTTTCGCATATTATAATATTTCAGGTAGAACATACTGAGATTATCTAAAGCAACTTGATTTAAAATGTATTTTTTATAATGTAATTACTAAACCTTTACATCACTGTATAATCTCACCAGCTCTGGGTCTTACTTTGGCCATTATACAGAGGATGAAGTACAATGCGTTCCACGTCCACTTCCCAGTATCTCCAAGATTCTTTATCAAACAACTTCCCCAGGAAATTTTTAATCTTTTCTATTGGGTTTGATTTTAAAGAGGCAGACGCTAATTTTGCCTCCCAGTTCGATGCCTTGCGTTTTTCTGACCCACCATTCCTACAATATAAAAATAGGAAAACCGAAATACCACTTCCGGTATTTGATCTAGACTAATATAAAGGCATCCTACCATTATTCTCATTTACACTCAAAGATACGACTGTGTATTGAAAGGTCTTTTTAAAGTAATAAATTCATTAACATGATGAAACAAGATTATAACTTTCAGTAACTCGGTAGTTGTGTAAAATAAAGTAAATGAATTTAAACTGAGTGCTCTTCCAGTTAGGAAACACTATATTTTGAACTATTTTGAATTATTAAGAGTGATCTGACCTATCGTAAAAACAATGTGCAGCTGTAAGTATCCATCGGTCATTTAAGACGGATCCTCCACACACCAAATGTTTGTGAGCAATAGGAATAAAACCAAACAGTCTTTTGGTAACAATTTTCCCATGCAAACTGACCAACCACGGCCATTCCCCATCTCCCGCCACTTTTCCACCAATTACCCGTCGTTGTCTTGACAGAGCTTCCGCTAATCACAGAAATGACTAATTATTACATTTCTTATCTGCATAGACTGTTTTTCAAACTGATCAATTATTATTTGTATAAACTTTATTATATATAAGTATAAAAAAAAACAGATTCAAAATAAAAATTCATGAATTATAGATATATCTTATTTAGTGTGTAACTTTACTGGAATTTGTTATTCAAATATTGTACCTGGATTAATCAGCAATACATAGAGGACCGTGAAGATAATCACCCGATTTATCATCTTGTCCTTAAATAATTGATCAGAAACATTTTTTTAAAAATCTGCAAAAATCATAATATTGCAATTTTCATCAAAACTATATTTTATATTTAGCCTTACTAGTATATCATATCAATAAAAAATTAGCGGTAAAAACAAAACTGTCCAGACGTCTTTGTTTTATAGGCGTGAAAATAAATGTTTTAGAGAGACAACCAAATAAAATGTACAACGCTTCAAATTTCCTTAAATGGTTACCTGTAAAACTAACATATACATGTACATGCACTACAAATGTCAAACCTTTGGTTTAACAAACGTTTATTTTCAGCATTAATGTTTATACTATTGTAAACGTCAATAACAATTACATGCTGAATTTTGACAGAGAAGTATTTTTCTTACCTGTGATTCTGTCTGTATTATCTGATGAGGTAAATGGTCGGACTTTGACAGGCGAAGAGGACGTTCATGCATCATCTACAAGTTCGTAGGCGGATCTTAGATTACACAAGAAAAATATGGCAAATTAATTTTCCGTTGAATGTGAAATAATTTTTTTAAAATTTATTTCACGTGTCAGCTTCTCGTCTTACCCAACAATAACAACCGAAACAATTGTCACGTGTCAACACTGTATAATCTATGGTCCTTTCAGTAAAAACAATGTCTTTGTTATCCTGTGACAATGAAGGAGCAAAAGTTTCTAGTTTTTATTTGTTTTCCAGATAACAAGGATTGGAAATTGCGTGTCATTAGGTTGATTCCAAGAAAATAAGTAAAAAGCGGCAGTAAAATATTTCAAGTTGTTCAGACATGCGAATAAATTACAAGCAAAAGTGTTATTAGAACTGCGACATTAAGTCCATTGGTCTGTATGCATGTTAATATGCATAACTGCTGAGTTCCTTTCACTCAAAAACCCAAAAGCAAAAGAACCAGAGATCTGTTAAAAAGTGCATTGAAGTTGCTACTTTTTGGGTAAGGGTTCTGGTGTTGTTTACTGCCTAAAGTGCAAATACCAGGAATTAACTTCATAATTTTACCTTAGAAATCCCTATTCCTCATCTATGAAAAGTATCTGGAACTTCCCCTTATAAGTAATGTTTTGCATTGTTCTAATGAAACAACACATATTTACCTAGTCTCCTAACATCTCTTGTCTGCGAAGTCAATGTTTCGCAAAAGATGACATTCTGTCACCGTCTATATTCCATCTGCTTTCCTGTGTTTTGGCACTTCTCTGTTTCATTTAGGAAGCATTACACGTAACATGTTTAGAAAGGTCCTAGCTGTTGAGACGGTACGTTTCACACTATTGAGTCAAAATATTCAAGTTATATATGTAGCGTTTCTAAGCAGATTCCGAATAATACATTTCCTTGCTTGAATCTGTTTCGTGGCACTTAAAACAATGAAATGGTCATACTGGGTCTGAAGAGCTCTTGGTCTTACACATTAACATAATGTTTCCGAAGCCTAGATGTTTTGATATGGTGAATACTTAATATTCAGGACACATATTTTACGGACAAACCCATAAACACTTTGCTGTAAAAATGACTCATTTTTATGCAATTCAAAGTCTTAGTTCATTTACTCAGAGTGACTCGTTTAGAAAGGCTTTTTAAAAGAAATCTACAGTTTGGAGCATTAAAATTTCAAATCAGTGCGCAGATATTGTGACCAAGGTTAAAAAAATGATTTAATCAAGAGAGTATTACACATGTCAATTGTTTGTTGCAGAACACTAATATGATTGTGTGTCACCTTTTTCTCCATTTCAGTCCAGCGGTCTAGATTGTAGCTATGGTGGTTGATTCTTATTTTAGCTCATCCTTGCAAACTAAGGTATTTTTAGAGGCTGGATGGTTTGAACATATTCCTTAACATAAGTAAAGGAATTGGCAGATAACTTTTAACATAATTCCATTTGTGTATAGACCTACCTATACGCTCATAGCTTCGAAAAGTCCTTTCCTATTTATATGAAAGGGTGAGAAGCCGGAGGATTTTGCATTAACTTTTTTTTTTTTGCTTCATTTTTATTTTTGGATGACACTAAGAGAGAATACATTTTTTTTCAAGGAAATCAAGCAGATCAAATCTTTGATATTCATCTATTCCGTTTCACTTTCATTGTACAATACCCATTTTTCTACTCTTTCGTGTGTTAAGTGGAAACGTTACCGAGTTTTAATAGAGTTCAGGCATCATATGAGTTCAGATAGAAAAACAAATGTTTTAGTGGAACTTGGAAACTTCACTCTTTATTTCAAACATATTCTACATGAAAAGTGGGGTCATTATATTGAGGCACTTATGACACGGTCACTCTTAATTTGAATCGAGTAGGAAAATGTTCCCCATACACAAGCACATGACTGTTTTTGGAATAAAGGTAGTCATTCATACAATTCATACATACAAATGAAGGTATATCTTTTACAATAAAATCAAAGAAAATGCTGGATTTTTTGACATATTTCTTTTTAATGGATTACAGAGTTCAGTACCAATGTTAACATTTTTCTTATTTGTTCGGCTTCTCTGACATTAATCATAGTCATTATGATATATTTTATTGCCTTCATCAGCATTCACTGACATTTTGGTTGTTGCCTCTTAAACCATTCTCAGAGCAGTTGTTCCACTGTCATCAACATTTGTTTCCTAAAGTTGTATCTTTCCAGTGATTGACGAGTACATGTGTATTTCCTTATTTGGTTTAAGGCTGTTTGTATTCTACAGCGGCCACAAATGCTGCCCCCTGTCCACTTCCGTCCTTAACCAAAATTAACTTTGTCTGGAGAAGAAAAAGAAGATGAAGTGGTTTTAAAATATGTAAACAGATTTCATATGTATTTCGCTTGTTTTCCAAATTCACGTTACTTCGCTTAATGCATTTTCGCGAGCCAAGGGTTTCTGATCCACTACTCTTCTAACAAACCCAAGGGTGTGAAGAGTAGCGGATCAGAAACTCTTGGCTAGCGAAGATGAGCTTAATGAAGAATTGTACCAGACAAATCACCATTAGTTTTCTCTTAATCATTAAGACCAATGTATATTTTATAATTTATTTCATAAAACTTATACTAACATTGTCTCTGTAATTGTGCTACAGACCAATATAGGTAAAGGGCAAATATAAATGAAGCATATTTGGTGCTTTTGACTAACAAACATGTATTAATATTTACCTTTGTAGTTGGGACTAGGTTTGCTAATAGATCTGCTATATGGACCCTGTACTTTGGGTGCTTCTCATATAAAGATCCATCGAAAGCTATTGTGACTTCAGGCAAGTGTATGTGGTTCAAAAGAACGGCTAATACTGGAGGAAAATGGGAAGGATATTTAATTACGGATTACATATATCAATGTATATTGTCAAATATTTTATAAACTCTATAACCTTTAATTAATGAGCACTTTCTTACCAGCTGCCACTATTTTGGCCCCCCTCTCCGACACTATGGCACAGACTTCTCTCACAAGTGACACATCCTCCTCTGTTGCAATGTCTGCCAAACCAAAGGCCTGAAGGACTGACCATGTTCTCTCCGAAGTCTCATTATCTCTGAAATATAAATACAATTATACTTATTGTATGCCATTATTTTTTTTACACTCTGGTTAGATTAACATTCTTCGGCAATGTTTTTCCTTTGCATTCTAGAATATCCCTGATAATATTAGATGTAATTTATAAAATAGTATTCATACAGTAGTCCTGTAAAACACTGAAGGCAAAATATAATTTTTCATGCAAATTCTGTATGAAAGCACATTTTTAAATGTGATATTCTGGCGGCCAGCCTTTATTTCGATAAACTTTTTTTAATTAAGGTCAGAGACACGTTCTTCAAAAATATAATTTTTTCTCAAGACTCTGTGATTAAAATATTGCTACTTTAAGAAGTTTCCTCACAAAAAATAGGGGACCTTACCGGGCATTTCTGCAAGATACTAGAGGATATATTATCTATTGGAAATATATTGAATTGCTGATTTCCCAATTTTTGATGTTATAAAAAAAAAACCAATAATGATATTTTTTGGTATAGTACAAAGAGATACAAAATCAGATATTCGAGGAACTTGTCGTCAGATCTTAATATACTTGTATATGAAATAAGATCTCTCTAAGATCTCTCTCTCTCTCTCACACACACACACACACACCATGATAAATACTGTAGATGTAATTTTTGCGAAACCTTTTTATCGTGAGATACGTGTGTGGTATTTATAAGCCAAACAGTTTTTATATTTGTTCTATATTAACTTTTTTAATATATAATACAAAAATACATGAGAATTCATTTTTTGCGAAATCTGACCAGTCAGCAAGGGCCCCGCCGAGGGGTAGAAATATAAGGGTGCAGATTAGGAGATGAGAAGTTTACTTGATTACAAAAATTTAAAAATATATGAAAAAGAATAAGCAACAGCAACTGCGAAATATCTAACAACCTGTAAATAGTGTCCTTGTCCATAAGGCAGTAAAAAACATCATATCTGTAATAACTCAATTAAATGTGTATTTAAAGAAGAATGAAGCATGTGTTTTCTGAAATGCCAGCCTTCAGTGAATGCAAATATCACCCAGGCTTGACCTTAACTTCAAAACAAACATCAGTTGCAGACAAAGTTGTTTATCAAACTTAAAGTGAAAGAAAGAAAGCCCTCTAAAATTTTCTGCAAGCAGCAACATAATCAAACCCAGAGGATTAATTATACCCCGGTACTGCTCTCTCAACCTTTTCTTCTAAGTTTACAATAAGAACTTTTTCAGTAATGATAGAATGAGGTCATTATCTGAATACCTGTTAAAATAAATAGTGTATTTGAATTTACATAAGGCAGAAAAAAAGAAAGAAAAAATAAAAAAAATAAAATAATAATAAAAAAGATATCTTTATCTATATCTTGTTTTTAGAATTCAATAAAATCATAACTCATTGTGTATTTTACCAAAATAAAGTATGAACATTATTTAAATCCACATTTCAGAGAATGTAAACATCATTCAGAATTGACCTTAACTTCAAAACAAACTTCATTTGCAGACAGAAGTGTTAACTAATCTCAATGTGGCAGATAAAAATATTGCTTTGGATTTTCTTCAAGAGGAAAGTTAATTAATCCCAAGAGACTCATTGCAGCCTTTCCTAGTTTACAATAGGAACATTCTCAGCAGTTATATCTCTTTGCCCATTCACTCTTATATAAAGTTAAGGAATCTACCCCATGACCCCAGCTCCAAACCGGATGACATAGAGAACCAAACTTAGCATCAAAATATGTCTAACTGCCTATTCAACAAACATACAAAATTTGAAGTTAATTGGTCAACCCTAAAAAAAAGTTATTAGAAAAAAACATAAAATTTGTGGACGGAAGAATTACAGACAGACAGACAGACAGAGTGATTACTATAGGGCACCCGCTAATCCTTGCGGGGCCCTAAAATGGACTTGCTTAATTGCAAAAGAAAAAAGGATTTCTCACGAATAAAATGTGATTTACAGTAATTACTCTTCAATTGAAGTGACATTGGAGGTGGTAAACCCCCATCTTTTCATCAGCTCTGGGGAGGACTTTCCATTAAATAGACACCCTCCCTCTATTAGCTTGATGAGAGGCAATCGCACCTGCTCCCCTAGGTACAACCCTCCAAATGATTTCTCAAATCTGAATTAGAAACAGAAAGTCATAAGACCAGCAGCTTAATAATGAGTTCACAAGGGACAAAATGCACTCGGATCACACTTTTTAACTTACTTGGAAAAAAAAATTAAAATACGACACTTTGAAATGAAGAACATGAAGAGAATTAACCTTGGGGATAACAATACTCACGTATATGAGTGAGGATGATTTGAATGCATATCCACTTCTTTTTCAAATTCATTTCTACAAAAATCTAAGCAACCATTGTCACCAAATGCTCCCCATTCCACATTAACCAAAATCTACAAATAATATAAAAGAAACTGAACCTCCATTGTACTTGTGTATAGAAAAGAGTTGATTTCACATATAATAATAATAATAATAATAATAATAATAATAATAATAATAATAATGTAAATTTATTTCCTCAAGAAATATGATTCAAGAAATATGATAAATAAAATATTGCCAAATGTACCTGGTTTGTATTTGGATCAGTGGATTTGAATTTGTTATAGTTTTCCAGATGTTCCACAAAACAGGCATTTGAACCAGTCCCTAAAAATCAAACAAAATAAAATCTAATCCATGAACAAACTGTTTATACAGGTACAAGCACTTTTCAGGTGAAAGTTAACATACCAAGAATCACTCCAATTCGACAATTTTTGTCCACGTAGTTTCCTGCCATTAATGCCCCAGTAGTATCACTGATTCTTGCCATCACATCCAGCTCAACTGGCATACTATCCTGTAAAATAAATTTGTCAGGAATGCCACTCTTGATAAAGATTTAATCCGATTCTGTTTTTACCTTTTCCTGAGATATGTAAAAATTAGAAGAAAGGTCCAATGATAACAAACTGTCTTTTCAAAACACTGATTTGCTAACAACATAAGCACAATAACTTAACAGGCAATTACTTAGTATGAAAATAAACAACGAACATATCCTGGCAGAGTTTACTAAATATTTCTTTCACTCTATTCTTGTGTCCCCATACAATAATTCTTTTAGAAAAGGAATTTTCTTAACATTTTACCTTTCTCCTAGCAATAGCTTCTTCCAATAAAACACAAGCATCCATCCCTGGTCCATCCGGACATTTGAAAGATTTGGTCCATGTTAGAAGGATGCTGTGTTTTAAAGACTTCTGGTCAGAAGGAAAGGAAAAGGTGAAACCTGTAAAAAAAAATAATTACTCGCAGATGCTGGCAAAATATTTTATGAATTCTTTTATTGTACGTTAAAAAATCTTAACCGTATTTTAGATGATGTGCAAATAATGGCAGTATGTATATTCTGAAATTTAGTACATGTACATGTACACAGTATAATATATCCATAGAATTTTTTCGGTCATGGCCGTGAAAATGATATCAAAGTTATTCTCCTCACTTAGGGCACATTTTACAGCTAAATAAATAAGGAGTTTAGAATATCAAACATTGAACAAATATTTTATAATCTTAAACAATTAATTTTAAAAAGTATTTGATATCAAACCAACATGTCTAAGAATTTTATTACTTATAACAATTGAATTAGGAATTAATAATTGCGAACAGAAACTTGAATGGGCAAAAAATGCTCAGAAACAATGTTATAGAGAAATCCTACAGGTCTGCTCAGAAACAGTCATATAAAAGATGTGTTTGTGAAACACTGATGCAATGGTATAGCAGCCTATGACAAAGGTTAAAGTTTCTCAAATGAAAGTCAAACTCCAAGGTCAAGGTCAAGAGATCAAAAATGTTGTAACCCAAAGAAAGGACTTGTCTCAATGTATATACCTGGTAAATATGAAAGCCCAAGCACTAACCATTCAAAAGTTATGATCAAAGTTAATGTTTTCTAAAAGTGGGTCAAACTTCAAGGTCAACGTCAAAGGGTCAAAATTAATGGTACGCAGGGGAAGACCTTGTTATAAAAAATACACATGCAAAATATAAAAGCCCTGCCACCATCTGTTCAAATGTAATGGCGAAGGTAAAGGTTTTTCAAAAGTAGGTCAAATTCCAAGGTCAAAGGTCAAAATTGTCGGTATCCAAAGGAAGGTCTTGTCAGAAGGAATACACGTGAAGTTTGAAACCCCAAGCACCAACTGTTCAAAAGTTAAGGCCAAGTAGAGTCTCATAAAATTTTGCAAAAGTGGGTCAAACTCCAAGGTCAAATATGATGGTACCCAAAGAAAGGTCTTTTCACAAGGAATCCCCATGTGAAATATGAAAGTCATAGCTCCAACCAATCAAATGTTATGGGCAAGGTTAAAGTTTTTGCGGACAAAAAGACGGACGGACAGGGCAAAATCTTCGATACGGGGGAATAAGAATAAAATCAAACTTACCCTTTTGCAATAAATAAATAAAATGTACATGCATAACTTGAATCATCGATTGTGGCCCCACCCTATCCCCAGGGGGTCATGATTTTTTTTCAAACATGAATCTACACTACCTTAGAATACTTCCGAATAATTAATAACCAATCATGGCTTTGCTGTTCTTGAGAAGATTTTTTTCTATATATTCCTATGTAAAACTTTGATCGTCCCTTCGGGAGTCAAGGTCAAAAATATTTACACCCATGGAAAGGTCTTGTCACGATGAATACACATGTGAAATATGAAAGCCCTAGCACCAACTGTTCAAATGTTAAGGCCAAGTTTAAGTTTGTTAATTTTTGCAAAAGTGGGTCAAACTCCAAGGTCAAGGTCAAGAGGTCAAATATGTTGGTGCTTAAAGGAAGGTCTTGTCAAAAGAAATACACATGTGAAATATGAAAGCCGTAGTTCCAACCAATCAAAAGTTATGGGCACGGTTAAAGTTTTTGCAGACAAACAGACAGACGGATGGACAGGGCAAAAACTATATCCCCGAATCTTCGATTACCGGGGCATAAAAATCCCATGGTTAGGAATTTGCTGAGAACAACTTACCAACAGGCAGTGGAGTAGCTTTTGTGATATTTTCTTCTCGTAAAAACCGTTCCAAACTTTCAGCAATATGATCAAACACCTAATACAACGTAGGAATCATACACTGTAAACTAGATCTTAAATAGGCCATTTTAGTTTCTATCTCCAGAGACCAGTAAAACTTCATACATACATATTTACAAGGGCCCGACAGAAGTTTGTCGTCTAAGTTGTAATACTTCGTGGTCGTGTTAGCCACCCCGTCCTTCATCACGACTCTAACAACACGGAAGTTTGTTCCACCAAGATCTAGACCGATGTAATCACCTATCTCTACAGAATAAAAAAATAAAAATCTAGATCGATGTAATAACCGTTCTCTACAGAATAATACAAAGACTAGACCGATGCAATTCCCGTGCGCTACAGAATAAAAATCTAAACCGATGTACTAGTAATCGCCGCATTTTACAGAAAGTTCAATGTAAATACAGTTCTCTACAGAAAAAAGTAATCACCTTCTCTACAGAATAATACAGAGATCTATACCAATGAAATCACCGTTCCCTACAGAATAATACAGAGATCTAGACCGAAGTAATCACCGTTCTCTACAAAATAATCCAAGATTTAGACCGACGTAATCAACGTTCCCTACAGAATAATGCAAGATTTAGACCGATCGATATAATCACCGTACTTTACAGAATAAAGATCTAGACCGGTGTAATCACCGTTCTTTACAGAATAAAGGTCCATACCGATGTAATCACCGTTCTCCACAGAATAAAGGTCTATACCGATGTAATCACCGTTCTCTACAGAATAAAAGTCTATACCGATGTATCACCGTTCTCTACAGGATAATACAGATCAAAACCGATGTAATCACCGTTCTCTTCAGAATAATACAAGATTTAGAACGATGTAATCACCGTTCTCTACAGAATAAAGATCAATACCGATGTAATCACCATTAAAAAAATTCACTGCAAAATAACACTAGATTTTGACAAATGTTATCACCGTTCTCTACATAATAATACAAGATTTAAACCGATTTAATGCCCGTTCTCTACAGAATCAAGAGTAATACCGATGTAATGACAGTTCTCTACAGAATAAAATTCAATACCGATGTAATGACCGTTCTCTTTAGAATAAAGATTTATACCGATGTAATGACCGTTCTCTACAGAATAAAGATCTATACCAATGTAATCACAGTTCTCTACAGAATAAAGATCTATACCGATGTAATCACAGTTCTCTACAGAATAAAGATCAATACCGATGTATTGACCGTTCTCTACAGAATAAAGATTTCTATAGATGTAATCAAGTTCTCTACAGAATAAAGATCTATACCGATGTAATCACCGTTCTCTACATGCAGAATAAAGATCTATACCGATGCAATAAAAGTTCTCTACAGAATAAAGATCTATACCGATGCAATCTTTAAAATACTGTTTGTTTGCCCTCTCCCGACTCAGGGTAAAAAAAAACTAGGGTTGGTAGGAAGGTGGAAAAGTTTTTTTTTCCTAGAAAATTTCAACAAACATGTTGACAGGATGAGAAAATTTAGGAATAAAAAGAAAATAAATCGTTTCCTGGAGGTTAAAAAATGTTTCGAGGCGGGTCATTTTTAGCCAGTCGGTCTGGAGAGGTCAAACAAACAATTGAATAAAGATGGCCTGATGTAATGACCGTACCCTACAGAATAAAGATTTATATAGATGTAATCAACGTTCTCTACCGAGTAATACATTTTGATACATTAAATAACCTGTGCGATGTTAGATCAAATCGTCTGTCGAAAGAATATGAGTCGTTCTGGATTTAATCACAAAGCACTTCTCTAACGTTATTTCGATTCCAACTACATGTTTTAACTTAAGACATCAAAGTAATTTTACCATTCCCCTTTAAAAGATTTCGTACATAAGTACACTCCCATAGCAAATTCGACTGTTTTCTTTTTTCTGGGTCCATTGTATTAGCAAGAGAAATCTGGTCTTCGAAAGTATCCATTAACTTTTGAATGGTTGCATCATTCAGGATAAGCGGCTGAAGAATCTCTTCTATCTACAAATCAATTGATAAGGTCAGAAAAAGGTTAAATACATATACATGTATGTATGAGCGATTTTAATTCAACGAGGGTCGTTCAATAAGTTATGCAACATACGGTTTATCATTATACATGAAGGATCATTTAATTTCATTTTTTCACATTAGAAAAGTTCTATTTATCACCGAAAACCATGCTTTTTCCTAGTGTCTTCTCAAAGAAATTCTCTTTTAAAGTAAGCATAGTCACTACACTGAGCTGAAATCTGCGTAAAAAGTTTGTCTGCCAAGAAGATGAAAATGAGGATGCACATGATGTATGTGAAAATGTATTTGAAAACTGCGTTCATTATAAAAAATTCTGAAGATTCCATATGAAAGATACGGTTTTGATATGTGGAAAGACTAGTCTTTCACGCTGCGCAGTCTTAAAATGGATTTAGAAATTCAGAAGTAAAAAGGGAGAGTTAAATGGTCAGTCGAAATCTAAAGGGATATCAAAAAATATCAATGCTGTGAGTACAGGATATCTGAAAATACCAGATTTGTAGTGAAAGAACTAAGATATTAAATATTTCATCATCACAACAGTTAATAGATTTTTCTGACAATGGATATTTCTATCAGATGGGTGCCTAAATATTTCCTTACAGATGCCTAAGAGAAAACACGCGTTAAATGTGACAATGGTCAATTAAAAAAATAAACATTTTAACAAATAAAATAAGGTATTATAGACCTGGATGATGGATAACCAAATATGGGTGCACTTAAGGAAGATCAATAATAAAATGTGGAATCAAAGAGAAAGTGTCGTCCTATTATTGCAAAGAAAATCTAGTTCTCCAAACATGTCTTATACAGGTTTACTATTTACTGAAGAGGTCCAGTAAATGTATGTACCTACACCCAAAGGAGGATAATTGGACTTTTCGTAAAGAAAGCCTGCTTATCTGTCCTCGTAAAACCCGATGCATAAATTTATAGTGTTTACAAACATAACATGTATTTCCTATCTAGGTCAATATAACGGGGTTGTCTACCATTCTCTAGATACTACGTTTTTGCAGGAATTTTGAGTCCTCGCCTTAGCTTCATCATAAAGTCCTTACCTTCTTCCGTTTTGTCTCGTCTTCTATATTCTGTATTCTTATCCGACTGTTAATAGGCTCCATCTTTAATAATATGCAATTTTATATGCTTTTATTCGTTAAAAATGGCTGAATCAACAACTGAATCTGTTACACGTGTGTTCATTCTGATCTCCTCTAACACGCATTTGTGTTGTCAAGTAGATAAGACTTAAACTGACATGAACGAGGAGCGATTGGTCAATAGCATACCAAAGTAATTAAATTAAATTACAATTACTTTGCTAAAGTCTTCATTTAAATTATAATTACTTCAATTCATAAATTTTGTTAATTAAATTACATTTTCTTTGCAAAAAGTGATTAGTTAAAATAAAAAAATTACATTATTTCAATAAGTTTTCAAATCTAAATTAACAAAGGTTTATTCAAGAAAAATGCATATAGTATTTGTAAATGGAGATATTAATAATAATTCCCGATCAATGCTAGAAAACTTTTTCATTGCATCCAATCATGTTTTTTTTCTTCAAATGGTCATTATTGTAGTAATGATCGGTATATGTGTAGGTTGAGATTCTCAACTTTAATATTTTAGGGATAAAGAATACAACGTTTTTTTTTTAATTGTTTGTTGTTGTTGTTGTTTTTTTCTCTTTTTTTTTTCTTTTTTTTTTTTTTAATGAGCAATATATTTAATAACTCATGCTTGGATATGTGGATTTTTTTTAAAGATTTCAAATAATGTCAAAATATTGTGTGTAAAAATGATAGATTTATGCTTCATTTGGGGAAGTTTAATGGTCATCCAGGTGTAAAGGAGAATTGATGATCGATATCAGCCCGTCTAGATGAAAATTACATGGCTTGTAGTTTTGTTTTGTTTTTTCAGGTTTTACATTTTTATTTTATTATAATTTTTTGTACATGTACATTTCTTACAATTTGTGACATGTACAAAAAATAAAATTAAACTTACCCTTTTGCAATGAGTAAATAAATAAACGAAATGTACATGTATAATTCTGAAGAGTTTGAAATGTACAGACAATAAAATCCTAAGCAGTGAATAAAAGATCTTGTCACAGTAATTATTGTAAGTGTACAATTTTTATTTTTCAAATAATCAACATTCTTCTTTTTTACGAAAAAAGTCGATGCATATGCTGGTTTATATTTTTTGACTAATTCTGAATAGAAATGACACACATAAATTTCTAAAATATGAAGAAATTAATTGATATTTGGTGTTTAAATTTGAGACTGCCATTTTCTGTATAAATCAATACAAAATTTTATACACATTTTATGGCATTATTACAAAATAAAGAAGACTAGTGAGGCATATACGAGAGCTGATTCAAAGTTATTAATAATAGGAAGTCATCAACAAAGAAGATGGGCGAACAAAGCGAGTTGAAATGCCTATAGTGCAACAAACATGAAGTTGAAAAATTGAATCTCAGTCATAACTAAATTTTCTTTGATATTTCATCTAACATTAATTGCCTATGAAATAGCAAACACACACTAAAGAGGGCAAAAGGGATCGTTTTCTCATACCTTTTCAACATGAGTGGGTCTTCGTCCCCCCCCCCCTTTTTTTTGAAAGTTTATCCTCAAAGTTTGCGTAAAAAAATATACATTTTTGGTTAACAAAGACATGAAGCAAAGACCCACTATACCTTAAAAATACACTTTTATGACACAACATTCGCATCTTCCAAGAAATACTTGAAGTCCATTTAGTCAAAAATCACATTTCAAGCATAATTTAAATGCCACTATTCAGCAGGAGCTGTGTAGCGTAGTGGTTAGCGCGTTAGTCTCAAATGAAAAATGATGCTCTGGATTTTTATTGCTAGGACATTGCACCTTATCTGAGGTGTTCTTTGTGACGTCACAATCTCCGCTTCACGCACATTGACCTTCCGGTGAATATACGGTTTCAAAACATGGTGAATATACATGTAACGTTTTATCATAGTATATTTACATTATGTGCAATGGATTTGCATATCTCTATATATAGAGTCTATTTGTGACTATTTAACGTTTAACAACGTCTCGATATTCATCGGGTCAAGCCATATATTCACCCGAGGGTCGGTGCTCGTGAAGTAGCGATTGTGACGTCATAAAGGCCAAACAAACGTTGTAAACATTGGTGCGATGGTTGGGACCAGTTGGTGCAACTGAGCAGGTTAAAAAAAAGTTTTGCAAATCTGTTGGATGAAGCTTTCTTGAAAAAAAAAATACCCATGAGAAAAGAAAAGCAAAGACGTAACAGGCCCGTAGGAAGCAATTTCAGTTGGGGGGGGGGCATTTTTAGTTTGGGGGGGGGGGGCTACCAAGCGCTACATTGAGGAGGCACAAGCACAAATTACATGTAGCTATGTTTCCTACAGTGTACTATATATCGGCAAAATGTGGGTAATCTGCCCCTCCCCTCCCGGTTCCTACGTCCATGCATTACATGGTAAATGTATCTGCAACATTTATGAAAATTTTGTCGTTCTGCAGTCTTAGGTGTCCATTTTTATTCGATACCGGACAATATAATAAAATAACATTGGACTGTAGGAGTAGTTTAAAAAATGCTTTGATATTCACCAGAAAATGATAAATATTGTCATACTCGGCTTCTCAGGCCCATGAATTTCAAAATGTTGGTAAAAGGTGGAAAACTCAATACAATCAATCAAACAGTATGCAACTGCTAGATTTACATGGGTAAAGGAGATGATATTTAAAAATAAAATATGTATTTTCTAAAAATGACCAACTAAGCCCCACCATGAAATCTGAATCTATCCAGGGGCCATGAATTTCACAATTTTGTTAAAGGTGATCATTGCTAATTACAATCATGACAACAGTTTGACTGCATGGTTCCATCCCTCAGGCTCTAGGGAGGCAGACACCATGAAATTCACAATTTTCTCCCTTTACCCAATACAATATGCTGTATACTATATACCAAAATTGGTTCAGCTGGTCTAGAAAAGAAGCAGAAAATATTTAGACTGATGCACATTTGAAAACAGCAATGAATATGTGGCTTTTTTTTTAGTGCTTGGGACTTCAGATGCAAGTGGACAGCCCCTTTTCCGATAATATTCTATGGAAGTAAAGCGTATTAGTCCCACTTGGACACTTTTTATTTTTTCACACTTTTATCTGTAAAAGAATCTGGGGGGATAAGACGAGCCAGGTGCCCATGCCCATTTTTCGGCTATGCAAGAACATTTATTGGAAAAAATCTCTCAATTGTTCGAATTTACTTAAGCATTTTAATGTTTACCGTAGTTTTCAAAATGATATTTATATTCTAAACAAGCTAAACAGTTGACTTTCATTTACTGTCACAAATGTCTAACATGGGTAAGGACTTCTATTAATTAATCTGCATATTGAGTTTTTACACTTATTGTGGAGATATTATAAAAATGTTAACATCGTATATAATGATAATGGTGATCTAGAAGCGCTTTTATTTAAAATAAATAAAACGGGAATAAAAGTATTCAAATATCTATTATAATTTTTATCCGGCATTTTAAATAATTTACTGTAAATAAGTTCATTACTACATGTATATATTTTATTTCCAGTGAAAAATATGTTATTCCTATAGACATTTTTTATAAAGTAAAACAAAATTAAGACCAAAAAATCAAAAAAAAAAAAAAAAAAAAAAAATCAGAGCATGACTCGAACACTTTCCTCAATAAACGTCCCTTTAAAGAGCTCATCGCTACCCACTAGACCACGGAGTCACACTAACATTTCCAATTAAATAGCATACAGTTCTCTATATTTAGCAAGCGTTTTTGGACTTAGAATTTTTTAAGACCACGGTGAAAATTTAAGTAAGTTAACTTAATTTTTTATGTAGAGTGGGTCTTCATACCAAATTTTTGCAAGTGTAAAAAGCAACATCTTTCCATTGCCTTTCATTAATCGTTCTCAAAAAAATGGTACGATGACCCACTCTATTTAAAAAATGTAGTTATATCATCCAATTTATGTCAGTTTCTTTGAAAATTGAGCGTGATGCTATTTTGTTGTGTTGATCAGAATCATTTTCGCTGTTACAGTATTCAGGTTTTGTCAAATTTATATGCAAATGGTAATAAGCATTACATTAATTCAACAAAAAGTGAAATTTTTGTAAAATGAATTTATTGATTTTTTATCGATCGTTATGTAGGCATATGGCTCGGCTTATCCCCCCAGTTTCTTTACACTTTAATCTTCAAATGAAGGGACCTTTTCAAGGAAAGATAATCTAACAAAGTGAAATAGGGTAAAGTTATTTAAACCAGAGGTCTCTGAGGAGACTGTAGCTCTACTGGTTTTTACTTAATTAATAAAGGTAGAGAAAGGTAGCACTTAGACTTGAGACTTTGGCAACGGCAATAAATAAAATAATGATCCATGGTTTACTCTCTTTCTGAGTAGAGTTTAATTGCAATTGGACAAAAACTGTAGTAGGAGTAGCATTTTATAAGAAATTCACAAAAAAATTCTATTTTTAGTAAACATGACAACACTGTTCATCAAAATCAAAAACTGATAAATGGCATTATCAGTACCAAGTTATAGTGAAATCAGACTTAAACTGTAGAGGGAGTAGCATTTTGAAAGAAATTCACAAAAAATTCTATTTTTAGTAACTTTGGCAAAACTGTTCATCAACATCAAAAACCTATATAGAGAATTATGTATCTAAGTGTAGTCTACTTATTTATTATATACCCAACTGTTTGTCACTCAGTTTTACTTTTGAATTTATGCAATCACGTAACGGTGTGATCTGACGTCCCGGAACACCACACTGTGGTTTTCTGAATCCTCATCACCCCTCTCTGAAACTGATGACGTAGTACACAGATAAATGACGTTTTTATTCTCTTGCATCAAAAAGTTCCTCGACAAAATGGTTTATTTAATGGATAAAAGTCATGTAATTGTTCCAAAAAGTTTCCTTTTATTATATTTTCTAGTTGTAAAGGGGTATATAATAAATTTATCATTATAACAGTAACTTGATCCGAAGAGCCGTAGATCACGTCTCGTTGACAGGCGCGGATCATCAGATCAAAACTAGACGCTCTGCGCCTGTCAACTTGAAGTTATACGGCTCTTCGGATCAAGTTACTGTTAAAATAATATACATGTACATGTACCAAGTTATACTAAAATCTAACTTAAACTGTAGGAGGAGTAGTGTTTTAAAAGAATTTCACAGAAATATCTATTTTTAGTAACCATGGCAACATCGTTCATTGAAATAAAAAACGAATATACAGAATTATGTTTCTTAGTGTAGTCTATGTGTGTACCATGTTGTATATTGGAATAAGCTTGGACAAGGAACACCTTACTATTGCATAAGTTCTTCTTGTCTCTTACCAGTAGAGCTAAAAAAACCTTCAAAAGAATCAGTGAACCAAAATTATTTCTTTTTTTAATTTTTTTTTTTTTTGCCCCCCCCCCCCCCCCTTTTAAGTGCAGCCCTGCTCTAAGCTCAAACTTGCTATAATTATCTATGTTTTAAAACATATGACAAGGTACGGTACCAAACTTCCGACAAAACAACATGTTCTGTTATATTCATTTGTCATTTACATCAAATTAAACCTTCAAAATTGAGAAATTTTTCAAACTTTAAAATTAAAACAATGGGTAAAAATAAAAATTTGTGTACTTTTTGATGTCATTAGTTTCTGCATTTCGCACAGTTTTTTAGAGGCCTCAGCCTATTGTTACCTAAGTGATCCCTAAAAATGATAAGAATAAAAACAATACAAATCCAAACTCTTTGTAAAGTTTTTAGGAAAGTATTTATTCATCATTTCAGAATTTTTCTATTAAAGTTTACCATTCAATAGCACCAGATCATGTATACTTAAAAAATGATAATGGCATTAATTTTTGCAGTTTTCAATTAAAATGCATACATATTTAATAAAGGAAATGTGAACTTCAGAATGTGTAGTTTTCTATGCTTGCTGTCATGGAGAGATCTTGAATTGACATATATATCTGATATAGTTAAAATGCAGCTATAACAGCCAGCATTAATTTTTATGGGTTAACAAAGCACAGGATATATCTATACAAAAATAACACTGTCAATGAGAAAGAGCAAGGGCCACTTAGGGCCTTTTTTGGCCCTGTGAGTTTCTGAAAAATCAAAACTGCTAAATTTTGATTGACAATGCAGTATTTATCACTTGGACCCTTGGTGACCGTGTATCTATTGAACATGACGTAATTTTCTCTACAGTCAATGCATTATGACGTAATGAAATGCGTCATTTTTACCATATCTTGTAAATTCCTTTAAAAATGGTCAAAAGTTGGAGTATTTTTTCAATCTTCCATATAGAGCACAACCTCTGATCTAAAATATGCAATTACATAATGAAAGATCTGTTTCTGAAGATCATAAAAAATGTTTTCCTTTTTGGATTTAGGGCTGTGCTCATATTTTAATTCTTTCCTGAATGTAGTCAAATATGCCTGTTTTCGGCAAAATTCAAGAACATTGCATTTTCACATAGCCTGTTTTCCAGTACCTGAATTCTTAAAAAGAAATTTTGTTACAGGAAATGAGAGCGCTAAGTCTCTACTTTATTTTGATATATGAAATGGGACAGAGGGTGATAGTCAATTAATTGATATAAGGACAAGGCCATTTTATCCATAAAGTGAATCTAGCTCTTTATAATAGATTAGGATAACCATGTGATCAATTTTTACAATATTGTCAAATATACTAACATACTTTGATGTTTCTGATTGGGTCTATTCAACCCAATAATATATATACAGCTTTAAACTGATTAAGTACAAAAATCAATGTAATTAGTACATCAGCAGATAAAAGAAATACATGTAATCTTGAACTTCTTGATGAAGTTAGAATCATATGCAGAAGAATATCAAAGACTTGAAAAAATGCCAATGTACAAAATATATAACAATCAGTAAAAAACAAACAAACAAACAAACATGATATTATATAAAATATTAAAAGATTGTACAAGCTATGCATTGTCTAAAATATATGGTTCCTTTGTATTACATGTATTAACATGTATTAAATGATAAATATAAGTAATGAGGATCCTATAACAAGTATACAATTAACAATCTATACAGGACAGGTGCTCCTAAATCAGGAGAATCTTTGATGTGACTTGGCCTGTTCAGAAGCTTGTCTGGCCCTTTGGATGGCCCCTGCACATTTCTCCCTTTTCATAAGTTTGTTTCCCTCAAAGTATCCCTCATTCCTTGGGAGCCCATGACTCTGGTCAGCAAATGTCACCAGCCCTGCAAAGAGTCATAAAGTCCCTAGTCTTATCAATTCTGATACGAAGTTGTGTGCAAAAATATCAATCCCCCTAGCTTTTTTAAGGAAATTTATATCCCTTAAATTAACTCCTGATTAATACATTCCAGAATCCAGTATATCTGTTAAGTTCACAATATATTTTAAAGCTACAGGGAATGAAAATCGCTTCACTGTAAGTGTCAATTCATTATCAGAGTGTTCGCTATAAGCATGTTTTACTGTATTTATTTATAATCCACAAAGAAATTAAACTCACCATATCCACAGATCTGTCCACTCTTAAATTGTCCTTCATACTTCATTCCATCAGATCGTGTAAAAATGCCATAACCGTTGAACTTTCCATTTTGAAATTCACCCTCATACCTTCAAAAATAAAGAATTCATTTTAAATACTGATCATTTATAACTGCCAGAGTGAATTTATGAAGTTTGTAATACTGGTTACATTAAGAACAAATACAGAAGTTGGATTCCAAAAATAGCTATTCCATAAATAGCTAGTCAACCACACAAATTTAGATTTAATTTCAATAGAACTCCATAAAGTTCAACATTGCTAAACAATTTAAGACTCATATATAATTCAGTAGGCCTACAGCACTTGGACGTCACCTGGGTATCGTTAGTTTCTCAATTTATGACCAACTCTGTCCCACATGGGACTTAAACTTAGAGACTCTGGTCATCCATGAAACATGAATTTTACAATTTAGATGACCCTTTGTTCTTTATCACACTGCATGATGGAAGTTTGTCTCCTACATGTACAATGTAGATGTTCAGAAGTAAAGTTTTCTTTTAAGATCATAATTGTGTATACCTTACAACGTACTTAACCCATTGATAACTTTTCAAGATAATCTTATATATAGTTCCATCAGATGTTCTTAGACAAAAAATCAGCATACTTTACTAAGGATTTTGATTAGATATCAAATGATGAAAATCCTTGTGTTATTTAAAGAAAAATTAACAGAAATATAGTTTTAGCTGGTATTTCCTCAAAATTTGTTTAATAGAAGAGATGGAAATCATCATTCTATTTAGGCATTATAAAAGTCACACAAAGGTCTTTTAGGAATTGGAACTTTTCAATTATACAGGAAATAAGAAAATAAAGTTCAAAACTACCAGTATGTTGTGTTTGTCCTTATAAATATATAATCATAATATAATGCTGATTAACTTAGCCCTTTATGCTTTAATCCTGAACCCCATTAGACAATTGAATTTTACAATTTCAGTAAAGAGTTAACTATTCATCAGTTCAGGTACCATGAAAATAATTTGTCTCCTGGATGTTCAGGCATAAAGAAAAATTGAAGTATTATTATGAATTTTCAATATATGACCACCATTTAGACTCTCCCAGGTGTATAAATCCTGATCTAGGGACTTGGATTTCACATTTTAGGTTGAGATTTGAGAACTAATATTTTTCATTATCATTATGTAAACAGTTTGCCTGCTGGATGCCTAAAAGTAAAGAAATTATACATTTATATGTATGTATGACCAATCTGAACCAACTCTTGGGCCTATTCTTGAACCCAGAAGACACAAAATTACACCATTTTTATGGAAGGATTATATAGCTCTTTAATACCAATGAAACAAAAACATTTGAAGATGTGATTTAAAATAAATATTTACCTGGATTTGTCTGAAAATATCATGACCCCAGTCCCTTGACAGAGACCATTATCAAAAATTCCGAAGTACTGAGAACTATCGGGGAACTTCATGACTCCGTAGCCATGACGTTGTCCCTCCTGCCAGTCACCTGAGTATTCACTGCCATCTGGATAGTGGTATGTTCCCTTCATATCTTTTGTGGATTCTTTTTTTCTTTTTTTGCTGTCCTAAAATAAATGTCATGATAATAGATTCTCTTTGCCAAAAATGAACACTTATACATGTATAAACATTTATAGTTAATCTGATTGTGTAACTTCAATTTAATCTTTACTTAGTATACAATATATTTTTAGTGGTACACAACAATTCTTCAAAAAGTCAGTCCAATCTATATTGGGATGGATGGAGGTACCCTCTTCCTCCCCCTTTCTCCATCTTTCATGCCTCTTTTTGCCTGTCTGATCTTGATCCTTCCTCCTCCTCTCCAAAGCAACCTCCCACCCCTTCTCCCATTTCTTCCAATCCAAAACACTCCCCCCCCCCACTTCTTCTACTCCTGTCATCCCCCTCTTACCATTTAACCCCCTCCTTCCCTTGATCCCCTCCCAATAAGGAGCTACAATTTAGACTATTCCCCCCTCAAGTACATCTGATGCACATCCATTATAACTCAATTATTCTGCATGATCGAGCCTCTCTCTCTCCCTATTAATCATATGCTAAAATTTTTCTGACATCAATTTTTAGATTAGAACGTAATCACCATCATGAAGTATGATAATTTTAATCCAGGTATATGTACTTATAAATCAAGACATATAGTAAATAATTAAATCTGTGTGTGTGTATTATATGTGTGTGTATTATATTATTTATGGAAGAGAGACAGCTCTTTATTATGAATATAAAAAAAAATCTACTCTGATAGATCTACATAATTTTATTGACTGAAAAAAACTGTGTGCTATATTACGTTTAATATACTTATAAATAAAACACCACACCCAATAATACTCAGCTTTAATAGGATTATTCCCTACATCATCGTGAACATGTACTTGTTTTATGTTTTCTAAATTTAGTCCAGGCGAAAGTGAAAGTAAGCAAAATTACTCACTGACAAATAGAGATGTTGCGGAAATTAGTCTGCCATGCTCATCAGAACATCTACTATTATTTTGATTTGATAACGCAAATTTACCAAATAAGGCACTGATATCTTACCTGAGGGTACCTGCTTTGGGTTTTCACCTGTGTACCAACTACGTCACAGCTGTGCTTCCCGAATGTGTACTACGTCACAGTATATACAATGAAACATGGTTGACTGTGGGAACTCAAGATGCAGCCAGGAACGACGGGCTTTTAGAAAAGAACTGCTGTCATGGAGCAAAAAAGTACCTATAGCAGTTGGTAAGTACCAATTAATTTATGAAAGAATTGTGGTAAAGGTATGAGACAAGGTAGGTTACCTTTAATTTACGGTAAATGGTAACGATTTCATTGTCAAAATTCAGGCTCCCAGGCTGTTCCATGTTGTAAGCACACCCCTTGTGTGTTAATAAATTTTATCAGTCGTTGTATTTTGATAAGATTTTATCTTTGTAAGACTATTTGAGATTTTTTTCATGCATTATACTTTTTGTATGTTATACAAATAATGAAATTTTAATTTAGTGTTTAATTAAACAGGTAAGCTCTCGATCGATCGTCACCCCAAATTCGGCTGATGATGGTGACGTTGACAATGAAAGCATTTATCTTGTTCGGAAGATTCATGGAAAATCTTCCTGCAAATGTTCTGAAAATCAGAAGTTTATTGATTTATTTTTTTCTTAAGATTTCCTTATTTTGTATATTTTAAATATCAACAGGTGATAATTTTTGTCGTATTTTATGACATCTTGATGTGACATTTTCAATTTCGGCTGTGGGGAATATTGATTTTTTTTCGTTGCTGTGGTGACTCTTGGCATTGAGTCTTATCCTTGTGTTCATATGTTAATACATTCTCAACAGGTCTGGATTCCAGTATTGATTAGACAGTGGTGACACTCAAAATATCTGCCCTCTTAAATGGCAGACTATATTTAATTTTTTTAAAGTGACTTAACATTTTTATTTTTTTTAAACTTCAAATCTAAGACTATAATAGTGCCTGGTTATGACATAACCTTGTAGTCATTGATCAGTCACAGAGGTGACACTCAAAATATCTGATTGAAGCTGACTCTTACTGCGATATTTAAAACCACCATGATACTGTTTTAATCAGGAATAAAAATAGATACTAATATTTTGGTGAACTTCCTTATTATTTTTTATTATTATTATTAATTCATTTGAGTACCGGGTAAGTCTGTGTATTCTAAGTTAACAGAACTTAATTAAGAAAATGATTATTTCATCTAAAAATTAAATTAGGATTTATTTAAAATTTTGGTATTATTTAGACCTGTTGATGTTTCTTTGCATCTTAAATTAAGGAATAATTAATTTGACCATAGACATTTAATGCAGATAGATTGAGCCATGTACATGTACATATATGGTTATAATGATTGATCATTTCTTTTTGTAAATTTATACTATATATAACAAGCTTATTTCCTTTTACACATATATTTGTGCATCATGCACAGAAAAATATTTAAAATGATTCTAATATTCGATAAGACTAAAGAGATTCTAATGGGTAAGAGAGATAACTTTTTTTATGCCTAACTTTCTAAAGAAAAGTGTTTTTATCCTCATCAATCTGTCTGTCTGTCTATCACACTTTCTTGTCATCTCTGAATTTGCCTTTTGTAAAGCTGAAAATATTTCATAAACTAACTTAATCTTGAAAAATTATACAAATTATTGTCGTTTTGTCACAGAAAATAATCTTTCCATAAAAATTCTTGTTGTAGTCTATGTGACGAGTTTCTCTAATTTGTAACTTGGCACTTATTCGGCAATAAAATAAACCATGTACCCTCATCAGTATCAATCCAAGTTCGCAAGGCATGTGGTTTTATTTCAATAGAATTTATTGTATTTGATTTGAACATCTAAGAAAGTGTCTCCAAAATAGAAGAATAAATGTTTCACCGAAAGGTTGGGTTTTGGTACTGATTTTAATATAAGAATCATAAAAAATATTGTAATGTTTACTGACCTTCGTGACGATCCTCACTTCAACTCTGCCATTTTGTTTGTTGCAAAGGAAAATACGCATTTGCAAAGGGATTTAGGCTGGACCCCTTGTAAAGGTAGCCTTTTCCATATGAGGGCAGGACATGTTGATATGCAGGGCTAAAATAAAATTATTGTCTGTTTGGAATTGCCTTCCACCTCATTGAAATGACGCCTCCAGAAAAAAAAAGTTTCTGAACAAAAATAATAAGATTTTTTTTCTTTAATCACTTCTTGGCCTGTTATTAGATGAGCCACCCAAATATTTAATTAGCACTGAATCTAAGCAATAACTGGGTTCTTGGTTGATGGGGGATACCTTTTACAAAAGTAAGAAAATAATGTGTTCATTGTCTATTGAGTTTTTTATCAACAGTTTTTAATATAACTTCAATTTTGAAAAAAAAAAAATTCAGTCCCTACTGGGCCTGAAATCCCTCAGGCAGCAATTCCAAACACTTTTTTAAGGTTGGACCAGGTATTTGATGGAGTTTTAGAATTTTTATTTGGTCCCAAAGATCCCCAGCAAATGTGGTTTAAAAATTAATCTTGCAGTTGTAACTCCTGCTCCACTTTAAGTAATAAGAAAAAAATATTTTGGATAAAATAGGCCTTAATTGTCATGTAGGTGTAAAGAAGATTGAAGTTTTGATCTCTGCTTAGGGTTCAGATAAGAGTGGTGATTCCATATGAAACCTTAATACATAGCTTAATTGTGACCTATATTTTACAGATTGATTATCAAGTTTAAGGTACATTATCCCTTGTTCACTCATATAAAATTTTGCTTTATTGCAAAATGGCCTTTTAACTTGAAAATTTTATGTAGGACTTAACTACTTAATAGCAGTTTATCTCAGTGAGCATTATCCCTCTTATTAGGGAGTCTATGAACCTTAAATTGTTGGAGAAGGTCATTTTCCAGTGGATGTAAGTCTATATAACTGTGACAGATTGTCTTACTTGGATGGCACATGCTTGCACATGCTCCAGATGCTGCATTATTGATTAGCTCACCACAGTGAAGTTGGGGGGAGCTTATGTGATACCCTCAGCGTCGGCGTCCCAGCTTAAGAGGGCTGGGTGGTCGTGGCCATTTTTAGACTATATTGATCTCCTTTAGAAGAAGAGCTCCATATACAGATATACAAAAATGATAAAATTTTAAAACTAAAATGTATGAATTTTTTCTTTGCCAAATGATAGTTGACAGCTTAAGATATCATATCTAAAAAAAATAAGTTATATCTGATGGTTAATTTGTTGACTCCCCAGCCTCCTGAAAGTTTTTGGAGCAGTTTTCTTTTTAAGTACTTCTATGCCCTACATAAATCAGAGATGCATGGAAGATGCTTCTAGTGTGTTTCATTGTACCAGTCAAGGTTTCAGATGCTGCAATTTCAGCTAAGGAATGACCAGGTTAATGTTTTAGGAGCAGGTTAAAATTTTTGGTGCAGGTCTCATTTCCAATTAACTATAAGCCCTATGTTGACCAAATTTGCATGGACGATAATCTAAGGATGCACACTACCAGACTTGCTTTGGATGCTGGATCTGACCTACATTTTGCGGATGAGTGAACAGGTTAAAGTTTTTGATGCAGGTCTCATTTCCAAGTAACTATAAGCCCTATGTTGACCAAACTTGCATGGATGATACATCTAAGGATGCACACTATCAGGCTTGCTTCGGATGCTGGATCTGACCTATTTTTTCTGGATGAGTGAACAGGTTAAAGATTTTGGTGCAGGTCTCATTTTTAAGTAACTATAAGCCCTATGTTGACCAAACTTGCATGGATGATACATCTAAGAATGCACACTACCAGGCTTATTCTCTATTGAGAAGTTGATGGCTCGTTTTAATAGTTTAGGAACAGCAAGGCCAAGGTTTCCCAGGTGAGCATTGTGGTCCATGGGCCTTTTCTTTAAAATAACCATAACCTTAAGTCAGTAGTGCAAAAAATTACAACTGCCTTTTACAGTAGCTTATATTTATATTTCTTTAGTAAAAAATTGTTTACTTTTCGATTTTAATTAGAACAAAGTTTTAAGGCATCAAAACAATATTACTCTTTCATATAGATCAGTATATTTTAGTGACACGTACCTTATTTACATGAGATAGCTATTTGGTATTTAGAAGTGAGAGAAAAGAAGAAGGTATGGTTTTAGCTTTATTGTGCCCTAAAAATTTAATGTTTTCAAAAAGTTTTGAAACTGGCTTAAATATTAGTTGAGTATATGACTGTAATAAATCAGGAAACAATATAGCATGATGGAGTACCATTCTGGATATATGACGTCATTAATTTGACGCATTTCTCTATTTTAAACAGAAAGAGCCTCAAAATGACCCATTTCAAGGGTTATTTACCTTAAGAAAATAGTGTCCACAGCCGTCGCCCACGTTAATTTTTAGATATGTTGTGTAAAATTCTTTGAAAAATCACATATCTCAAAATCTTTGTGGGCGATGCCTGTGGACAATATTATCTGAAAGAAAATTCCATTGAAAATTGGTGTCTTCTGCAACTTTTTAAGAAAATACGGGAAAACGCACAAGTTTATGACGTCACAATTAGCATTTGGAAGGTCATGTGAGAAAAAAGATTTGTATGATCTTTCTGCATGGAATTTCAATAATTCAAAAAGCATGAGTTTTAATTTTTTACATCACTTTTATTTTAAAGAAAAATACAGGGCAAGATTTGTATTGAAACCGTACCTTGTTCTTTCCACAAGCTGTGGCTATTGTTATATATAATCCTTAATATTATAATTATATGTGAGTATATTATTATTTTCACGAGCAGACTAGCGTAATTATGTGAAAATAAAGTTCTCACAAATGAACAATGATTTACAGTAGCTGTTTAACATACTTATCTGTTCTAACAGGGCTGGAAAGAATTGCAGAAGAGTTTGGTGGAAAAAAGAACATTACAGAACTTTTGTTACCATTTAATTGTAAGATATTTGCTCTGAATCAGTTTGATTTTGCACCAATCCATAAAGAACAAGAAATGAATATTTTACATGAGTATAGGCTGAAAATATAAATTGAAATTTCTTTTGTGTGATTTTTGAATTTCAGTGCTTTTGAACCTAACAATGTTATTTTATTTTCATTTATAACGAAAATGAATCAAGGCAGTAAACGTCTACAGAATGAGTTAGTTTTTGTTTTTTTCCTGCTTTTTTCCATAGTGATATTGTATAGGACATGTGAAACATAACTGTATCATTTGTATGGTTATTTGGAAATCTGCAATTGTCACCAAAATTTATAACGTAAAAGATATGAGGCAATGCTCTTGAAAGGTGTTACCGGGCATTCAATTTTCATTTTTTAAGATCCTGATTTGATCATGGCATAAATAAATCATCAGTCTGTAAATTGCTTTTAACTTTACCTAGGTCTAGAGGCTGGAATAACACAGGACTGGAAGCAGGAGCAGACATGTTTCTTCTGTGAATCTCGCCTACAGAACCTCTTTGTGAGCAGATAAATTTGAATTTTACATTTATGTATTATATTTCAGTAAGACCAGTTTATTTACTTTCAGATTCTTAAGTAATAATATTTTATAGTGTTGAGCATCAAGTGATCATACCATAGCACTCTGTCACTTTGACCAAGTGCCTCCACTAGACTAAAAAAAGGCATTTTCAATAAAACTTTGACCAAATACTTCCTTACAATAAGAAATTATATAATTTATAATGAACAAGATGAAAAAGAATTAAATTTGTGATTTACAATTAGGTGTAACAAAGAATTGTCAGGAAGCAATTATTTATGACATTTATGGCATATTGTAATGCACATGTCTAATATAAATTCTTTTTCTTCTCTCATTCAAAAGTTATAAGTAATATTAAAATTTTTGATAATTAGGTTAAACTTCAAGACAAAGGTCATGGAGTTAAAAATCATAGTACATTTGGAAATCTCTTGTCACAGTTAATGCACATGTCAATTATGAATGCCCTATCTTCTCTCCCTCAGAAGTTATCAGCAATGATAAAATTTTTGAAAATTTGGTCAAACTTGAAGGTCAAGGTCACTGGGTTAGATATCATAGCACATTGGGAAATGTCACAGGTAATGCACTTGTCAAATATGAACACTCTATCTTCTCTCATTCAAAAGTTATCACCAATGTTAAAATTTTTGAAAATTAGGTTAAACTTTAAGGTCAAGGTCAGGGGTCAAACATCATAGCATGTTTGGAAACATCACAGGTAATGCACATGTCAAAATATGAATACCTTATCTTTTCTTATTCAAAAGTTATAATCAATGTTATTTTTTTTGAAAATTAGGTTAAACTTCAAAGTCAAGGTCACAGGGTAAAAAATCAGAGTATATTTTGAAGGGTTTTGTCTCAGGTAAAGTACACATGAAATTTGAATGCCCTTTCTCTTCTCATTCAAAATGTATGAACAATGTAAAAGTTAAGTTAAAATTTTTGAAAATTTGGTGAAACTTCAAGGTCAGGGTCACAGGATCAAAAATCATAGCATGTTTGAAAATGTCTTGACTCGGGTAATGCACTTGTCAAAAATGAATATCCTACCTTCTCTCATTCAAAAGTTATAATCAATGTTAGAATTTTTGAAAATTAGGTCAAACTTCAAGGTCAGGAGTCAAAAGTCAAAGTATATTTGGAAAGGTCTTGTCACAGGTAATGTACCTGTGAAATATGAAAGCCTAAGCTTTTCTCATTCAAAAGTTATGACTTAGGTTAAAGTTTTTTTGACAAAATGACAGATGAATGAGATTTAATGTCCCCTTGCTTTCATCAAAGTATACAATCAAGGGGTATCTTTAATTCTGTCCCTGTGATTGATGTCATTTGTTTTTACATGTATGTAGTAAAACAGAATAATTTCTTTTGATCACTAGAATCTAAAATAAAAAAAACAATGGGGCGAAACACTTTGAGAGAAGCAGAATTGGATGAGAATCTAAGATTTAATTTATCTGGCCTAATGAGTTGTAAATTCTTGCAATGTCACAGTAATGTGTTCCTCCCAGCAGAACAACTGATCAACTCCAATATGAATATAGATAATAAATAACAAGTTTAAAAAGTAATTTAGGCCTTTTTGGCTTGACAGGATTTGATCATATGACTCCAAGTTTATTTACCAGAGAACTTCTATAGCTTATAAATAATTTCTTAATTAATAAAAGAAAATATATATATATACTCTTAAACTTCTCATGCATCTAAATATTAAAAGCAAAAAAAAAGAGGGTCAACTGCATGAATTTATTGAATGCAACAAGTTCTTCTTTGGTTAAAGAGTGTAACTTTTAGTTGTCTTAGCAGGTTTGAAATGGAAAAATACTGAAATTTGGTTTGTCTGACATGTTACACCAAATTTTATGTATTGTAGGAGGCAGTATCCCAGCTTATGAAAGAGGCAAAAGATGGCAAAAGTCTACAAGATAATCCAGGTAAGTTAGACTTTCAGGACTAGAGTTTGACATCGATACTCTCTATCAGTACCAAACCAAATAGTTGCTTCAAAGTATCCAGAAAATACTGTTTCAGTTCATACTGGTACCAATATCAGTATCAGTATTTAATCCCCTTCTTTATTTGATTTAATTCAAGGAGACTGAATTTTTTCAAAGATGTGTTGTATGTTATCTGTTAGGTTATGCTGATTAATGAAATGAGGCAGACTGGACCTTACTTTAATAAATGCCAATTACTATTTTCAATAAAGTGTACATTGGAATTGTTTATTCTGTTTTGCTTTCAGAAACAATTACTTATTTTGTATAAATCAAGAACTAGAATGCTAAAAAGTGAAAATGATTACCCCCTTCTGCACTATACACTGTATAGTGTTGTCTATTAGTTTTATGAAACATTGGACTGGGCAACCTCGAGAAGCTGTTTCTGTCAATCTTATTGCTGTTTGTGAATCCAATTAAATTGTACATCATTGTTTTTTTCTAAATTTGTAGATTTCTTATTTAAAGAAATTATTGATATATTGAGGTATCATTAAAAAGCACAGTATCATTTCAAAAATAGCAGTATAGTATCATACCATTTCATCTTTAACAGTATCCAACCCTCAAAAATAGCAGTATAGTATCATACCATTTCATCTTTAACAGTATCCAACCCTATTTAGGACACAGATTTGGGGTTTATGAATAAAAAAGTCAACATTACTATCATTATTAGCTCTTCTGAGCCAAAGGCTCAAAGAACTAATGTTATGGCCATTTGTGTGGTGTGCGTCAAGTTTTTGGAATGTGGGCCATATCTCAAGAACTCATTGGCCAATTTTTGTCAAATTTTTCACAGAGTATCCTTGGCACAAGGGCTTTCATTTAAATTAAAAATATGAATTTGACCCTTAAACTAGGGGAGATAATTAGGGAAATTAAAAATGAAAGTAGTGGTTGCTAAAACTCTTCTTCTCAAGAAGCACTGGGTAAATTATCACCAAACTTATGCATAAGGATGAGGATATATAGAGATTAAAAATTGTTCAAGGCATCACCCAAGGGCAAAGTGTGTGGTCTCAAGGTCACTGCAAATTTGACCTAAAATTATGTTTTGTTAAAACTTTGATATTTTGCCCACTTTAAGGACTAGGATTATCAAATCTTGTCAGTTGATGTATCTTAGGACCTCATATCATGTTGACTTAAAAGTAGGTCACAGTGGCCTATATTTTGAATTTTGCAGCTATTCATTTTCAAATTGATTTGGTGCATATCTTAGACACATTGAAGCCTATGATCATCAAAACTTGTTAGTTACTGCATCAAAAGACCATAAAATTCGTCTACTAAAATGTAGGTCACTGTGATCTACTTTCGGAATTTTTTATGGCTAATCATTTTCATAAGATTTTAGTTCATTATTTCGGATACCAAGAGGTTTAGAATCATCAAACTGTGGAAGTTGATGCATCTTGAGGCTTTGAAACATACAGTATTTATGAAAAAGTAGGTCACAGTAACTTACTTTTGAATTTTGCAGGTTGCAGGTATTTATTTTCAAACTGTTTTATATGCATATATATTTTGGACACTTGGAAACATAGGACCTACAAACCTTGTCAGTTGATGCATCCTAAGGCCTCAAACCTATCAACCAAATAGTAGGTCATAGCTGCCTACTTTTGGAATTTAATGGTATATTTAAATATTTCAGATACTAATTGGCTCAGAATCATCAAACTTTGTCAGTTGATGCATCTTGAGTCCTCTGAGTGTGTCAACCAAAAAGAAGGTCACATTGACCTACTTTTGGAATTTCATGGCTGTATTTAAATATTTCAGATATTAATTGGCTAAGAGTCATCAAACTTAGTTGATACATCTTGGGTCCTTGGTGTGTCAACCAAAAAGTAGGTCACCATAACCTACTTTTGGAATTTCAGAGTTGTATCTTAATATTCAGGGTGCTAAGAAGCAAGAAATCATCAAACTTTGTCAGTTTATGTATCTTGGGTCCTTGTAGTATTTTAACCAAAAAGTAGGTTACCATGACCAATTTTTGGAATTTTACACTTTTATTTCAATATTTAGGATAATAAGAGGCTTTATATCATCAAATTCTGTCAGTTAATGCATCTTAGGTCAATGGACTGTGTTAACTAGAAGGTAGGTTATAGTGACCAACTTTTGGAATTTCATAGTTGTATCCCAGTATTAAGGGTACCTTGAGGCTTATTATCATCAAACTTTGTAAGTTGACTCACTTGGGTTCTTGTATTATGACAACCAAAAAGTAAGTCACTGTGACCTGCTATATCTGAATATTTCAACTAATAAGAGGCTTAGAATCATAAAATATTGTCAATGGATGCATCTTGGGTCTGTGGAGTATATTAATCAAAATCAGGTCATGGTGAACTACTTTTGGAATTTCATAGCTATAACAGTATCTAAATATTTCAGATAATAAGAGGCTTAGAATGATCATATTTTGTCAGTTGATGCATCTTGGGTTCTTGGAGTATTTCAACCAAAAATTAGGTCCTTATGACCTATTTTTGGAAATTCACATTTTCATCTCAATGTTTAGGATAATAAGAGGCTTAAAATCATCAAATTTTGTCAGTCAATGCATCTTAGGTCAATTGAGTGATAATAAGAGGCTTAGAATCATCAAACTTCAAAACATCATGGTGACCTACTTTTGGAATTTACGTTAAATCTAAATATTTAGGATAGTAAGTGGTCTAGAATGGAAGTGATAGGGTTGTACAATTTATTAGATCGATTTAGGCCCTTAATTGGGCTTCTTGTTCTTTTCATCGTTACGTCACCAGAGTCTCTCATGTGACCTATTACTATCTGTTTTCATCTGTCATCCTGTGTCATTTGTAAACTTTTGAACATTTTCAGCTTCTTTTCTGGAATGGCTGAACCAATTTCAACCAATTTTAGCATAAAGCATCTATGGGTAAAGGGGAAAAAATATGAATATCATGGTCCCTATCCCCCCAGGGTCTGAGGGATGAGGCTAAAACAATAAAAAATTATTACAATCTTTAAAAATCTTGTTCTTTACTCATGGACATCAAGCGGTCAAACCTTTAACATGAGTGTAATAAGCTTTGAGTCCTCTACCAATTTAAAGTACCGGTAATGAAATTCCTGGCTCCAGAATTACAGTGGGGCTCTGTTGATCATATAGTGAAAATGAACAGATTCTTTGAAAAACTTCTCTACCCCTGTGTATGAAGCAAACTAAGTGCATGATTTTGATGAGCAAGGATGCATCTTCCAAAATTCTGAAATTCATGGCCCTTGGGCCATAATTCATTTATAAAAGAAAAGACAGAGTTCATCATGATTTGATCATTTCTAAGTGTTTTAGAAAAGGTTTCTACAGCAATTTTTAATTGAAAATCTGTGTTTACAATCTACAGATGTCTTCTACATCAATTACCAAAGATTTGTTAAATTCTGAGACATATATTTATTCCAAGATAAAATTAAACCCCGTTTATGACAAGGTGTATGTACAAACTGTACATTGTACATGATTGTATACTGTGTTAACAATTTTACAATATTTTTTTTTCTTTTTAGGCTTTAGGTATCTTCAAGAGTTACTCCCTTACTGCCCCCAGTTCTATACAGACAGTGTGGGGAGAGAGCTACTGGCAGAACTTAGATCCACCACTACTCAGTCTTTGGATAACACTGAGACAGAGACAGCAGGCAGTAATGCACAGGACCCCATAGAACTGAAAATACCTCATATTGTGGCCCCCACTTGGTAATAACTCATTCATCATTAGTTATTCTTGTTACTTTAATAAATGAAAAGATTTGCAACTTTTCTGAATTGGACCTCAAATTTGACATTTGAAATGCTGCTATGATCAAATTTGACATTAAAATGCTGCTATATACATCTGTTATTGTCAAAACTGTAAATTCTTGTTAAATATTCTTTGGGCTATCAGAGGTTCATACAGATGTTAATGGTCATGTGATTTGATAGTTCTAGTATACCCAAGAAGAGAGAGTCAACAAACACCAATTGTAAGAAATCCTACACAGACGAGGAGCTGCTGGCTGCTGTGTCAGAGATTCAGAGTGGAAAACTCGGAACACGACGAGCATCTGTTTTGTATGGAATTCCAAGATCAACACTCCGCAACAAAATTTTCAAGATGGGAGTTGATAAACAGGACTCAGCAATTCATGTAAGTACTTGTAAATCAATTTCTGAACATGTTTTACCAAAACATATTAGGGATATGCTGTAAAAAAAAAAAGAAATGAAAGAGTAGTTAAAGGGACAGAAATTCAAAATTGAGTATAAACAGATTTTTCAAATAAAGATCAGTGAAATTAAAGCTACAGAGTATGTTAATTATTTTAATGATTAACTGTTATCTTATTCTCCTAAAGCAAGCTGAAGTGGAGGAACAAACAGAATTGACAGTGAAGTGGACAGATTTAATACCTGGGGCCAGCATAGCTTTACTGCCATTTCCTATGCCTTATGCTATAGACTGGGGAGCTGAATTAGAAAATCACTATGAATCGCAGGAGAAAAAACTGGAATATCTTCGTAAGAAGCATAATTTAAGTCGTAAAAAGGAGAACTTTCTTGCTCAACACTCTCATGAACTAAAACTTCCAATCTTGAGAACCATTATTAAAAAATTGGCAGAGGAAAGAATAGAAATGGAGCGTAATGCTCTTAGAGTTCGTAAGCAAGAGGAGTTTAATGGGAAGAAAATATTGTCTCCAAGAATGTCTTCAAGAAATGGAAACTTGGATGTCTATTCCTCGGAGAGCTCATCAGATATTATTATACCGTCCTTTCAGCCAATGCACAATAAACTGGAGAGTAAGGTTGATAATCATTTCCAGAGTTCTCTAGATAAGATTGAAAATGCAGCTGTTGGAGAGACATTGAAAGACATTATTGTGAAGACAATCTCAGAGAAAGTTAAGTTCAAGTCTCAGGCTCTTTCCGAGTTATGCCAGGGTTTGGCCAGGAGCATGGAGTCTGATGACTTCTCTCAAGTCAACTCCCCGTCACCGGCCAAGAAAAGTCGCCATGAGGATGGAGACAAGAAAAAATCCATTGACAGTCCAACAAAGAAAACACGGCCAAAACGGGGTCAGTACAGAAAGTACAACAGCCAGTTGTTAATGGAGGCAGTTAAAGCAGTACAGAGAGGAGAGATGAGTGTACATCGAGCAGGGAGTTACTATGGAGTTCCCCATTCTACACTGGAGTACAAGGTCAAAGAGAGACATCTTCTAAGGCAGAAGAAAATCAAGGAGCAAAGAGAGCAGAGGGAGGCAGAACAAGGTCCAGTATCCAGCAACACAAAGAAGTCAACAGAACATAGCAAAACAAGCTCGGAGAAAAAGGAATCTAAAAAGCAGGATTCCAAAGAAGAAAAGGAAGGGAGTAAGAAGACAAGTGTAGGAGGCTCTGGATGGATAGCTCCCTATCTCCCAGGAGGACCTGGCCTTGCTAGTCTTGGGGGTCTGTACAACTCCTCTGGATTTGCACTTAATACTCCAGCATCAGAGCTCTTAAGAAAACTTCAACATAAGGTGCAGAGTAAAGGAGGCAGTGATCAGGAAAATTATGAACAACTTTTAAAGCCAGGGACTCTCTCAGATAGGTTTCTATATCTACATTAGGTGGAATCTACATGAATATTTCCTTTATTTTTTTTCTCCATCCATAGACTCAGAATGAAGAATTGAATGTTTGGGGACAAAATTTTGATGTAACAGTTGTATTGAGTTAGAAATGAATTTTTTTTTTCTTTAAGAACTTAATTAGACATGTAGCTACAATGTTTAAATATATTTATTTAAATTAAGTTTTTTTTCTGATCAGAATACTGGTCATAAAATCTGTATTTGATTGCATTCTTGATATTCTCATTGTGCAAGAAAGCAATCATTTAACTGTGAAAGATATATTATTTAAAACATAGTTTTACACGGAAACAAATAGTTGTTCCCAAAATATTTCTTTTTTAAAAAAATTCTTTAAAATCCTTGTAATGTAGGCACATGTACTAGCATTGCTAGATATTTCCAGTGTTGCTGTGCAACTTTGCTCAGGGGTACCTGTGTGTTTAAAAAAATTTAGATTTCTACATGTAAACATGAATAGGTACTTCATAAAAAGTGGGTAATGCCTCTAGTTACACATAGAGGTGCTTGATCACATTGTGCAGTGTTAATGGCAAATGAAGTTATATTTTATATTGTGATGGTGCTTTTTATTTTGCTGCAGATATACGTTTCTAGTCTTAAATATTTTGTATGCTGTTGTTTTGGGGATCAGTGATTCGTTCCTATTTGTTTGTGTGCTTGTTAATGTAATGATATATTAGGGATTAGTATATATAGCTACTCTTTTATGAAAAGCTTTTAGACTTAGTCAGTGATTGCTCAATTGAAAGTTATATTCACTTCATCCCTTTTATTTTCGTCAATATACACAGTAAAACTGTTTGACATGACTATTTATGCTTGCGGTGTAAAATTGGTATCATTCCCATTAAATATTCCCCCTTTTCTACCTCAAGAGTATGCTTTGTTAAGTGAAGAATGTAACATTTCTTTTTATTCTCTAAAACAACATAAATCTCTTATTTCAGAACAAATAATAATGATTTAGGATTTTTTTTTTTTTGATTCAAGCATATATATTTTTTTTACACTGAGCTCAGGTAATATGTCATTTAAGTTTAAATGATTGCTGCAATAGTTGTTACATTTAATTCGTGTATGTTTCACTCTCTGATGTTTGGTTCATGTATGAATGGGTGGGACTTATTTGCACAATTGATATTTTTGATAAGCGATTGGACACCACATATACATGTATTGTTTTTGCTAAGTGAATAATACCAAAATAGTGCATTGAGTACAAATTTTTAGGTTAAATCTGAAGAGCTTTGTGAATATTTTTCTGTCATATACTAGTATTAATAGTGAAAAAAAAATGATATGTAATCATTGACTTGATATGAAAAAGTGCAGCTGCAGTCTGCTAGCTTTTACCATAGTGCCACTTGTGCTTTGAGGTTTCAACGATTGCAGTACCATAGTTATAGTTGAGATGTATCATTTTTGTATGTTTCACATGGTGGAAAGAGCAGGACTAATTTGTACAACTAATATTTCTGATGAGAGATGGAAACCATTGTGTTAACTAAGTGAATTATTACCAAAAAATGAATTTGGGTTAACTAAAGTATACCTCCTGAATATTTGTCTACCCCCCCCCCCCCACACACACACACACAAATAGCAAATATCACTAGTAATTAAAATATTAGAAAAGTGATGCTTTTCATCAACCTTATTTGGAGACATGCAGCTGCAGTTTGCCATTAGGGAATCATTGTCAACTAAATGAGGCCCAAGATTGAAAAACATTAATCAGCACATTTACAGTCCAACCCCCCACCCCAACATTATAATGGCTCAATGTAAAGTTGAATAGTGGAGTGTTGTTTATATAAATGAATATAACTTGCAAAATGTGGTTCAGGGATCGACATTAACGGTTGTCCGATTGCCCGGGACAAGTAAATTCTCAGTTCGGGCAAGTGAAATTGTCGACGTACTTGTCCGATCGGGCAAGTAAATTTTTCTCATTCATTTTAATGCACATATTTAATTAGTTTACATTAATTTATGAATAAAACAATAAAATGAACAGTTAATTTCCGTCACACACCTGACTGACATTGTTTTTGCATTTGAAATTTCCTGGTAGTGTTTCTGGATTGTACCGTTCATTTAAAAATCGGATTCGTTATTTTCTTTTGTAGTAAATATGCTCTACGTCTAACAAGACTTTGTTAACTTCTTATTAGGAAATTAGATTATTTATTCATACACAGAGTATATTATATTAAGTACAGTGTAACACGATGTATCCTGATCAAGATAAGATGTATGTTTCGTAGCAACTATCTTCCTTAAGCATTGCTTCACAGTTATCTCTGAAAATCATGAATCACAAAAGGATCCTACTGAAAATAATTTTTAAAAATATGAATTTTATTAAAAGGAAAGGGAGGGTTATTCCTGCATGGCAGTGTGTGTCAACAGGTTAAATTTACAAGTACAGCGGTATACATTTATGTGCAAATGCAGCACCGAAATTTTTTCAGGTAGCTCAAGCCAAATTGACAGTAGTGAATTTGGTCACATTTTTTCTTATCATAACGTCTACAGAAATTAATTTTTTTCTTAAGTTCTTTCCTGATTTTGGGTAACCAAGCTTAGCATTCGGACAAGTCAAAGTCTTAGATCACTTGCCCGAAGGGCAAGTGAATCTGAAAGTTAATGTCTTTCCCTGTCGTTATGTGTATTTGTATTATTATTTTCAATTATTCTATACAAAAGAAAAGAATACAAGTGGGTGTTGTCTAATCACTAATCACAACCATTTTAATTGGGAAACCTTACCTGATTCTATTAGCAGCATGTCTGGAAGTATGGATTCGTAAGAGGTCATTCATTACAAATAAAGTCCACTCATTTTTCAATCACTTAAATCTTGAAGCATCTATCCTCAACATCGAAGAGGAAAATGAACAAGATCAAAGCATGTCACAATTATTACTGCAATTGTTGAAACTACATACATAAAACCAAAGAGGCACTGTCGTAATTGATTTATAAAAAGATACACAATTTTTGTAAAGAAAAGCCAAGCTTCTTCTTCAGTGCCTTTGAATTAAAATTCAAATATCTTTTGACTTGCTCTAACTTATTCAGTAAGAAATGGATACCAGATTTGTTTTATGTCTGCATGTAAGTGAAAGTCAATTATATTGTAATTTGCAAACAGCAACCAAATAATACAGTGATTGAAATTGATATTTTTGAATTTAATTGCTTGTCAGTCCATCGTGAAGGAATCATATTGGTTACACACAATTTCTTTACGGTCAACTTTACGAAAATTGTATTGTGTATGCCTTTGATGACATCACACACACCAGCAATTGATGTCAACTGGAGTAAGCAATTTCAATACATATATTTGGTGCAAGGAATGTTATTGACATTTTCAAGTTGTATAACTGACTGATTGTACAGCAAAGGCAATAATACAGAGGAAAATTGTATGTTTTATCCCATATTTGTGTCAGGTACAGTCAGTTTCTAGTAAACAACTCACAAATAGAATTGTATATGGTAGCAGCCATTTGTTGTTTTTTAAAAGTTCTTACTTTTCATTGCCCATTTCTAACCTTAACTTGCACAAGTTAACATTCATTAATTGCATTGTAGAAGAGAAAAAACTCTAAGTGGGATTTAATAGAAAATCTTGAGTAGCCATGTTTTTGTGTTTTACATCTTGATTTTTGTTTGATAGTCAGAAACTGGGAAATGTATTTTGTCCAAAGTTCGATCATGTTTTGTATCGAGAAGCCAAGAGGAACTTAGATTGGTGAATTCAATTCTGTTTTTCCAGTTGATGTGAACTAGTCAGATAATTGCTTTATTATTTATTCCTTATCGTACGTGGTGCAATATTTCTTTTTACTGTCATCCCTTTGTGACAACTTTTCTGTTGTTTTGATTTTTGTTGTTTTATTTTCACAGTCTTATACTTTTATTATCTTTTTTAAGTTGTATATGAATATTTAAGCTGTGTATGAGTGTATATTGAGGTACGGTATAAACAAGGAAAAGTCCAACTGTTTACTCTGTAAAGAATGTGTTCAGTTCTACTGTGTAATGTAGAAGAAACTTGTTACATAAATTCAAAATTTGCTCAGCCTGGTATTTGGTTTTGCCAGCAGAAATGAATGTTCTTACTTCTATCTTCAGATACATGTAGGGAGTGCATATTTTATCACATAACTCTTTTCCCCATATTGTGGGAGCCACTGTAAAACATGCATATATATACTCAACATATATGTAACAACTGTATGTTATAAATGGTCATCTGTCTCTTTGCAGAAGAGTGAAATATTTTATTATGAATCATAAACTTAAAGATTTGATAAAGTGATTTTTGCGTTGTAATATATGGCATACATTATAATTGTTACAGTGAATGTTAATTTGTTTTTTCCTAACTGGCATCTGAAGTGTCATTACAATTTGGAGTAAAGAAAGCAGGAGTGGTGGTTCTTTAGACAGTGGCATGGTCGCTTAGCGAGAAAGGATTGCTTTATTTGTATGCTTTTAGTTAAGTTAATGACACAAAATATTGAGTGTTCATGGTGATTTTGGAAAGAGTGATGTTTTGCATTAAATGCAGATTGTCTACTAATATTTCATTCTTCAATATTTGTATGAACAAAAACATTCACTGTATTTATTTTTGAATTGGAGTTCACTCAATGCAACATTTTTATGCCCAGTAGTAATAGGGCAAAGGCATATGGTGTTTGTCATGTCCATCTTCCGTCTGTCAGTCCTTCAGCTCAGTTTCAAAGAAATTGTTCAAGATATTTTATCAAAATTCATAAACATATACTTATTGGTAAGAGTTATTATACTGTATCATAATTTCCTTATCTTGACCTTCCCTATGACCTTGACCTCATTATTTCTGCTTAATACTGTTTTTTAAAGAAGTTATTCAAGATATTTTTATCAAAACTCCTACACTGATCCATATTGGTTAGAACTGCCATGGTAGCTGAATCAATAGATTACTTGCTTTGTAGTCAAAAAGTGGATTCTTGCCCTGGTCGTGACAAACCCAAGCCAATGAAAATTAGGTAGCAACTGTTCCTTTACAAGCACTCCACACTATTGAAGTGAAAGTTGCATGTCTTTTTGAAAGAGACCTCAAAAGTGAATGCCATAAGGCAAGGCAGGCATTGGCATGCTAAAGAAGCCTCATACTGAATGCCAAGTAAAGGTCTGAATTTGATGCCTTTTTTGTTGCATCTGTTGATGTCTCGTATATTGGCGAGAACTACTGGACTGGGTACTACAATGTAAGCATTTCCTGAAGTTGACCTTTCGTTTCTTTTCTTCATTTTGCATTTACCAGGTACCTCAGTTTCAAAGAAACTGTTTAAGATATTTTCATCAAACTTCATACACTGATACAAATTGGTGAGAACTATTCAACTGTGACATAATTGTCTGACCTTGACCTTCCCTATGACCTTGATCTCACTTCTTCATTCTGCCTTACATTAGTTTAAAGATTTTCATCAAACTTCATACAAACTGAGGAGAGCAATTTAACACATTTAGTTAGTTACATATAGATATGATAAATAAATAACAATACATACTATGCTACACAAAGGCATCACTGAACTATAGGTTTTAGTTATGTATTTACAAAAATATGAAAATTATATTTTATGATATGCTTAGATCAAAGAAGCAAGGTACATTTCTTTTCATGTTGCATTACAAATATACTTTAAGTGGAGCATTCATGTCCTATGGACATACTTCTAGTCATAACATTTGGTAGATTTTCCCTCCCCCATTCCTTCTCCCAAAATTATTGAGATATTTAATGTATTTTTTATGAATGTTGCTAAGTTTTCTGTACATGTGCCTTTTATTGTTTCATATACATGTCTCGTACATTCCGTATTTTTGTTTGTCAAGATATTTAATGAAAGTTTACGTCTTCAATAAATTAAAAAATTGTTTACAAGGTTATTTTTTTTTCTTAAAATGACAATTTACATATTGTGAGGTACTGCATTTGGTGCAACAAGGAATAATGGATCTTTACAAAAGTCATTTATGAGGGATAATGGCCGTTAAAACTTTTCTGACAAATTTTTATTATGTGGAACAAGATAGAGTGCACTGCATCATTCATGGGGAGGGGAGGGATTAATTGCATGAAAACAGAATTTTTTAAGATTTAAAAAAAAAATGATGAGACTAAGTCCCCCTCCCACTTTCTCTAAACTTTTTATATCTAGATGCTATCTAGACATTATAAAAATGTCTTTGAATTCTCAAAGTAATGTGTATTTACCCATGGTATTTCTTCAAATTACCAATAATCATTATAGTTAATCATAAAGGGAAAATTATCAAATCTCAAATATATTTTCAGGACATGAGAATAAAAGCACCCACTATGCATGTTGCAACTGAAAATTGATCAACAAAATTAGGATAAAAATAATAGGTATCCAGGCATTTGGAGAAAATTGCATGTATTATATATTTGTACGGTACTTTAGTTCTTCTATTTACTTCAGTTGTAATGGTTTGGACCATGGATATTGGCCTGACTAGTGATGCAGGGATTGGGGTTTGATTCCTGTCATAGATTTTCTCCTTTCTTGTGACATAATGTCATGCCGTTGGCCACCCCCTAGACTTGTAAGTGAAAGTCCTACCAGGGGCAAATAAGAACTTAATTGAGTTGTGTCATTGAGGACAAAGACAATTTAAGGAGGGAGTAGATTTATTGTAATGTCTAATGGCCTGGGCAGTGGGTATTGGCCTGGGTAAGCTCACTGGGTAGAGCACCTGACTAGTGATGCAGGGGTCCAGGATTCCCAGCTAGTCCAGCCATACATTTTCTCCTCTCCTGTTACATTACTATTACAAGAACGATGTATTTTATCAAATAACCTGCCAATAAATTTGTCTCCTTTAAATTGATTAGAAAAGATCATTTCCAAAAATGTAATTCACCATATGTGACCAATTTAATTAGGGCCATCCTGGGGCTATTATATAATAATCATGCAAACAGGTTGTATGCACCAGGAGTATGGAAGAAGATTTTTGAAGGTTGCATACAATGTCCTCATGGGTTCAGGGGGTTGAGATTCATGATCTTTTTTTAATCTGCTCATCCAGAGATTTTTCACACCATATTTGGTCAAAATTGGTTCAGCCATTTCAGGGAAAAAGTGGAAAATACTAAGAAGTAATTAAGTTTACGAACAGAATCCATAGCAATATTTCACCATTAAGATACAAATATGAAAGAATTAAGTAAAGGAAGCTCTAAACACCAATAAAAAGTGTTTTTTGGACTTGGCAAAAAATCATCATCGGAATTCAAAATTAATTGAAATAATAAATTCAATTTCATATTCTTGGTCTAATATAATGCTAAGAATATTTTAATCTATTACAAATTGGGTAATTAACTGTAAATGAATATTTTTTAAATCATACTTCTAAGGGCAGATCACTTAAACTGCATAAAACTACCATACAAGTAGAACTCTTTTGTGTGCAGTGTTTAGAGTTTTCTTAATTTGTAAATGTGGTTTATGGAAGATACTCCTTGTGTTGAATATATGTATATACACATGCATACAATCATTTGTTCTTCTTGAAATTCAATGACATATATTAAAATTATATAGAATTTACTAGGCGATAGCAATATATCAATTGTTTTTCTTTTATATTTTAATACTCCCTGTGCAATATACTTTTCATTACATGGAGAAAGTTTTCACAAATGCAACGTGCATCATTTCCATGTGTATTAGGGCAGTCATGTTATTATGATAAAACATTACTAACCTCAGTAATTAATTAAAATATTTAGAAGAATTACCTCATTTAGCAAATTACATTACATTAATTGATCTAAGCAGGGACCTATATGTAATAGTATATAGGTCCCTGATCTAAGCAAATGTTTAGCAGCTCAATCTCTAACAAAATGTTTTTTTCTTATATATTAATGTGTTTCAATAGTCTCTGTGCAAGTACTCCTCATTTATAAATGAAGAAGATTTTCGATGTAATGTGTACCATTTTTATATATTTAACAATCCCTTTTCCTGAAAAGTCTTTTCTTTTAGGCTAATTGAGTTTGGGAATATTCAATTTGATACATGTATGTCCCCCTTTTTTATTGCACGATTTGTGTAGGGATGAAACTCTTCAGGAAAAGGAAATTAAGGCCTTATTCTCCCCTCCCCACTCCCTCCCCTACTCACTTAATCATTTACATTTTAATTTTGAAACTGTCCCCAGAGTTATAACATTGATGATGTCATAATGTAATGTATGCACTTCCGCTTTTACAACAAGTGCACTTCCGGTAAAATAATCTAGGATTATCAAAGACCTCCATGTGTATATTTTTCAAATATATATGGACGTATTTATAAAGTTCTAAATAGAGAATTGTCAGTGGACAAACATTAATTCTACCTCTTCACACTCAGTAAAGAGGTTTGTTCAATTGTTGGAAGAGCCACAGAAGCTAATTATAGATGTGAAAATCGGGAAAGCCAAGCTGTTTCTGGGTCAGTTTTGGCAGGAATAGTACCGTTCTTGTGCATGTTTCGAGAAATATAGATATATCACCTGACTGATATCATTCCGAGGGTAAGTTTTAGATGCTTAAATGTTTATATTCTTATTTACCTTAAGAAAAATATTTGGGCGTAACATTGTCGGCGACACGGTGTTGTGCGATTTTCAACAGAGATTTGATTTCCTGTCTGCCAGACAATCGATTGAGTTCATTGATTGATCGGTTTGTTTGTTTTTAACTGTTATATGAGTATCGATATACACCAATGCAGTAAATATGAAATGAAAAGGAAAGCTGATAGTGTGTAACCCTTTAGTGCATACATGCATTCGAGTCGAAAATCTAGCAAGGCAAGGTCGAGTTTTCTCAGCGGGGAGTTGTTTATCTGGGCTTGTTGGAGCGTTCCGCTGCCTCAGTAGCTGGCTCACTTTATCAGTTCAGAGCCAAGTTGTAGACTCACTATGAAATGCTATCTCTCTTCAAAGTAAGAATTTAGATATAGAAATAGTAACATGAGTAAGCATAAGGGATGGAGGATAATTCATGAAATTTTTTTCCTTCATTAATTTAAACACAGGTACATAAATATCATATGCAAAGTCATGCTGAGAGCATTAGTATAAAAACATACTAGCTGCCATGCATCTGCAACCAAGCAAATTATCTGACATTACATGTATGATACACTAGTAAATAATGACAATTTGTCCGGACGATATTCACTAGGCCTATAGCTGTTATTTAGAAGAAAAAAATGTATGAGTTGATGTGAGGCATAAAGGCCATGGTCCAGTCCCTCTGTTGCCAGAAATGAATATTGAATATAAAAAAAGGATTGGGGTTGGGAAGAATCAAATGCATCTGGTGTATGGATGTTGTAACCCCCCCCCCCCCCCCCCCCCCCCCCGATGAGATTTTTTTTTAGATGGGATAACAATTCATACCTACATTCTGATATCTGACTGTGGCATCATTTTCTATTTTTGTTATCATTAAGAGATTTTCCCTCTACTGAAATATATAAAAATGCTAAAACTTTAAAGGTAAGGAACAAAATCTTGTAAACAAACAGGGCACCCCACTTTGAAGGAGATTTATGTATTCAATAACGTGAATTTCCACAAGAAGATCAGGGAGGTGATGTTCAACTATCATTTTCTATTCACTCCCAGTCAAAATTTTATTTGTCCTTGTGGTGGTCATGTAGATTCGATCACTGGTGGCCAGAGAGCTCAGTTGGTACCCAACTAGTATTCAGGGAGCCCAGCTTCGAATCCTGGGTCTGATCCATCATATTTTCTCCTTTCCTGTTACGGCCCTAAATTACTGAATATTTGAAAGTCTTAGACACAACTCATTTTCCTTACAACTTAACTTTTTGGGACAAATTCTGAGACCAGATCGATTATCAATCGTAACTTCTCGGACTCCAAACACTTGACAATTTTGTTGCTGTTCAACATTTGACTTTGATCTTTCCTTTGCCAATGAATTTATTTAGAGTATTTGGCCAGTTGAGTTGGACTTTTTAACTGTGCCTGAATTCCCAGAAGTGTTGAGATGAGAATTTTTATGGAATACTTGCATCACAGGGCTATAAAAGAAAATGATGTAGTTGCAGAAAGTTATAGGTGTTTCCTGATATTGAAGATTTCCTGACATCATGTTTTTTTTTTATTTTTTAATCTGTGTAATGAAGTACATCCTAATTGCTTTAAATTCTTGTTTTCAACTCTGTATATAGATACATTTCAGAAGAAATTTCAGGAAAAAGATACTTGAGTAAAATGTGTTACTTGCTAATTGAGAAAAGCACTTAAAGACCTTCACTGTATTTGTCAGTGCCTCAGTGGGGACATTTACATGAAGGACATAGGTGATTGTTTTAAGTTAATGTAAAGTCAGACGCTTATAGTAGTACCTGATTATCAAGTTGGCTACTGAATGAATCAGTAGAAATACAATTAACAATGGAATTATTTTGATATATTCATATAGAGAAAAAATGCCATGACCACTTGTTTCTGCAAGAGCAGATTCTTAACCACTCGTCCATATCGTACTATTACTCTTCAGAAAATAATATATGCCTTAAATATTGAAAGGTTACAATAAATCAAAAAAATATATCCATTAATTTTTTGAAGGGACTATATCAAAGTAGTATAACTTATAAATAAATCTTTATACATAAAAGTTACAATATTATTAAAACTTAAAAAAGTCCATTATCCATTATATTAAAATGGGGTTTTCTCAAATGGACTATATCAAAGTAGTAAACTATTCAAGAACTGATTTTTTTGTGAATAGATAAATTATTGTTAACATAAATTAAAACTAAAATGTGATATCTACTGATGAAAACTAATCAAAAGAGATGAAGATTTTAAATTTTTAGAGCTTAGAACTGCCCTACTGAACTACTACTCCTGCAGGGTTGGTGCAATTTTGAATATTTGTATGTATGATAATATATGACACAAAAAATTTATACTACCACATCTAGAGTGTTGGATTTCTCTCAGATTCATTAGTATATATCCTAGTCGCAAATCATTTAGTAACCTTTGAGTCAGTCTCCTGCAACCTCTGTGTAAAATTACTATTATGACCTTAGCTGCAATAATGTAGCCCTCTCCGATTTTTTTTTTTTTCTCCAGAAAATATCAGTTAAAAAAAAAAATCGGAGAGGGCTACATTATTGCAGCTATTATGACCTTGACAAAGTTTATATTCTGATGAATCCTTTGACTTGACCCAATGGTATGTATAGCTGTGTGTCTCAACACAATTTCTGCTCAAGAGGAACTTACAACATAAGTACTTAAGTCATTGACACACCCAATGTGTCATATATTTGTGAGAAATACGAGCTACTGTTTTTTCTCCATTACATGTACAAAGTTATGGGTCTTTTTATTAAAAAATTAAGCTTCAGAACCTTGTGACTAAAATGACACTGCTCAAATGACAATAGATTAGGGTTCTGATCAGGGCAACTTTTGTGCCAAGTGACTTTGTTCTTCTTTTACAAAGTTATACATGTCCTGGAAAACACCAGGAATGGACAGATAACATGGTGTTGCTTATTTATCACACTCCAAATTTCATATTCAAAACTTCCACAGCCAAAATTTCCAAGTAAGGAAAATGGGGTTTATTATATAGCTAAAGAAGTCTTAAACATCACATGCTATTACACTCTGAGGGAGAGTGCTATTACACTCTGAGGGAGAGTGCTATTACACTCTCTGAGGGAGAGTGCTATTACACTCTCCATCATATTTTTAGGTGCTTGATAGTTTGTCCATGTCAGGCAAAGAATGAAAACAAGATAAAAAGTCAAAATTTTTACTTGTCTGTGGTGATAAGCTCTAACAGTTTTTGTCTGGTTTTAATTAAGCTTAATACAGAAGTAGACTACATCAAGATACATAATTCTCCCAAAGGGTTGGACTGAGTTCACCGAAACATGGTACTTAAGTAGCCTTTACCAAGGCCCATAATTCTATTAATTAATTGGTTTAAGAATTTGATGAATAAGTGTTTCAATCAGTCATTGTCTACTAAATAAAAAAGAATAATCTGTGAAAATCATTCAAATGCTACTCCTTATAAAGTTTACTTGTCAAGTATATATAATAAGGCTTTATATTTGTGTTATGATGTATTAACAAAGCACAATTACATGTTGTTAACTTGTTGCATAATGTATATAGCTTTTATCAAATTTTCCTCCCAGTCATCATTATTAAAATATATATATAGCAGAAATAGTGCACATTACAGAATTACATGTACCTCAGCATTGTTGCATATGATGTTTTTATGTGATCAATGCAAATATCAATAGGAAAGAAAACAGATGAGAATCTCTGTACTTCTCTACTCAGTCTAGTGCAGTCTCTAATTGGGGTGTGTAGGAGTGAGAATTGTCAGTACTTGATGGGAAGTAGGGATGAAGCAGTATTGTAAGCTTTATAGTTTTGTTTATACAGTAGTACATGTACTAATAAGCCATATAAAATAAAGGTAAATTTGGACTTCTTTTCACATATTAAAGTTACTGTGTTTAGCATGACACAAAACAGAAACAAATCTATGTATTAACAGGTTGAGTAAACTACAATTCAAAATAATATGTATTTTTCACACTCTAATCTTGGTGTCAGTAAAAAGTTCAGAAAGTTTATATATATTTCTTCTTGATAGTATATGCTTTTAATAAATCCAGTGTACATCTCTGTATACAGGCCAACAGGGGTTTATTTGTTGTTTAGCAGAAAACTTGATTGATCTGAGCTCATGGCTGATTGTTTGAATAAATGTAAAAATCTGAACTGGTTATTTCTGTTTTATATAATGAAGGTCTGTGTGAACCCTAGACTTGGGGATTTAATTAAAGTGTGCTTACATACAGAATATAAACACAGACTTCATTGATTGATATCTCAGTTGTGCACATGCAGGTCTTGTAGAGTGCACAGATATGTATAGAAATGAGAGATTTTATCATAATGTTGATCAGCACTATCTTAGTATATATGCATTCAGATATTTTCAGTGTGTGGACTTGTTGAAAGCTTGTGTAAGGTATTTAGGGGATGTCACTATTAGTATTTCTGTCATTAACTTGCAAGAGGGAGAAGTACATTGTTAAATTGTGTGTTGGTTAAGTAATTATAAAGACATGAACAGGTACATACTTATACATGTATATACATAAAGACATATGAACAGTACATACTAATACATGTATATAAAGTAGTGTGCTATTGGTTGTTTTCTTTCATGACTTTTTCAGTGCCTGCCCATATTTTAGTTTATACTAATTTTCATTATAGGTCATGCTAAGTGAAGCAGTCAACAGCTGAATTAGAGTCATATTTTCTTAAATATTTCTATTGGTAAGTGATCATGATTTTCACATCATTGGCATCAAATTCAAATGCAGTTTTATAGATGCTTTGTCAGTGTCATTGAGTTTGTTTTTACAAAATATCTACAGCTATTTTCTGCATGTGGTTGTTTACCCCTGACGTAGTTAGCCCCCTTGATGTATAAGTTTTTACACATTCAGCTTTCTAAGATATGTGAATCTGTTGTTAATGAAGATTGTTTAGTAATGATTTAGGATCATATATTTGATGATATAATGTAAAGTAAAACATTCAGATTTGTTGGTCTTGTGTCTTATGAAATAAAATTTCTTTTTTGTTTGAAAATATCTATCTAAAATTAATGAAAGATTGACAGATCTTTAAGAAAAAATTTAATACTATCCAACTCAGAGCAAGTGGATGTATAAGAGATGTGAATAAGAGATATAAAATCTCATTTCATCAAAGTCAATGAAAGCAGTTTGTATCTGTTTTGTAGCTTTTAGAGTGAATTGAAAAATCAGCTGTAAGGGGAAGAAAAAAATGGTAGAAGTTTGTTACCAAAATGTTGGGTTTTTTTTTATCAGGTGTCAGAATTCAAAGGCCCCCATTATGTTTGTTTTATCAGAAGGTTTTTGCCATTGGTGTGCGATAATAAAGGCTACTTGTAAGTGAGTTTTACAGATGGAAGGAACACTGGATTACACATTGCCTTCTTCTATGTCATGCTACTAAATTTAAAAAAAACAATATGTTTGTTGAAGTATACCATTGATAAAATGTTTTCAAGAATCATGCATTTTCACATTGTGTATATGTTATGCAAACCTAGGATTAGGTCAAAGTTAATTTTTCGTTTAGCTGTGGTTAATTTTTGTAATTAAATGGACCATTTAAGTAATTTGGAGTCTACTTGACATTTGCTTTCCCATAAAGTATGCTGGTATAAACTGGGCGATGTCTGTGAAGATTCTCCTGGTAAAGTCAGCATCCTGATATTGTGTTTAGCTGGTGCATTCCAGGGATGTCTGTAATTAGATTGAGGTCACGTCTGTGAGGTATGTTTCTTAGGAGTTATTGGGCTCTAATTCTAGGGAGGGGTTATGTTTTGTGTGTAGTCAACATGGGAGAGTTTACTTAATTTTTGTTAGAAGTAGATACCAGTAATATCATATAAATAGATTGTTGATTGAAACTGTCTATCAGATGTGCTATGTTTATGGAGCATCTGTGAAACATTCATAGGCAGACATGTGGTTTAGTACTACAGCAGTGTGAATTGTGTGTGTACATGGTATCAGTATTACATGCCTGTGTTGTAACTAGCTGCTTGTATGTCTGGGGCTTTAACTTAAATAACTATATGTTTATGATAGATCTTGATTTTTGTCATTTTTTACAATCAATCAAATTTAGTGAATGCATGATAATAAAAAAAAAATTACTCAGTAAGTGAAGTTTAGTGAATGCATGATAATAAAAAAAAAATTACTTTAAAATAAATTGAATATATGCTGTAATATAATTTTATGGTCGCAAAAGAGCTTAGGAGGTGATTTAGCAAGGCTGTAAAAAGGATGTGTGAGTCATTGGTTTTATAAAAACATATTGATCAATAATGAAGCTGTCAGGTCTAAGTAGGGCAGACAACATGTATTGTGTTTGTCTTTAGTGGGTGATGTGTTGATCATTTAAAATGAACTGCGCTATTGATCTATTTCAGCGAATATTAATGAATTGGATTATCAAATACTCTGAATCAGATGTTAGAATAACCACAGGATCATTCTTAATTACAATTTAGTGTTGGTAATCATTTGATGTTAATATAGACATAGATATGGTATAGCAACCAGGTGATGAATTATATATATTAGAGCTGTAATGAGTTGTGTATTACTTTTAATGACTGCAGCATTATCAATCTAGTAGGAATGATAGACTGAAGAAAAGTAAACTTTCTAAAACAAATTTTGTCATATATAATTGTCTGTATTTACATCCACTGAATATTTATCCTTTATTCCATAAGAAAACCATACAGTTGTTGTGTATGATATAATCTGCAGAAGTGATTCTGGAGTATTAATATCATAAAATAATGTCACAAAACTGAATTTAGTCATACTATAATCTGAAAACACTTAAGGGTGGAGTGAAATGAAATCATTCAATAATTTGTTTACTGATAGTAGGCCATAATATAGATTATACATAAATGCTAAATCAAGTTAAACATTATCAACTTCTTAAGAAAAGTCATTTAGAATATTGAAACATCTTGATACATTCAACCATCAGAATTTGATGACTGTGTATAGTATGTACATTATTTGTTTATTTTGACAGGTGCTAAGCCCAAGAAGATGTCTAACGGTACAGCACATATGAATGGACCTAGCACTGGGAAATATATAGACACCATAGGTAAGCTTACTAAGATTTCCCAACCAGTTGACACATCCCTGTTTTAGAAGACCTTGAATTTGTCACTGTGCACACAATGATAATGTTATGATACAGAGCTATGGAATGCTGGATAGTTTTTAGCTCACCTAAGCTGATGGCTCAAGTGAGCTTTTCTGAACAAAATTCATCTATTGTCTGTCAGCATCCATATTATTGTAAACGTCACATTTTTATTCACATTTTCATCTTCTTCTCTTGAACCACCGGACCAATTTCAACCAAACTTGGTACAGAGTATCTTTAGTTGAAAGAAATTCAAGTTTGTTCAAATGAAGGACCACACTCTAAATCCAAGGGGAGATAATCAAGAAAAGGCAAATATAGGGTGGGATTATATTAAAAATCTTCTTTTTTAAGAACCACTGGCCAGAAAACAAGAAATTTGTGTGAAAGCTTTCTGACATCGTGCAGATTCAAAAGATCAAAATTTTACAGAGGAATATATAGGAAACAATCTTTAAAAACTTCTCAGGAACACGAAGAACAGCAGGGTCACGATTAGTCATATAAAATAACAGAATTTTTAAAAGAGTGATGGCAGCTGCTCTAGTTAATAATTGGATAATATATGACAGAGTTAAGTAGACTTTAATATGTCAGTCCTGTTTTGTATTTGATTCCTGATAATTTGGTTGTGTAAGGATATTTAAATGCAATAAGACACTGTTAGAATTTCATTGGAGTACTGTTACAATGTAAACTGATTCAAAAAAATGTAACTGGAATTTATATCTTAATAAAACATTCCCAACAATTGGGATGTGTCAAAAGTAGATGATGGGAAAAAAGTAAAAATAAGTAATTGATTGAATAAATTAAAAAAAAAAAAAGCAATAAAATAAAAACTGAGTGGGCCATACATTTCTTACTGCCTTTCATTTGCATGTTTATCCTAATCGCCAGATAGGTATTAAAAGCTGGGATTCCTATTAATTAACGTCTCTTACAACATGCAGGAAGAGATCAGTTTTGGATATTTTTAGATGACACATTCATCCCGTTCACTTAAGTGCAAATGAAAACCTTAGTAAAGAGCCAATTTGATATTCATGATAATGTATTTATTTCCCAGGCATAAAGTTGATCTGACATCCCATTATAAGTTCATTAGTTGACTTTGTGTTCTTACTATAGTGGAAAACATGCCTCTATTTCACTTCATTGTGAAGCTCTGTTTGATGTGAACCATGTTATATCATCTCTAGGCCTAATTAACACATTTATCTCCCTTTCTCTTGCTGGGTTGCCACTGACATTTTAAAGCCACTCGAAACACAAAGCTATTTAGCTGTCTCTTTGAGTTAGTGGAAAAAAAACACGATGTAACCCCACTAATGTTCCTACTTTCAGTCCAGAGAAAACAATGTTATTTGAACATGTAATGTATTGGGTACATGTCTCAAGTCATAATGGTGTTAAGATCTGAATATCTTTAAAATAAAACATAACTTATATGAGTAAACTCCTTGATCCACCTCTGGTAATCAGTAATGAAGCTTATGTGTGGAATGCAGGCTAGATGTAACAGTGATTGTTGATGCTTATAGTCTGCTGTATCTATTTGCCAGCTGTTATTACCAGCTCTCAGCTTGAACTGTGTTTTATGATTACTTCTCTCTTGTCTGTAATTGAAATTTATCCCCAAATACTAGTTTTAACCACATTGCAGAGAGTATTTTGAGATTGACCCTAGTTGGCTTCAGACAGCAGGAGAACTCTGTTATCAGATATCTTGTGCCCCTTGTCTTGCCTTATCATTGATGTCACACGTTTTGTGGGAGGTTAATAGCCTGTCATTGTTGACCAAAAGCCTTAGACTTGTCAGACTTCAGAGATTACCTTACTTGTACATTGAAGTCATGTGTTGAGGTATTAAAAAGTGGCAGACTTTGACTTGTGAATGTTATTACGCTGAAGATCTGAAATGATACATCAAGTCTTCTCACATGTCACTGACACAGAATGGCCCTTCATTGGACCTCAATTAACTATGAAGAAGGGTGAAAAATGACAATTTTTTTTTACAGTATTAAACTGGTAATCTAAAAAGACCACATTTGAAATAATGGAGTACACCTTCTTGAAAAACATGACTGCATTTGTAGAAGTTTTTTTATGCATGAAGTAGTGACAGATACTACGGTATTTTTTTCTATAGTTTTCAAACATTTTTAAAGTTTTTGTTGTCTCTGCTTGTCCTGAAGGCCAGTTTACACTTTCCATCTTGACACGTGCATCTTGGATGCATGCACCTAAATTCACAGTGTAAATAGCTCCTTATGTCAGATTTTATAGGTGTTGTATTTTGACAGATGGAATAGAGCTTGGGCAATTAAAGGAAAGGCCAGAGTTGAGATAAGAGCCTAGGCCTAATTTCCCTCAATGTGGTTGCAAAAATTGCATCCAAAAAGAACAAAGCAAAGCAGATCGAAATTAACTTATTAAAGTCATAGTTAGAAGACTAATTGATTGTCATTATAAGGAGAAGTGCTTTTACAGTATAGCGTCCCGGACCTATTGTAAAAAGAAAACCTGGAATGATTTCCTCCATGAGATCAGAAATCTGAAACAAAGAATGTTAAGGTTTTGTTTTTTCATGTTTTGTATCCTTTTCACTTAAAAAATACTTAATATTTAATATAAATTATTCAAAAAATGCCATGTGAAAACACACTTAAAATAACAAGATGCATGAGGCAAAAGAGAAGCATGCATGCATGTAGATGCATACATGTGTCAAGATGCATCGTGTAAATCAGTCTTAAAGCAACTGTGAAGCATACATTGGCCATTCAATGTAAATGATAACCTGTTTTAGTGCCATATAACATCACATCAATCAGCAGTCTACTTTAACAGTTCCAGTCCAATAGTCATTGGAACAGTTAAAATGATTCACTCTTTTTTCATGTAGTTAGATAGGAACCTATATTTAGGGGTATAACAGTGTATTTGTTAATTTAGAGTCCCTCAGATAAGAAAGAACTTGTATATTTAAAAATCAACTTATGGTCATTTGGCTGGTTGGTAGCTGGCAAAGAGTGAAGTAGTAGACATTTGTTCTAGGTTCCCAGTGACTGTGTTGTATATTGATATTCATGTTATTTGGAGCTGTCGGCCTTTGAAACATGACCCACATGTATAAATGATGCTGATAATCAATAAGGATTCATTACTGAGTCAGATGAGAAAACTGGCACCGCTTCTAAGTCACTTTCAAGCAAGCCAGTGCTTCTAAAAAAGCTTTTAATTAAGACTTGTGCACAAATTTATGAAAAGGGTGAAGATAACAAGCAGTGATCAATCTCAAAAAATCTACAAACAATACAAATCTGTGATTTATTATAATGCATAAACGTAATCTTTTTATAATTGTAGTGCATGTATTTACAATGTCAAAAAGTGAAGCAGTCTTTTTTTTCCCCCCTCATTTATGTCTAAACTATTAGACATGATCATATAATTTTAACACTATGAAGTCATTATTTTAATCATCCTAGAACATTTAAAAAAGAAAGAAGTGTATTTATTTATAGAATGAAGAAGATTTCATAAATGTACTTTAATCAGTCAGGGCCAGTTCATGGAAATAAGATTATCAAGGAACCCCCACCTAGACACAAATATTCTGTGATAAAGAAGAAAAATTTTGGATGATTTAAAATAAGATATTGCTAAAATTTTGCTACATATTTCTCTGGCCTGATAGTGTTCCAGTCATTGATTATCTGTTGATTGTTGGTATAAAGTAAGTGCTGTCATCTATCACATCTGTAGCATGTTTCATCTTTAACATATTGTGTCAACTGAAACAAAAGTGATTTGACCTTGAACTTAGACCTTTTGACCCTCAAATAAGTAGGCATGTTTCTCTAGTTACATATATTATATTTAGCAAATAGCAAGGGTTCTTACTTAATCCCCATGCATTTTTTTTGAGGGTTAAAAATTATTTTCATGTTTAAAACATTTAATTGTTTATGGGATATTGACAGAAAAACATCTTAATGTATTATTAATACTATATGAATTCATGTACATGTTTTAGTAATACTATAAAAATTGTTATTGACAGATCCAGATGACCCAGAATACCTTAAAGAGATGATGCGTCCAGCAGAGGTGAAGGAAGATGTTCGTCAGATGAATGACCGAAGTCGTGTGTCTCTGGTCCTTAATAGTGAAGCATTTCGTCGGGAGCTGGAAGAAGTTGTGGAGGAAACAATCAAGTCTGGTCCCCACCCTGCTAGTCTTCTGGCCCTCCAACAAATCACAGATCTGCTACTGCCCCACTCAAAGGGTCAGTCAGGACTCATAGGCAGAGGGAGTAAGTATTAGTGTGATCTATAGACAGAGGGAATAAGTATTAGTGTGATTCATAGGCAGAGGGAATAAGTGTTAGTGTGATCCATAGGCAGAGGGAATAAGTATTAGTGTGATCCATAGGCAGAGGGAGTAGGTATTGGTGTGATCCATAGGCAGAGGGAGTAAGTATTAGTGTGATCCATAGGCAGAGGGAGTAAGTATTAGTGTAATCCATAGGCAGAGGGAGTAAGTATTAGTGTGATCCATAGGCAGAGGGAGTAGTAGTGTGATCCATAGGCAGAGGGAGTAAGTATTAGTGTAATCCATAGGCAGAGGGAATAAGTATAAGTGTGATCCATAGGCAGAGGGAGTAAGTATTAGTGTGATCCATAGGCAGAGGGAGCAAGTATTAGTGTGATCCATAGGCAGAGGGAGTAAGTATTAGTGTGATCCATAGGCAGAGGGAGTAAGTATTAGTGTGATCCATAGGCAGAGGGAGTAAGTATTAGTGTAATCCATAGGCAGAGGGAATAAGTATAAGTGTGATCCATAGGCAGAGGGAGTAAGTATTAGTGTGATTCATAGGTAGAGGGAGTAAGTATTAGTGTGATCCATAGGCAGAGGGAGCAAGTATTAGTGTGATCCATAGGCAGAGGGAATAAGTATTTGTGTGATCCATAGGCAGAGGGAGTAAGTATTAGTGTGATCCATAGGCAGATGGAGCAAGTATTAGTTTGATCCATAGGCAGTTAAGGAAAGTAGTGCAGTCTCTGTAACCAGACTACATAATGATGCTTCCACTATTTGAATGGTTTAAAGCATTAGAGACTTTTTTTAAGCATTAGAAACATTAATAACAGAGATTTGCAACTCTTTGAAATCTTGCATTATTCTGCAACCTGTGAATTTTTTATGCCAATTTAAATCACTTAGATGTTTAGAATTGTAAAAGATACTGAAATAATGAAAAACATTTTAAATCTTATAATTATTCAGAATGCTTTATTTTCATGAATTTCTTTTTTTATATACATTAAGAAAGGAGGACTTTTAAACTCAACATGAGATACTTGCCTATCTTGCTTTTTTTAGTCAATGTATAATTTAAAAACTTTACAAGTCCTACACCCATGCATCATAGAATTAAAATAACTTATATTAATATATAAGAACCAGTAGAGATTAGTGCTGCACCCAGCACATGTTTGACTAGTTTATTTTGAGCAAATAAAGCTGTTTATCTCAGAATTGCCATCTCTTGTTATTTATGTCTGTTAGCACGTAAACATTTAAATTTAACCCAGAATTAAGTAGAGGAAAATAAAAAGACATCTCAGATATATGTTTCCCATTGTTCCAAAGAGCGGGAAATGTGTCTTTAGTGGGCATAGTCTCTCTCTCTCAAAACTAAGACTTGAGTAGTGCAGTAAACTCATATATTTTATGGTGTTGATATTTGCTGTATAGATCTTCTGTAGTAATCTGGTCACAAAGGTAATGTCAGGGCAAACAAGATACGTGAGCTGTTGCCATTTTCTTTTCGTGCCCAGGAAAATAGTCAAATCCTATTTATCAAATTTACTCAAATTTTCGTGAGTGAAATCCTTTTGAAGCATGTTTTTCTGGCCCTGAAAGTAATGTAATTTATAAGATTTTCATGACTAATAATAGAGAGCTTGAAAAGAGCGAGCTTATTGTAAAGTATTAAAAAGACTTTATTACTTAGTCAGTGTTCATTTATGAAGATTTGGTTTCCACAGCAACTTGTTTGCATTCTTTCACCTTAAGTGGTAGGCTAATTCCTTGTTTTGTCTGGTCATAACATTCAGATATTGATTTCATATGAATAATTCATTAGTTGGTTTGCATGTGGTTTTGGATCAAAGAATGTGTATTTCTGTTTGTTTATTGATCTCTATCAATAAAATATTATGTCACCAGACTGAACAGCTTTAGAAGCAACTTCTAAATAAGGGAAGACTTAAATTGTCTATTTTGGTGCACACACACACACACACACACTTGATTTTTTTGTAGTTGGTGATTCACTACATTTGTGTGGGATAGTAACCAAAATATTGTGCTATCATTGTGGTTATTTTTTGAGCTGAATTGTATTAACTTAAATTATCACCCAGAGATGTTCAGATCTAAAATAGAAGGTTCTGACCTGCAGGCACAGTTATTCATAGTGAATGATAGAGCACTGTAAAGAGTGTAGTTGTACAAATATAAGCTACCCATATCTTAATATTTACTCCAATCAGGCTATATTTTCATTCCCTGGTTGGGCTTTTTTTAAAATATATTTTCAGATGACATCTCAATTCTATAAGCAAAATATATGTATAGTGTTCATGGTAACACATGATATTGAAGTGTTTGTTATGTGTTTAATTCTGTCCCACATAAACATATTCTAAAATTAGTTGACATTCGAGTAAAAATAAAATAACTATTATTAAAAAATGTTTCCAAAAATTGTGTGACTAATAAAAATAATAGGCATTCTTATATGGTTAGATATTTTTATCATCTTCATGCAGACTTGTATATTTCTTGCTCTGTCAATTTTCCCAGCTGCCCCAGTTATCCCCATCAATGACATCAAAGGAACAGAGGGCCTGGGGTACTCCAAGGGAGAGAAGCTCCTCCGATGTAAGCTGGCAGCTTGCTACAGATTGGTGGATATGTATGGCTGGGGACATGGCATCTATAACCATATAAGTGTAAGTAAATTAACAGTCTTGTCAGAGTTAGTAAATCAACAGCCAACTTAGTGTAAGTAAACCAACAGCCTTGTCAGTGTAAGTAAACCAACAGCCTTGTCAGTTTAAGTAAACCAACAGCCTTGTCAATGTAAGTAAACCAACAGCCTTGTCAGTTTAAGTAAACCAACAACCTTGTCAGTGTAAGTAAATCAACAGCCTTTCAGTGTAAAATGTAAGTAAACCAACAGCCTTGTACTGATGTTGCTTATATCTATCAAAACTTTCTGATTCTTGACAAGTTTTGAAATTTATTCTTGCTCATTCATGGAAAATTGAAGCAGAAAAGTTTAAATATGTTATTTTTTGTAGATATCATTTTCTGTAAGACATAGATTTCTTTTTCCATGTATTTTTAATGTGTGCTATTTTATTTACAGGTCAGAATAAACCAAGAACAAGAGCACTTCCTGCTGAACCCATTTGGATTGAACTATGGGGAGATAACTGCCTCTTCATTAGCAAAAGTTGATATGCAGGGTGATGTGATTGAGAAAGGAACGACAACATTAGGCATCAACAAAGCTGGCTTCACACTTCACTCTGCAATCCACCAAGCACGTCCTGACCTCAGATGTGTCATTCATCTCCACACCCCAGCAGCAGTTGCTGTAAGCCTGTCTTCCTGCTATAGCCAACAACCAATGCAGTCAAATCCTGCTCTGATTTCTAAATTCTGTCATAAAACTTATCAGAAGAATGTGCCAATTAAAGTCTTACATGTATTATAAAACTTACTGTAGAAAAATTCATAATCAAAATGGTGCATTTTGATTTAATGTTGGCAGTTTTTGCATTTGGTTTTGTATTTCAGGTTTCTACATTGAAATGCGGTTTTCTGCCCATGTCACAGGAAGCCCTTATTTGTGGTGAAGTCAGCTACCATGAATATAATGGAATACTAGTCGACCAAGAGGAAAGAGACGCATTACAGCGTCACCTAGGACCAAACAATAAAGTAAGAAATACTGCCACAGAGTGTATAATAAATAAAAAAGAAATGATATAGGAGTTGTTCAATCATATCAGTGTATTTCCATTTCTATGATACAAAATTAAAGTGAAAGACTCAACAGTAGATTGAAATGAAGGTTTTTTAGTTAATACTTTTTTTTTCTATATACAATTTTTTCATAGATTATGTTTCTAAGAAATCATGGAGTTGTGGCCTGTGGTACAACAATAGAAGAAGCCTTCCACTACGCATTTAATGTTATGGCAGCTTGTGAATCACAGGTGGGTACAAAAGTAAAGATAAACAAACATTATGAAGTTTAAAAACCCACAAAATCATGCATAGGCACTGAAAGGGTTAAAACTGCTTCATTTTTACAAGTGCTTTTAAACAGGATGTTGATTCAACAGAAAACTTCTATTTTAATCATGCATAAGAAAGGCAGTATTATCAGTTCATCATTAATTATACCTTTTAATTTGTGTAGATTAAAGCTTTGCCAGCTGGTTTAGACAACATAATTTTGGTGGATGATGAAGTCCGAAGGAAGACATTTGCTGTTGGAAGTCAGGGAGGTGGAGGTGTGGATACCAGTGGGAAGAAATGGAAGACGGGGGAATTAGAGTTTGAGGCACTCATGAGGCAGCTGGATAATGCTGTAAGAACGATAATGATATGTTCACTCCCAATACTTTCCAGATAGGGGTGAAACAATTAATTGTGATGCAGTTGAACCACGATTCAAGGTCCTTGATTCGATGTTTGATTCAGTCAAAAAATAAAATGTTTCCTTTCAGTACAGGCCGTCGGATTGGTAAATTGAAGTACATTCAATGAGAACCTGGATTAATTAATAAAAAGCAGAGTATTGTTGCACAAAATCTAGCTGCAATAATGTAGCCCTCTCCGATTTTTTTAATCTGATATTTTCAGGAGAGGGCTACAATTCCACTGCATCTCCATAATGGTGCAAATATATTTTTTAGATACGGGCGACTGCAGGCAAAATAAATTGTTTTTGCATTCAACTTACTTCCAATAAGACGGAAATTTTATTCACTATCAACATCATAGCCCTTTATACGCGAAAACCAAGTAAAATAAATCTGCGTGTTTTCCAGTCGTTCACCTCAGCAGCCATGACAGTTCTCGCGTGATGTACTGAGACTTGCGCTTGAAATTTAGAATCACTTGATAATGTAAATGTCGGTGTTGATAAATGTTTGTGTAGTATGATATAACTAAACATCGATAAATAAAAGCATTCCACGTGATTTTTTTTTATCATAAACAGTGATATTTATGCTTATAATAAGGGAATTCCATACAGATCCGCTCCCCTAGATCCCAAATTCTCATTGGTTGTCCCAAAATAAAATCGATCAAGGTCAGTAAACATGTTAATAAAATACCCACTTACTGATAATTTGAGCCGAAATCTGTGCGGTAGTGAATCACTCCTGCACTTGCACCATTACGGAGATCCTAAGGAGTTGTAGCCCTCTCCCAAAAAAAAAAAAAAAAAAAAAAAAAATTGGAGAGGGCTACATTATTGCAGCTACACAAAATCTTACTCAACACCAGATTTTCTATATTGAAACATTTGCATTTTAAACCAGTTGATAAAATTTTAGTTACATGTAAGATGTTTTACACAGATGTTGTCTGCAAGATGGAGAATACCGAAAATTTTGAAAAACAGGAGACATGATTGTTGAATAGTTACATAGTAAAAGAATTACATTTGCAGTGTTACACACATATTTATCGTTAACTTGTTGACCTCTATTCCTAGTATAAAAGAGTGTAGTCTTTTGTTTTTTGAGTTTTTGACTGGTTTTGCCCACTTACATGGTTATAGACTGGTTTTGTCTACAGACAGCACAATTTGCTGTCTCTTAATGGTTATAGGGCTGACAAACAAAAGTTTCTTTCTGTTTACAAGTTATAGGACTAGTTTTGTATACAAACACAATTTTCTTTGTCCTAACAGGGTTATAGGACTGGTTTTGTATACAGACACAATTTTATTTGTCTTTACAGGGTTATAGGACTGGTTTTGTATACACACACAATTTTCTTTGTCTTTTACAGGGTTATAGGACTGGTTTTGTATACAGACAACCAATCATTAAGTTGGAAGCCAAGCGAGAGAAATGCAATGATGATGTAGAAATCCCACCGGCCTCCAGTTCATTTACTTATGTGTTTGATGGAGACTACGAACACTCCAAATATATGTAAGATACCCACTACACTATCAACACTCCAAATATATGTAAGATACCCACTACACTATCAACACTCCAAATATATGTAAGATACCCACTACACTATCAACACTCCAAATATATGTAAGATACCCACTACACTATCAACACTCCAAATATGTGTAAGATACCCACTACACTATCAACACTCCAAATATATGTAAGATACCCACTACACTATCAACACTCCAAATATGTGTAAGATCAACACTCCAAATATATGTAAGATACCCACAACACTCTCAACACTCCAAATATATGTAAGATCAACATTCCAAATATATGTAAAATACCCACTACACTATCAAAACTCCAAATACATGTATATGTAAGATAACCACTACACTACGCATATTCCAATTATATGTAAGATACCCACTACACTACGCATATTCCAAATATATGTAAAAAACAAAAATATTCCAAATATATGTAAGATACCCACTACACTACGCATACTCCAAATATATGTAAGATAACCCTTACACTATCAACACTCCAAATAAATGTTACCTACTACACTATGAACACTCCAATTATATATTTAACCCACTACACTAGGAACACTTCAAATATGCTGTGGTTTACGATGATTTTGAAATGATCAACCCAGCTTTAAAATCATGTAATAGGGATCCTGTAAATAATGTATTTGCCTGACTTTATTTTAAGAGACTATTTATAATTTCTCACGAAATGTTATTTTGGCAAATCCTGCATACAATGGGTAATTATCAAACATTACATGAAAATGCATACAATGGGTAATTATCAAAAATTACAAAATTGTGAAAATAAAATCTTAATGAATAAAATGTGATTTGTATACAATTAACTCACAGAAATGAAAAAGCAGTCAAAAGTTAATGAGTGGTTAAAATTCTTTATCAGGTCACCAATTAAAGTAGCCATTGAAAGACAGAAGCAGCACTACAAGGCTGGATGGTTAAACTCTCCCAATACCTATGTCAAGAAAGAACTGGAAGAAACTGGAACAACCAACCCTAAAAAGATCACTAAGGTATGCAATCAAATACCTCAGCAGGTGTCCTTTAAAGGTAAATGAGGTATAAATAGTGAAAGATTACCGTGAAATGTGCAGATAAGACCAGGGGTCAGTTTTACATAAGGACTTAGAAAATATATTTTTGCAAATTATTTTGTTCATTTCATTAATTTGACAAAATTTATAATCCTATATACCAAAGTTTGAAAAAAAGATGTTTTGAGTTGAGCAATTTAAAGAAAGTTACAAAGGTGGACTTTGCTAAAATATCTAAAATTGAGGGAACTGTCTTAAGTTATTTTGTAAAACGGAGCCCTGAGTTGTCAGTGGTATCCATACTACATATTAAAGTACAACAAATATGGAATTTTTATCATATCAGCTAATGAGATTAATTCTAAAATTAACAACTATTAATCCATGTTTTAAAGAATGGATTTTATTTATAATAAAACCGACCAAACTTTTTATTGCTTTTCACATAGGACACTATGGAATCTTTTCAGGCTTTTTATTCTAAATTAAGGACCGTGGGGTCAGGAAGAGCTAAAATTAATGGAACCAATAGACTTTACATTTGTTGTTTCAGTGGGTACAAGAGGGTTCACCATCAAACTCAGGTACACCTATAAAGCTGGAAAATCCCAACCAGTTTGCCCCACAAGGATCAGATCCTAAAGAATTCAAGAAAAAACAGAAAGATGTAAGTAACAGGTAGCAAAGAGTTCTACACAATCATAACAAGAATGTAAAAGGGCAGGAAAAAGTGATGCACATTTTGTATCAAGAAATTATTGAGATATATTCCTGAAATTTAATGAAAAAGTTCATTGTTGAAATACTTAAATTGCTAGTAATTCATTGCTCAGTTCAATATATGTTGAAGCATCATATTTTCACCCATACATTTAGATTTATTAGTATTATTACAATCAAGCCTGTCGCTACTGACCTCTTCAAGGACTTGTCTGACCTGGCTATCTAGTATAGATAGCCATTAATTGCAGGTTATACTGCAGTAAAATATTTAACTTTGTCTACATGTGGTTGATGTGGATGTTAATGTGATTCATTTCCATAAGAAAAAATATGTAACATTTTCATTGTTCAGTTTATATTCATTTTGTGCAAAATATATGTATAGGTCATTTTTCTATAGTATAAACCCAGAAAGCAGGCTTCTAAAATTATTGGCCTTCAGCAGAGTTTTAACTGATTTCTGATTTGTTGTGACAGATAAGGAAGGATTACTATGAGGACAAAGTTACTGCTGGGCCACAGTCCCGAGTTCTGGAGGGCTTGACATGGGAAGAGGCACAGAAATTACAGGTGTGTATCCTATATTGATTGACCAAACTAATTGATTATGATCTTGAAAATGCATGAATACATCAGAATTTCATACTTACTCAGAAAATGTTTTTTTTATGCATCAGTTAGCTTTCGATGTCTTTCACATAAAAAATTGCCCACACTGCTTTTTGTAAATGTTTTACTCTAAAGATTCTTTAATGGCAATGAAAAAAAATTGTTGATTTTCAATATATCAAAAAAAATCTTCAAAAGTTTCTGTATGAAGTGTCAATTGTTTTGAAGTTGTAATACATATATTGTGTTATTGTGTTGCCCATACTGATTGCTAACATCAGTGTTATATGCCTGTGTGATAAGCTTGAATTATTGTTCTGCATATGAAAATATTAATTATTGTTAGCTTTGAATTTTGTGATGTGATATGACATGCTTCTTTTTTTTATTCTCACCATAGGAGGAAGGCAAACTAGTAAGTCATCATTTACTTCATCACTAACTTTCATAGTACTAACACAGAAAACTAAACTTGATGATGTTTATCAGAAACCATCATATTTACTGATCAGTTGGAGCTGTAGTTAATTGATATTTATTTTACTGACATACCAGATGTTTTAATACTGTAATTTGTATGAGTTGAGCTCTACAAGGATCAGTTTGATATTTGGATCAAATTTTGGGGAAACGTAATTAAAATAAAAAGATAAAATGCATAATTTCAAAGTAAATTGACTTTTTGCAAAGGACATTTCACAAAACTGAATGATCTCTGTTCACAATTTTGAATTGGATAGGGTGCAAATTAAAAAAAGACCACAAGGAATTTTTTTAATTGAGAAACAGAGTAGGAAATATCCAGTGGGACATAAACAGTAAATTACATTAGAATTCTTCTTATTTCTAATATATTTTTTTAATTTAATGTGCTATATGTTTTGTTTTAAGGCTGGAAAATATGAGGTATGGTGTCTGATGCAGCTTATTTTTTTTTTCTTTTCATTTATGGGTTAAGATGAAGAACTAATGCACACGAACCTGAACGTTTACATTACTCAGTCACAGAATCAGGATTACAAGGACTGGAACATTTAACTTGTCAATCATTGAGAAATTTAAAACACACTTTACACATTAGCCACAGGAATGGAGAAAATATCTGATATTGAAAAATTTCCTACAAAATCTCATTATTAATATGTAATCAGATTTTTGGTAGAATTTGTGTCTAGGTTGCTTTTCTTACGTTAGATAAAAGTGTTTGCTTTTTTTTTCTGATGATTTAAAATGTTTTCTCTATACTGTATCCGTGTAATTTCTCTAAAACCTTCCAACGCTATGCATTATATTCCAAGGTGAGATAACATCTGTATAGAATATTTGAAGCACATAAAGATTGTCCAATTTAACACTTTAAAGGTGTGTCAAGCAAGCTTATTGCAAAATAACACAGGCAGCATACTCGTACACTAAGCAGATTCTGCACATGTACAGGGTTAGGACTGCAACTTAAGTTATTTCTAGAGTTTACAATGGCACAATTGTAATTAAAGATTATCTCTGACAAATTCTATCTTATGCCTGCCATACTGGGTGATAATAGGATTAGTTTTCCTGCTAGAAAGCAGTTTGAAAAAAAATAATTTGTTATTAATTTCTTGTAAGTCTGCAGGTATATAATATATAACTAAATTTGAGCTCCTTAGCTTGCATAAATGGCTACATATGAGAAGTAGACTATACCAAAGTAAGGCGGGGTGTGGGCTCAAGGATGAGGGTAATTAAACAAATATTGATAGGGCTTTAGTATTGAGACTTTATTATTGTTTACATCTAACACATGTTTGCAGGACCTCTGAGTCTAGAGTTCAGACCCTTTGGTAGATTAAATTGGTCTTATGTTTCACCTTCACCTCTCTTTTTCACACCTAGCAGGCAAACTTTTTCATTTTAATGAGCAATGAGCCCTTTACCAATGTTGCAGTATACCTGTCTGTGTGACAGAGACTACGGCCCCAGGGTGGGGCTATCATGTAAACAATAATAAAGTATTACTAATCTTTTAATTTCAAAGGCTGTTTTTCAAAGATTATTGTTGTATGTGTACATACATTATACAATACACCCTCTGAACATAAAATTAATGGTCTAAAGTTTTAGTATATGAATTACCTTGTTCTTTAATCACAAACTTTGTCGGGCTGATATCTAAGAAATGGAGAATATTTGATGTTCACAGAGAGGATGCTTTTGACCCAAGAATCTTTTACATAAATGATTTTTTGTCATATTGATAAAGTCAAGCCACATAAAGTGACTTTTTAAGGATATACATATAACAGAGAAACATAAAACTTTAATGTACCCAGTAGAAAAAAACAAAATCGCAGTTTCTGATTTTACCATAAAATTTTATTAGATTGACTTGTGTTTTAGAGAGTATATGGAAATGCTCCTGAAACTACAGTTACTGGTAAGGCCCATGGGCCTCTTTAAAAAAAAAAAAAGAAACATTTTTACAGAAAAACAGAATTTACACCTTGTGATTTTGTCACTGTTGATGTTTTTTTTTTTATACTGTACGAAATGCCAATCCTGACTTAATAATTATCTTCTGCAGTTTTACCATTTCTTCTTAATTCAATATGGTCATCTCTTCCTTATTTCAAAGTCAGTATTTTAGTTCGCCTACTTGTAAAGCTCATCATTCTGTCTATAGTGAACTTCTTTCTCTTGAACATTATAATGTGGCTGCCTTTTGATGTAGGATGGTACACTGAGTATGGCTGGAGACAGTGTGATTGTGATTGGGGCGGCTTCCAAAGGCATCATACAACGTGACCAGCAGCACAATGTACAAGTCTACAAATCACAGTACCAAGCCAATCCATTTGAGAACATGACCCAGGATGAAATTGATCGATACAAAGTGGAGGTGGAGAAAAAGTCCAGAGGAGAACCAGGTAAGTAGAGAACCAGATAAAAGATGACAGAAAGGAAGTTTGTGATATATAAAATGTTTCACATGATCTACTCACGAAAATTTGAGATTGAAAAATTGCCATTTTGAACGCTTATTCTGCATAAGGAATTGAAAAAAATGCTATTTTGAATACTCGTATTTAGCCTACATAAGGAACTTTAAGAAAGTGTATGTTTATTTCATTATGATGGAAAATATTTTTATCCTATTATGATATGGAAAGAATTAGAAAAGATATGGACAAAAATTGTGAAGTGTGTTACTTGTATTCTCAAAATATTTCAGTGTCAACTCCAGTGGAGGAATCCCTAGAACCAGGGCCTGATGGGAAACTAATCTCAACAGAGGAGAGGATGCAGAATATTCAGCAGCAACAGCAACCAGAGCCAACTCCGGAGATAAAGCCAGAGAACAAACCTGCTGTAGAAGGTAGGGAGATTCCACAGTGTATCTATTCCCTAGCAGTGTTGGAGTGAGAGGAAAGTGCTCTTAAAACTTAGAGGCTTTTAATGTAGTATTAATGAACAAATGAAGTACCTGTTGTCAACAAATTTTTCCTCCCCAAGATTTCTTGAAAATGTTCTTTTTTAAACAAAATCTTTTTATAAAAAAATTCTGTGGAAATGGTTTGTTGATGAAAGGGTGATGAATGTCCATGGTATATGTTGCTGATGGTGCATGAAACAGTTTGAATTTGCCTAGGGTTGGTAGTGGTGTCAATTTGTAGGAGCATGCCTTTAGATTGAATTTTAATAGAAGCTTGCCATCACAGCTGACTAGAAAACTATCAAACTCATGCAAACATAGATTTTTCGGACCCTTTATTGTTCCTTGGAAAATTCTCGTCAATTTAGATAAAGAAATCATGCAATTTTTCAATAAAACATGACACAGTCTATATGCTCCATTTAGAATGGCATTGGTAAGTTTATGTGTAACAGGAAAAATAGCAATAGATTTTGTATATAGACTAGTGAATCACTGAATCACAGTCCAGTTGGAAACTGATTCCTTCCACTGACATATAACCAACAGAAAACTAGGATTTAGCTTTTCTTACAAATAAAAGTATATAGAATAAAAAATTAAACAAATATATTCACAAGGATAATATGCAATAATAATAATAGTATATAGAACAAAAAGAAATTAACCAAACTGTTATATCATAAAGAGACATTGTTTGAAAGTTTAGGTAGAAGCTTTGTGCACTGCAATACTTAATACATGTATGTGCTGCATACTTACACAAGTTACCATTAGAGTTAGCAGTATATACAATGAGTTGTCATCCAGTGTAATCTTATATTATAAAACCCATTTCCCAATAACAATGCCAACTGATGTATTTACATCTGTCAATCTGAAATTTTTGCAGGCTAGAATATCATATATGTACTGTACAGTACCACTGATTGGTTGATACACAATTTAAGCTGCAGAGTCGGTCTGATTTTTTACCAATATAATTAAACAGATTGTAAAGGGAAGATATATGTAATGGTTAATTTCAAGGCTTATTACCTGCAAATCTTCTACATTGACAGAACATTGCTTTTATATTGATTAATGGGTTTTGGTGTGCTACAGCAAAAAATACCACAATCTATTCTCAAGTTTTTTGTACTGTTCTGTGTCATCCTGTCAAAAGAAATTACTGAAGGAAAGAGTTCTCCCGTGTAGTAAATATGATGTAATTTCAAACAGCTGCAGCAGTACAAAGATCTTGTAATGCATGAAGCCTTTGGTAATGGTGTAGTAGTGTATATCCTGGCATGTTTTGTTGTTGTGTAGTTAGACATGAAGTAGAACCACCCAAACCTGTACCTGATGATGACGACGATGTCTTTGTTGATGAGTCATCAGTTCCTTTATCTCCTGCCACTAATAGTTCAGCCAAAGGTTTGTAGTCATTAGTTCTCCAAGGTAGGTTTCAAGATGTGCAAGCACAGATCTCATTGCAATGGATGCCACTTCCTCTTCCTGTCTCATTTCAGTGTATGTACATGTAAAAATTTTTTTGCCCCCACTGTATAAAATAAGGGGGGGGGGGTACAATAGACGTGTTTATTGGTTCCACTTAATTAGGTTTCTGATGAATTACTTGAGAAAGATTAAGTTCAGGATCTTCATATTTCCCATAGCTTAATCTGTTAAATAGCTTGTTTGGGGTTGTTCTTAGGGTCAAGGGTGCATAGATTCTGTTGGTTAAGTAAATTTTTGGTTTGAATGCAATAACTTGAATAGGATTTGAGTTGGGATGTTCATATTTACACTATGGTTGGTCTGCTCAAGAGCTTGTTACCTTCTTGTTCTTAAACTAAATATTTGTTGTAATGCAATATATGTATCTCAGAAAAGTGTACATTGTGAATGTAATGAAGTATTCATATCCGATATAAGTACAACTATGAAACATGAGTAAATTTTACTTTTAAACATTCCCTCAGATTTACATCAGAATTTAGGAAAAATCAAAAGAATCTGCATACAGTGGGGGCACTTCTAATCATCTTGTAAACAAGGATTGGGGGAGGGGGAATTTGGGCTTTTCTGTGAAAGAATTCAACTGTTATGGTTGCAACTTTTACCAGAACTATATGTAGGTTGCGTAGATGGTAGTCAGTTGAACATTAACTTTATTTTAGTAAGCCGGACCTCTAAAAAGATCAAACTATACAGAATATCTATAATTCCTTATTTGTATGTGTATTTGTCATTTTCATTTTCTATAACCAAATAGCTTTATTCACACTTTCAGCCTTACTTGCTTTATATACTATGTATGTTAGCATGCCTTGCATTTTCTGCTTTTATAGTTACCAGAAATAAAAGATCTTCTAGAAGCTCTCTTGGTTCATCAAGAGAGACAAATGTGGACGACATACTCAACTCTTCCTACAGGAGCCCTAGCAATAACAAGGGTTGGTGTCAAAACTTCTGGTGGTTGATGGTTCCTAATCGTTTCATTGATAAGAGCATAATCCAAACTGTAGTGAACAGAAAGAAAAACTCTGAGACTAATGACTTTCAATCCATTCTTTGGGGGAAATGATAACATTAACAACATTAATTTAGCAGAGTAGAGGACTTTTCTGTTCATAGCAAAGATCCTGTCTGTTCATTGTTGTTTGGAGTAGATGAGTCACACAAAGGCAGTGTAACTCAGAAACAGCATAACCCTAATATTACACACCATCTCTTTGTGGAAGAAATATACTTTGTCCATGTTTTGCACTGAGAATATTAGAGTTGCATTTGAATATATAATTTTGTGTATTTCTGTTTTGCACTTTTGATTTTTCTGAATATTGACACTGATGTCTTGCATAATGTACGTGTCCAACCTCTGCAGCCAGTCTTGGTAGAGGAAGAAATTTTATCCAATAGATGCAGAGTCTGTTATTTATAACTTTGTATGTTGTGATGTATAACACATAACTCTTGTAGCTAACATATTGGATGTTGTATGTATCCGTTTTGCTTTGCATGTAAACAGAGTCTGAGGAGTCTAAGAAATCCCAGTTACAGCGGTCAGACTCGGCTAGAGAGCCGCCCCGTAGTCCAGAATGTAAGCATTTCTCATGCATGTTAACCAAACTAGTATCCAATCTTGTGTATGTTATTAACAAAGATGAAATACTATTTGGTATCTCTGAAATAAAAGAAAAATGATTGAACTAAAATTTCTTGACTATTATGAAATTCTGAAAAAGGGGGAAAAAAATCACATTTTTACTTTACAAATTGTTCTGCTTAGTGATTGATGAGTTAAAAAAGAAGAATTTTGAACGATCTAAGTCAGATCGTTGGCCCCGTGGTAAGTGTTAAGTCACGTCTAGCAGATTGCTGCATGCTTTGCACTAATATAGGTATCATTCCAAGATGTTATTTTTATGACTCTAAAATTTAACATGATAACAAACAGGGTACAGTAAAACTCGTTTAGTACGAACACCGATATAATGAATTTACGGATATAGTGAAGTTTTTTACAATACTGGCAAAATTCTTAGCAATTCCTTGTAAAATACCAAGGGGTATTATGGATATAAGGAACTCGGATGTAGCGAATTTACGGTTATAGCAAACTGATTTCGTGTCCCCTAGAAATTAAAAATTACACAATTTACATCTTTTTTAGCGAATTTTTAAGATATTGAACTGACATTGATTTTGTAAATATTCGTATTAAGAAAGTTATTCATCCAAAAAACTTTCGAAATCCAAGGTAAATTTTGTATTTTAAACTTCCCTAAATATGTTTGGTAGTCATACATGAAGGGGAAAAAATCTATATTACGAAGTTGCAATGTATACTTAAACGAATTTGTTATCCGGATATTACGAATTACGGATATAGTGAAGTAAATTCTCAGGTCCCTAGAACTTCGCATTAACCGAGTTTTACTGTAGTGATCTATTTTCTTTCTTTTTTTTTTTACTAATTTAAATATTTAAAGATTTACTTGAGGTATAATGAAAATTAACTCGTACATTTTCAATTATTAATCATTTTGGATCAGAATATCATACCATAAAGTTGAGTATTACTTTAATAGATTGAGGAGGAAATAGTTAATCTGACAGTGCTAAGAACAAAGTACTTTTATTTGTTTGGTAGCTGTACTATTATATATGATAGTATTATTATATAAATTAATGTTATACATGTACTCATTTTCATCAAAGATTGTGGCTTCTATTAGGTAGCAAGCGGCTTAATGCTTTAATTTAAAAAAAAAACAAACTTTGTAGACTTAACAGGTGTTTTGGTATTGTTTACTTTTCAAATCTTTACAAGCATTGTTAATCAATTTTAGCAGAAATATATTTATTAGATACATTTTATTCAAGAGAGTTTTATTAAATATGTCATTTGAAATATCATTCTGTAAGACCTTTAAGCATCAATACATATGGTGGTTTTTGACAATACACCTGATTATCTATAGATCACAAGATCAATGGTGATGACAAGCCTGCATCTCCTTCGAAGTCTGACACGCTGAAATCAACAGACAGTGCCAGTGGAGGGGAAAACCTGGAGGATCACAGCAGTAAAGAGGTAGATATCACTCCTGTCTTCTTAATCAGACTTAAGTAAAGAGGTAGATATCACTCCTGTCTCAGACTTAAGTAAAGAGGTAGATATCACTCCTGTCTTCTTAATCAGACTTAAGTAAAGAGGTAGATATCACTCCTGTCTTCTTAATCAGACTTAAGTAAAGAGGTAGATATCACTCCTGTCTCAGACTTAAGTAAAGAGGTAGATATCACTCCTGTCTTCTTAATCAGACTTAAGTAAAGAGGTAGATATCACTCCTGTCTCAGACTTAAGTAAAGAGGTAGATATCACTCCTGTCTTCTTAATCAGACTTGAGTAAAGAGGTAGATATCACTCCTGTCTTCTTAATCAGACTTAAGTAAAGAGGTAGATATCACACCTGTCTCAGACTTAAGTAAAGAGGTAGATATCACTCCTGTCTCAGACTTAAGTAAAGAGGTAGATATCACTCCTGTCTTCTTAATCAGACTTAAGTAAAGAGGTAGATATCACTCCTGTCTTCTTAATCAGACTAATGTAAAGAGGTAGATATCACTCCTGTCTCAGACTTAAGTAAAGAGGTAGATATCACTCCTGTCTTCTTAATCAGACTTAAGTAAAGAGGTAGATATCACTCCTGTCTTCTTAATCAGACTTAAGTAAAGAGGTAGATATCACTCCTGTCTTCTTAATCAGACTTAAGTAAAGAGGTAGATATCACTCCTGTCTCAGACTTAAGTAAAGAGGTAGATATCACTCCTGTCTTCTTAATCAGACTTAAGTAAAGAGGTAGATATCACTCCTGTCTTCTTAATCAGACTTAAGTAAAGAGGTAGATATCACTCCTGTCTTCTTAATCAGACTTAAGTAAAGAGGTAGATATCACTCCTGTCTCAGACTTAAGTAAAGAGGTAGATAACACTCCTGTCTCAGACTTAAGTAAAGAGGTAGATATCACTATGAGGTAGATATCACTTAATCAGACTTAAGTAAAGAGGTAGATATCACTCCTGTCTTTTTAATCAGACCTAAATGAAGAGGTAGATATAACTCCTGTCTTGTTAATCAGACTAAGGACTTGTGGCATGCTCCTCAAAAAATCATAATTTTATGCAGGTACAGAAAAACATTCTGAAATATTTCAATATGTGTAGTAAATTATCTCACATATTTGCTTTCGTTATCTCCTACTATTTCTTAGATAAATTGTAGAGAAAAGGGGTATCTAAAATCAGAAAATTACCAGATACCTTAAATTTGACTAAAAAATAAGAATAAACATAGAACCACTTTAAGATTATCAGAAAAAATGGAAATAATAGAGGTGAAATAAAATCTTAAATAACAGAAGGTGCTTTCACTGAAGACAGAAGACCCTAGTGATTAAACCATATGTAGCTATGAAGCTTTGGTATGGTTTCTTTCATTTTTATTAAATCTTGCTTCTTTATTTCTCAGGGATCCCCAACTAAAGATCAGCCGTCTCCAACCAAGGATAAGAAGAAGAAAAAGAACAAATTCAGGATGCCATCTTTCTCCAAGTCCAAAAAGAAGGAGAGTAAAGAGAGTACCATCTAGAGCTATCCCATGATTCCAGAGCGTCATCCTTCCACACAGTTTATCCTGAGGTTTCGTGGTGCGGAATAAACCAAGACAACAAGACACTTGCCACTTGAGTGATTTGCTTGTTCATTGACAGAATGTGATTGGCTGCATTGATACATGCATTACAAACAATATCCTGCTTTATTCATTTTGATTTTTAAAGTGAAAACATTTGCAGATAGTAGTACTACTGAAGACCACCAATATAAGCAATATTTGTATGTATAATCTTTGAACTATACCATACTTTAAACCCCCTATGCTATGTGGTTTTTAGCATCTTTTATTCTGATGGTTAAGATGTTGTGCCTTTGACAGCATGTGTATTTTTATTGAGCTTCCGTGAAGGAAATGTGCTTTTGATCTTTGACATGTTATCAATTTCGATATTCAGTATGTAGTTTTGGAGAAGAAAGCAGGATTGCTATGATCTTTTGGAGGCGGTGGGGAGGGTGACAGCCCATGGGCCATTAAATGTGGGTTAACATATTTAATTTTTGTGTATGTTCATGCAAAGCTATGCTTATCTTCTCCATTTTGAGCTTTTTATTTCGAGGAAGCATTTTATATTACCGATTGCAATATTGCATGCTCTTTGTAATATTAATTTTTTTCTTAGTATCCAAATAGTTACTGATTTCATGAGTAAACTTATTCACAAATATAACCCATGTCTAGAAAGGATGTTATGCTAGGACTGGAACTAGGAAATTCATATATTGAATTGTACATGTCATTTTAACTTACAAGAGTAATGTCTCGTCTTGTTGTCAAAGATCTGAATATTTATTGCTGGCTCTCAGAGGCTGTGTCTGCTCATTTTATCTGTATCATGTTGTAGGAATGCTCTCCAGTAGGATCTGTCCTATAGAGACATCCTACTAAGATAGAGGAAACATTTTAAAACATAAAATTGATGTACATTTTTACATTTTTTTGTTTATCAAGTCTTTAGTATAGATTTTTCCTAGCTATATGCTTTGAGTGTTGTGCAATGTGTATGGGAAAATTTTATTTTCACCACTGTGTTCGCAAGATACTGCAATAGAATTAGGTTGTAGGTCATCTTGGTGCAAATCCCTTTTCTTATTACCAAGGGCAGGTTTCAAAATGCTGCTTAGGGTTGATGTTAAATAAAGCATAGTGTACTGATGCTTTTATGGAAAAAATATTCAGTCCCAGATTAAAATATAATTGCTCAACACAATGACCATGCAATTTTCATACATTTTAAAAAAGTAATGCACATAAAAAATAATGTCATGAACCTACTTTTCTAGTGAATTTAGCATAATATTCTATCAAAGAACAGAGCCTGTATCTTGCAGTTAAAATCCACACTTGTAATTTGGGCATTAAAATAGAAAACCATATCAGGTTATATCACTTTTTTAAAAAAAAAACATTTAAGTTTATAGGACAGCTTGAAACATATGTGTACTAAACACTGATTAATTAAATATCAGTAAACACTGTCACTTTATTTCTGATTTATAAAGTACACAACATTATAATTATTTTTGTAAAATATTAGATGTTAACTGTAGAAAAAATAGCTGCTATTGATAATTTGACTAATATTTTCAAGCTTTTACAAAGTGAAAATTATGAATATGATTTATTTTTCCCCCTAAGTTATTTATAAGTTACTGGTAGGTCAGGATAGTGTCAGTCTGAAATGAATGGCAGGTTGTCAAATTTGATTTTCATTGCAGGATTGTAGAATGTCCGTGAAATATCCATGTAAATATACCCTTGGAAAGAGTCCTCCCTAGCTTTATGTAGCATGCTATCCAGCTTTTGTAACTTATGGTCTATATTGGAAACAAAAACATTCCCAGTTTCTTGCTTAATATTTTATGTTTTCTTAAGCTTGTACTAAGGGGTTTTTCCTGAACAAAAAGAAAAAGAGAGGGGATATTGGCTGACCTACAGATTTTGAATGTTTTTTGTTTATTTGTGTTTCTTTTTACCAAAATTAGGCCTGTGATTTTTTTTAATTTGTTCAATGCCATGTATATAGTCATTTTGTATGAATACAACCATGTGTATAGGAGCCTTACTGCAGAAGTGGATATATCTTATTGCTATCATGTCAATGACTTACTGATTATACTGTATGTGCATTCTCATTTTGACTGTAGAACAGAATAATACAGATTTATGGTAGCTTTTTTATGTGTTGTTTTACTTCTCAATAAGCTATTCAATTTAAATGACATTAATTGCAGAATTTCATGGTCATGCAATGAAAGAAGGTACAATAAAAATGTGGACCTTTCCAGATTTTGCTTGAAGTTAGAATGCAACAAGAATAGGGCCTTATGGCAAAGATATATGGTTAAGTTTTTGCAACCATCCAAATTGAAAGTCTGTGTTATGGGAATACTGTCTACAGTGGATTAAATTACACTTCTAAGTGTGCATCACACAAAACTTTACTTGATTTGAAGGTGTCTGTTTCAGACTTGGAAGAGTTTTTTATACGCTCGTCTTAAGACGGGACGTATTATGTTATAGCCTTCATGTCCGTCCGTCCGTCCGTCTGTTAGCTTTTTCGTGTCCGGCTCATAACTTTAATACTATTAGGCCTAGGATTATCAAACTTTGTCAGCTGATACTTCTTAGGTAGAGGGTGTGTCACACATTTAAAGTATGTTGCTCTGACCTTTAATTAAAAGAAACAATGTTGAAAGACTCGTCAAGAAATCTTCCTGGTTTTTCTCCACCTTTTGTGCTCAACTCAAAAAAGTTCAAGAAAAGAGGCAGACTTTCAGGTGGTCTACACATATACATTAAACCTACTATTTATAAAAATTTCAGAAAGGTACATCAAAGTGAAAATAGCATATGGATTGAAACTAACTTAAAAATCTCAAATCAGAGTCAAGAAATAAAAACACACTATTTTTGCTTTTGTTATATCAAACCATATGTAACAAAAACTAAATCAGAGGAAATTTTTGCAGCTCTAGAAAATGAAATTGCAAGATTTAGATGCAAAGGTGAAGTATTAATATATGGAGATTTTAATGCTAGGACAGGAGGGCTTCAAGATTATATAAAACATGATACAATAACTGACACCTTTTCTGATTGTCCTTTACTTAAGAACATATATGAAAGTGGAATATCATGTAAACGTTACCAACTTGATACAAAATCAAACTTGCATGGACAATTGTTAAATACCATATGCAAAAATTATGGATTATCCATACTTAATGGAAGATTTCTTGGAGACTCTTGTGGCTATTTTACTTTCCATAATGTTAATGGCTCTAGTACAGTTGATTATATGTTGGCGTCTAGTCATTTATACCACAGAATTCAGCACTTTAATATATTGCCTCCATCAGAGCTTTCTGACCATTGCCTTATTAACACTAGAATACTAATGAATACAGACTTGTTTTGTAAAGAAAAATATAACTTGAACACTATGAAAGGGAAATTTCTCTGGTCAAGCATCTATGAAATACAGTACATAAATTATCTTTCTGGGAAAGAAATATCAAAGGAGTTATCAATGTTTAACAAAATGCTTGATGATGCAAATAAAGAAAATACAGGAGATACAAATCAGTTAATTGACAAGATGACTAATATTATTATTACTGGAGCTAACAAAAGTGTACCTTTAAAAAACTACAAAAATAAGAAAAACCTCCAAAAGAAAAATAAACAAAAACCAAAGTGGATTAATTATGACTGTTTATTACTAAGAAAAGAAGTGCAAAATTTAGGCAAAAAAGTTTCACGATATCCTAACAACATTGAGTTGCGGCATGCTTTTTCAAATGCTAGGAAAAATTACAACAGACTGAGAAAACATCTTAAATCGAAGTATTACAATAAAATTGCTGAAGAAATAAATTCAATAACACCAAACAAAACTCAAAATTTTTGGAATAAAATCAAAGAAAATAAAGTTAAAATGACAGAAGCAGAATCCATTAACACTTCAGATTTTGTTGATCATTATAAAGGCCTGCTCAATAAAGAATATTCACCTGAAGAAAATGAAAGGTACAAATTTGAGAATTTTAATCTAGAACCCCATCCATTAGATTATGAGTTCACCCAAGATGAAGTTAAAAAAAGTATACTGAAATTAAAAAATGGTAAAAGTCCAGGTCCAGATCTGATTTTGAATGAATTTATAAAAGCAGGTAGTGATGTACTTTTGCCTGTTCTCACAAAATTGTTCAATATTATACTTAAAAATGGGGTTTAATGCCCAAGGATTGGAGCCTTTCACTTATTACATCACTTTACAAAAATGGTGATCCAAACGATACAAACAATTACAGAGGTCTTAGTGTTACAAGTTGTCTTGGGAAACTCTTTACTGGAATTTTACAACAACGCTTACATTACTATCTTGAATCTAATAATCTTCTCAGTCAATATCAGTCTGGTTTTAGAAAAAAACCATAGAACTACGGACAATGTCTTTGTTTTAAGGTCAGACGACACGTTCCTCAAAGATATGTTTTGTATACCTTGGTATTATATCAAAAATTATTCATAATTGTCATTCTCTTGTGATTTCTAAATTGTTTTCAATATGTTTTATAAAATAAGTATACCAAAAATTGTGACATTGGCAATTCAAAAGATTACTCATAAGGATTATATAAGAAATATCACCTTCTGGTATCTTGCCCAAATGCCTGGTAAGGTACCTTAATTTTTTGTTAGGAAACTTGTTTTAGTACCTATACTTCAATGACAAATTCTTGGGAAAAATTATATATTTTCGAGGAACGTGTCGTCTGACCTTAAGAACACTTATTAGCAAATATACATTTAAAAAAAAAAAGAAACTATTTGCCTGCTTTGTAGACTTTTCCAAAGCCTTTGACACAGTTTGGAGATCTGCACTTTTATATAAAATTAATAAAAAAAGGCATTGGTGGCCATTTTTTTAAAACTTTTATACAATACATGTATGTATACAAATACTTATTACTGCTGTAAAAAGGACAATCAAATGAGTGAAGAATTTTTAGCAAATAGAGGAGTGAAACAAGGTAATAACCTGAGTCCAACACTTTTCAATATTTTTATTGATGATTTTGTAAAATATTTCAATAATACAGCCACAGATCCAGCTCATTTAGATTCATTACCTATTAACCACATGTTTTTTGCTGATGATCTTATTCTTGTATCAGAGACACCTATTGGTTTACAGAAATGTATAGATATTTTAAGTAAATATTGTCATGAATGGAAATTATGTGTGAACATGGAAAAAACAAATGTTATGATTTTTTCTCAAAGTACAAATAATGAAAATGAGTATGGTTTTTACTACAATCATAGCCCTATAGAAATAACAAATCAGTATAAATATTTGGGACTTGTATTTAATTCTGATGGAAAAATGAAATTCTCTGCAGAACAGCTGTCAGAAAGAGCTGGAAAGGCCTATTATGCTATAAAAACTAATTTTCCAGCTAATATAAATTTTTCTGTTGAGACAATATTAAAACTTTATACATCTATGATTACTCCAATTTTAACTTATGGTTCTGAAATTTGGATTGCTGACTACAAATGTGATTTATTATCATCAGATCATTTCCCATTTGAAAAAATACAACTCCAGATATTTAAAGACATTCTGGGTGTTCATAGAAAATCATCTAATATTGCTGTTCTATACGAGTTGGGACAGTTCCCACTATTTTATTTAGGTTATGAAAATATGTTTAAATTTTATTCAAGATTGAAAAATTTAGAGTCAGAGAATGAGCATCAGAACCAATTAGTGGTGTCTGCATTTAAGGAAGATAAAACATTTGGGTCTAGAATATCTTGGCAAAGAAAACTTTTTACTCTTCAAGAGAAATTGTCTTTATCCTCATTGGACATACCACATAAAATTTTAAGACATAAATTAGAGGAGCACTATAGGAACAAAATCTGTGAACAGTTAAAGAACATTTCCAAATCAGATTCTGGAAAATTAACTTTTTATAGTAATTATAATAAATTTAAATGAATATAAATTACAGAACTACCTACAATTACCATTGAAGAAATCTGAGAGAACAATCCTAACAAAACTAAGAATTAGTGCTCATACACTACATATTGATATAGGGAGATACTCAAGGCCACCTATTCCTAGAGAAAAACGTGTATGTCATGCTTGTAAACTTTCTATTGAAAATGAAAAACATTTTATACTTTATTGTCCTAGTTATGATCAGTATAGATTACAATATTGTGATATATTTAATGCTCAATGTTACATGAAGGAAAACCCTATTATTGACATTATCAACCCTCCAAGTATTAAAATTGCTAGAAGAGTATATGTAACTTTCTGAAAAAATGCTTTAATATTAGAAAAGAAAAAACTTCAACCTAACTGATATGCTTACTGGAATAATTTTATTGATTTTATGTATGTTATTGTTTATTGTATTCATGACTATATGCCAATTAATGTATGATGGTGTTGTCAATAAGTTAATTGAATTAAAAAAAAAAAAAATTAAGATGCTATGGCCAAATATGGAAAAATCCTGTCCGGCTCATAACTAGAAAACTATTAGACTTAGAATCATCAAACTTGGCCAATTTATGCATCTTAGGTAGAAGGTGTGTCGCGACCTATTTCAAGGTCACTGTGACCTTTAATTTAGTGAATTTTTTTTAAAAACTGTGTCTCTATACTATTAAATTACACAATCCCCAAAAATGTAAGAATGTTGCAGTACTTATTAAAAAAATGTTAAATCAAGAAAATACTTATATTTTTTCATTATATACTTTACAGCAATCTATAACAAATGTAATGTTATAAGAGAAATTCCACCTCTCCCATGGGTGTAATCATCAAGCACTCGTCAAGGAGAATTTTGATAACAGAAAATTACATGTCAAATTAGAGAGAAATTAATGAGTTTAGTGTGAGGAACTAACTGGTAGAGCATCTCTGATCAAGCAGGTGTTATTTATATCTCCTGGGCATTGGGGAAAGGAATCAGCATTGGATTAAAGGAATAAATGCATCTATTTGGCTAGTTTTAACTTTTAAAATGAATTTGGTGAAAAGTAATTAAAACTAACTTGATATTGTATAATAAACTAATTTGATATTGTATAATATAATGAAAACTAATTATACCCGGGGGGGGGGGGGGGGGGGATATTGGAATCAGCATGTCGGTTTGTCTGTTTGTCAAAATGAACTGCAGCTTAAAACCAGTCTGACATTAAATCTCAAAAAAATCAACAAGTATTTTTTAAAAAAATGTTTTATGGTAGATAGATCATACAAATCTAAGAGTCATGCAGTAACCTTATTAAAAATATTGCATCAAGATTACACAAGTTTTTGTTTCTTTTTATAGATCTTCGTAACAAATTTAAAAAAATCTCTGTTTTCAACAGAATGACATAAATATGCATTTTTATTACAATACAGACTATTAAAGCAGATAGTGCAGATCAATTCATCCCTGGGAGTAATGAATGGACATGCATCCAGTTAAAGATTATGATTAATGAGTTCAATGTAATAGGAAGGCTAGCTGTCTCAGTCATTTCTGTTAGAGCATCTCTGATCAAGCAGCTCTTATCTGTATCCTTTGGGAATTAGACAGAAAAACTGCTTGTCAATTTATAGCATATGTCATTTGATGGCCAGCCTTTTATTTTCAAAATTAATTTGGTATAGATTAAATTGTTAAGACTATTTTGATATTGTTTAATACCGGTATGATATTTTTATTTAATTTTTTGAAAATATCAAATAAATATGAAAGGGGGGGGGGAGGAGGGAGCTGCAGATGGGCATTTGTCAAGGTCTAACACAACCAGTTGAGAAATTTATTATAATTAGTACCTGCACTACAGGATATGTATAAACATCAAATATTATAAGGAATGGAAAAATGGAAATCTTTGAATTAAGGTTGACATGATTTTCTTCCACCCTAAACTGTTTAATTTATGATAATTGAACAATATTTGACAGGCGTATCATGCTGTGGCGGGGCACTTTATTATTTTGTTTACTAAGCGTCCTTTGGAGAATATTTCACTTTTATTTGAATGAGAGGCAACAAATTCAAACTTGTGTTCGGCACCTATAGCAGTAGTCATGTTGCTTCATAAATAAAATATGTCATAAAGGATAATACCCCGGTACATTATTGTCAACTGATATATCGAAGAAATTTTATAATAGATCTAAAATTTTCGCTTTCTCATTTGTCAAATCATGGACATATTTTTGGCTCTTCTGAGCCAAAGGCTCAAAGAGCTAATGCTATGGCCATTTGTGCGGTGTGCATAAACTTTTTAGAATATGGGCCATAACTCGAGAACCCCTTGGCCAATTATTGTCAAATTTGTCCAAGGCCCAAGGGCTCCTGTTTATACTTAAAGTAGGGTTGTGACCTTTAAACAAGGGGAGATAATTAGATAAATAAAACCAAAAGTACTGGTTGCTGAAAAAATCTTCTTCTCAAGAACCACTGGGCAGATTATCACCAAACTTACACAAAAGGTTTAGGATATGTTGTAGATTAAAATTTGCACGGGGACTTACCCTGGGGCAAAGGTCACAAGGGTCAATGGTCTCAAGGTCACTTCAAAGTTGACCAAAAATTACATTATATTAAAATGTTGATATTTTGCTTATTATAAGGACAAGGATCATCAAATCTTGTCAGTTGATGCATCTGAGGACCTCATATCATGTTGACTTGACCTACTTTTTTAATTTTATGGCTAATCTTTTTCGAAACAATTAAGGTCATTAATTCGAAACACTGAGAGGTATAGAATCATTAAATCTTGTAAGATGATGCATCTTGGGGCCATAAAACATATTTATTAAAAAGTAGGTCACAGTGACCTACTTTTTGAACTTTGCAGGCATTCGATTTCAAAGCATTTGAGAGGCATATTTTGGACATTTTAAGGCCTATGATCATAAAACTTTATAACTTGATGTATCTTGCATCTTTGAAAAACGTCAACTGAAAAGTAGGTCACGTTAACCTACTTTTCAATTTATATGATTATAATTAAATATTTTGAGTACTAATTTCTTAGAATCATCAAACTTTCTCAGTTGATGCATCTTGGATCTTCAGAGTAGGTCGAACGAAAAGTACGTCACTGTGACCTACTTTTGAAAACTTCTGGCTTTAATTAAATATTTTCGGGTACTAATTGGCTTAGAATCATCAAACTTTGTCAGTTGATGCATCTTGGGTCCTCGGAGTACAACAACTGGAAAGTAGGTCACCATGACCTACTTTTGAAAATTTATGGCTTTAATTAAACATTTCAGGTACTAATTGGCTTAGAATCATCAAATTTTGTCAGTAGATGCATCTTGGGTCCTTGGAGTACAACAACTGAAAAGTAGGTCACCATGACCTACTTTTGAAATTTTATGGCTGTATTTAATATTTTCGGGTACTATGTGGCTTATAATCATCAAAATTTGTCAGTTGATGCATCTTGGGTCTTCGGAGTAGGTCGACTGAAAAGTAGGTCACTGTGACCTACTTTTAAATTTATATGACTATAATTAAATATTTTGAGTACTTATTGGCTTAGAATCATCAAACTTTGTCAGTTGATGCATCTTGGGTCCTCGAAGTATGTCGACTGAAAAGTAGGTCACTGTGACATCAAAGTATGTCATCTGAAAAGTAGGTCAATGTGACCTCAAAGTATGTTCATCTGAAAAAGTAGGTCACTGTTACCTACTTTTGAAATTTTATGGATATAATTTTAAAAATATTTTAGGTATTAATTGGCTTAGAATCATCAATTTTAGTTGATGCATCTTGGGTCCTCAGAGAATGACAAGTGATAAGTAGGTCACCATGACCTACTCTCAGGTACTAATTGGCTTAGAATCATCATGGGTTCTCAGAGGGTTTCATCTAAAATGTAGGTCATGATGACCTACCTTTGGAATTTCAAGGCTTTATCTAAATATACAGGATACTTAGAGGCTTCAGATAGAAGTGATAGGTTGTACAGTTTATCAGAAGAGCGATTCAAGGCCCTTGGGCATCTTTTTTTTTCTCAATTTATTCGCACTTGTTCTTTTACTTTGACTTCGATTATTGGCCTTCCTAGCTTTAAAGGGCCGTGATTTAATTTATGCCTTCAGAATGCTTGTGTGTAAATAGGACTTGAATCTACGCTTCATACTTAAAAAGGACTTAAATCTACACTTCATTCTTAAAAGTAAACAAGACGCTAATTATAACATATGCATGTAAATGTGTGAATCTAAATGTACTCTCGTACCAGGTCAACTAGCGAAGAATCTATAATTTATATGTACCAAATTGATTATTAAGGATAAATTTTTCTTTCAAAATTTAAATATCTTTGTTTAAATAGGTGCCTCTCTCACTAAAGAAGAGATATATATGATTAGTTAAGCAACTTCATGTTTTTTCAAGCCACATAATTTGCTGAAAAATGAGAAAAGGTAACTTAATAGTTCATTATAATTTTTTATAATGTTTGACTATACATTTTTTGTAGGAATTAAGATATAGCAATGTTGCAGAGGTGTGATAGGAGGAAAAATGCACATTCCCAGTGCAGTTAAAATGTATATATGTAATTATACAAGCAAGTTCCCGATTTCTTTCTGTTGTGAAGAATTTAATACAAGGTCATTGTTGCAGTATTTAAAAAAAACAACACTCTGGTCATCACGTGACCAGTAACCGTTCACCGCTATCAATGAAAAGCATGAGAGCTCTTACCTACGGAAGCGTATTATGGCCGCAGCAGTATCCTTTTTTTTATTTGTTTAAACAAATTATTAATTTGATTTAACAAATTATTAATTTGTTTTAACAAATTATTAATTTGTTTTAACAAATTATTAATTTGTTTTAACAAATTATTAATTTGTTTTAACAAATTATTAATTTGTTATAACAAATTATCAATTTGTTATAACAAATTATCAATTTGTTAAAACAAATTACTAATTTGTTATAACAAATTAATAATTTGATATAACAAATTAGTAATTTGTTATAACAGATTAGTAATTTCATATAACAAATCAATTTGTTATTTAAGCATTGAATCATTATTTTTTGAAAGACATAGTCTCATAACTGCAACGTGTGTGCAGACAAATTGAGTAACGCGCGTTAGCGCGTTATGAAAATTTGTTTGCACACACCGTTGCTTATGAGACTATATCTTTCAAAAAATAATGATTCAATGCTTATATTTACATTTTTTAACTCCTTGCCGTGACTGCAAAGGTGTTTTTTTTATTTCAAAATCTCTGTATTATTCTTCGGGTAAGTTACATTTAATGGAAGAGCCATTGCAACAGCTTCTGTTCAATGTGAGCGTGAAATCTGATTTTCGCTTATGACGTTGCACTTCCACAGCGTTAAACGTTTGTGATGTCAAAATAAAACGCATACTTTAACCTTTTGACCCCCTGTCCGTGTTAAGGTGTTTTGAATGTCGTAGCTTTCCTCATACTTTATAAGCAAAATACATGTTGAATGTAGATGTAACAAATTAATAATTTGATTTAACAGATTAGTAATTTGTTATAACAAATTACTAGTTTGTTATAACAAATTATTAATTTGTTATAACAAGATACTATTTTTGATAAAGTGATTTACGGAAGCCAGATCAGATCAGAAATCTTCTAAGTTGGATTTATGAAAACGATAAATACATAAGCTCTGCAGCTACAGCTTTTGACCAGTATGTTAATCTGGATTTACATCTTTTAGCACTTAGAGTTTTCACTGTCAAACATTATTGTTATAAAGATGCAATGCATCAAATTCTTTGGTTCCTATTGCTTATTGAATTTTGTCCTTCCATGCCCCCCCATCCCCCACCAGGGCTCCGTCCTTGACTCCTATCTACCAGGTCACTGCATCCCCATTCGTATGATAGGGAAAAAAATATCGTATTTAAGACATGATATTTTGAGAGGGAATTTTTCCTACCTTGAATTAACATGTTCAAAATAATATGTTTTCTTTTCAATATGTCTTCTTTTTTGTTTTATTTCATTTTACTCTCTCCCTCTCGATTCATTCTATACATGTACCAGATGATGATCTACTTTACGTACTGCTTTTCAATTTTTAAATGTACCATTAATTTTATGCATGTATGTACTTAGACAAATGGAGAGAATATTATAGGCATTTATGACTACTGTTCAATCCAGTTTATGTATAATGAATAAAATATATTTTAAACTAAACCACTGTTCCTAGTGCAAAAACCTGAATCTACTCCTCTGGTGAACCTCCTTGGCCCTAATTTATGCTGGGGGCAATAAAGGCAACATTGACAAAAATGAATTTGTAGATAAATTATCACAGAAAAAATGATAAACACTCTGTAATAACCTTCTCTGAAAACGAAAATAAACAATATTCTTGGGTGGGTAGTACTTGGTAAAATTTGGATTTAGATACCTTGTGTTATTTTTTCATACATGTATGTAATTTTTATAATCAAAATACGTGCCTTTTGAAAAAAGCCCTCAAAGTGCACTAAAGCCTTCATAACTTATTACTGGCTGAAAACTTTGACAGTTGTTTCTTCAAATTCATTCGTAATTTGTATCCTGGTTGCCTCATATGGGACTACTCATATATTTTACAAGAAATCGTTAAGCAATTTAATTTGTTATATTACACATGTGTAAAGATGGAAAATTAGGTCTTCTCCCCTTTTGACCCGTGTTGACTTTGGAAAAAAGTGTTAATTTGAAAGGACTACGTTGAAATCATATTTTAAAATTGTCCGGAACTTCGAATTTTTCTCAATATGAAGGATCCAACATTCTGTATTTCCTCTACATAATCCCTGGGATGCAGCTATTATTTTAATTGTCTAACAGAGACATTTATTCCAAGAAACCGACTCAAAAAAGAAGAAGAAAGCCACCTTGTTATGAAGCATAACCCCAGATTTTATGATGACAAAACATTGCCAAACATAAATGTATACAATCAATTGATTTTGATACACATTTGCCTCAGTACATGGAATGTTTTGTAAAAAACAACAGCAAAACAAAACAAAAAAACCCCCTGCAATATCGGTAACAATTAAACCAAAAATAAAGTGCTTTAATCTTAAAGTTGCTAATTGATCTAATTCCATATTAACATATTGATCAAAAGCTCTCCAAAGCTTATCCTTTACGTTTTCATAAAACCGAATTAAAATAAGATTTGTTTTAACAAATTGATAATTTGTTATAACAAATAAGTAATTGATTAAATTTATTAAAAAGTTTCGCTAAGATGTTGGCGAGGCCCGTTATGCATAAATTATCCCACGTTTCCAACCGTCAATGATGTTCCTGGCATACTGGACAGACGATAGACCATGATTCATTATATTTAAATTTATTTAGAGATATCTCTTCATGTCTCTTGGAAGTAGGGAATAATCGCAAGTTTCTGCAACATCCCCTGTTGCCAAGTTGATTTGAATTTGCTGTATAGATAAGCGTTTGAAATTTGAAATATAGAATGTACAATGTACTTTCTATATTTCAAAGGATGACTGCACTTAAGGACATACGAAATTTGCGACAAAATAAACTTTCAAAACATGAATTTTTCTTTTCATTGCAAGAATGGTCAACATCCAATCTACAACTTTATGTAATTACGTTTAATAAAAGTGTGTATTTACGAAGTTCGAATCTGTTTTCAAAGGCAGGGGTCATCACAATTTCTTGAATCTCCGTTCGATAATGAGGACGCCCACTTTTTTACTGACTTTATACATAGTCAGCGCATGTTTGTCTATTGTTCTACGCTTAACAGTAGTTGCATATTTGCATAAATAATAATGTGTCAAAAGGAGATTAATAGACAAACATGCGCTCATGGTTAAAAAGAGAAAAAAACTGCTTCTTCTTACATTCGCTCTCTGTGTTGTAACCAAGGATTGTGACATGTTGAATATTATAATTCACCACGTGATTTCTTACCTCAGGTAACTTTGTGAATACTAAATTCCGTCACGTGACTTGTAAGGTAGCATGTTTGTGCTAACTAGGACATTGTGTTCGAACACATTAAGTCATCTGGCATTGGTATATAATCTGCTTTAATTCGTTGACATGCTCATATTGTTAATTTTGTTTTGAAGCTTTTGTCAGAAGTGTATTTGTGCCATACAGAATGGAGAGGGAGATTGGAAAGAGTGATCACGTTCTTTTTTCCAAACATGTCATTGTTATTTATCAAGTCTAATTTTAGAGCCATTCTTACAATGTTAGCTCCACCTCTCATGCATATCTAATGTTCAATCAAGGGCAGGTAAGTGTAAAGTCACTATATTTGGAAAGCAGTAAGGACAAAAACATTGAATCATTTTATTGTATCACAGTCTACAATCATTTTAAGATTTAAATTTGGTTCCAAATTGACAGGATTCTTTCATAAACATACAAAAGTGAAATAAAGTTTAGATATAAAAGCAACAGAAGCAACCGAAAAAGACCCAAAAATAGGCGTTAAGTGCAGTCATCCTTTCAAACGCTTTTCAATGTAGCATGTACTTTGTAATGCTTATGGAGATTATTCCGCGAAAGACCGCGCTACCACAGCATGCGCCCTGTTTGATTGTGACGTAATGAGTTCAGTATAAACAAAAAGATTCCATCAAACAGGTAGACAAATTTCAGTTCATCTTGCCAAAAAAATGTTTGACATATTTGCATTGTGACAACGTCATGTCATGGATACGGCGCCATTTAGTTGCAATCGGACGTGTGAAATATTTCAGACTTTTTTATCATGAAGTTAAAAGTTATTCTAACTCATTGCAGCGCATACAAGGCAAAAAGGCTAAAATATAACTTGTTGCTTAACAAATACCAACAATTAAGCGATTGTATCTTTTTATTAGAAGGTGGTTTTTTTCAGAATAACATGGTATAACTGAAGAAAATGTACTTTATAAATCTATTCTAGATGTCTAATTATGAATAATCTTTCAATGCAATGCATTCGTATTTCTTTCCTTAATTTTTTTTTTACGGAACAATAAATAGAGGATATTCAATGTTTTGTAGATGAATATGGAATTTATTTCACGAGTGGGACAGGAATTTTTTTTTTTATTTTCATGAGTGAGAAGCACGAGTGAAAATATAAAAAAAAAATCCTGTCTCACGAGTGAAATAAATTCCATATTCATCCACAAAACATTGAATTTTCTGTATATTACATTTTCTTTGATTTTTCCTTTGCCCCTGTCTTTTCTTAACACAGTATCATAGGCTTGACGTCATAGTTGAGCGGTTGAGACGTCATAGCTTAGCAGTTGTGAGATTGAAAACATTACATAGCATGGATTTTAGCAACATATTTGGGAAGAAATTTGCCGTTTTAGCTCTATCAAGTTGTTGGCTTTACCTGAATTCAGACACGAGGATGTTAAACAAAACATGGACTATACTCGATCCAGACCATAAAGTCGGAGAGAAAAATCGGGCCGCTGTGCCAGACACCGCCCTTATGCGGTATGCTTTCATACCTTCATCCATAAACAAAATTTAGAATGTAAAAACAACGAATTATAAGGTTAATGTCACACAATAATTTTTTTTATTTTCCAGAGAAAAACACGTAACCATGGAGAAACAGTGGCAAAAACTGGTCACATGGGCAACGACCCGATGTAGATCACTGAGAATTCCTAATTAATATATCTGGTAAGATCTAACAAGACATTAATGCTCAAGTATTGCAATATATTTTAGATATTTAATGAAAAGTTTGGTTTCACATTGTTAATTGTCATTCATACAGTGAAAGTTGTGAAATTTATATTGACCTGCTTTTCAGTGTTAAAAATATTTAGTGCTAATATCACTTTATATTTTCTTCTTTTTTAGCTCACCTGAGCCAAAGGCTCAAGTGAGCTTTTCTGATCAAAATTGTTGTCGTAAACTTTCCACATTTTCATCTTCTTCTCCAGAACTACTGGGCCAATTTCAGTCAAACTTGGCACAAAGTATCCTTGGGTGAAGGGGTTTCAAATTTGTTCAAATGAAGGGCCACGCCCTCCTCCAAGGGGAGATAATTACGAAATAGCAAAAAATTAATGGCATTATTGAAAAATCTTCTTCTCAAGAAGCAGTGGGCCAGGAAAGATGAAACTCATGTGGAATTATTGTCAGGTAGTGTAGGTTCAAGTTTGTTCAAATCATGACCCCCGGGGATAGGGTGGGGCCAAAATGGACGATCAATGTTTAACATAGGTGTACATAGGAAAAATCTTCAAAAATCTTCTTCTCAAGAACAGCAAAGCTATGATTGGTCATATTTATATGGAAGCATCCTGAGGTGGTGTAGATTCAAGTTTGTTCAAATCATGACCCCCAGGGATAGGGTGGGGCCAAAATGAACGATCAATGTTTAACATAGGTGTACATAGGAAAAATCTTCAAAAATCTTCTTCTCAAGAACAGCAAAGCTATGATTGGTCATATTTATTTGGAAGCATCCTCAGGTGGTGTAGATTCAAGTTTGTACAAATCATGACCCCCAGGGGTATGGTGGGGCCACATTGGATGATCAAAGTTTTATATAGGAATATATAGGAAAAATCTTCAAAAATTTTCTTCTCAAGAATAGCAAAGCTATGATTGGTTATATTTATATGGAAGCATCCTGAGGTGGTGTAGATTCAAGTTTGTTCAAATCATGACCCCCAGGGGTAGGGTGGGGCCAAAATGGACGATCAATGTTTAACATAGGTGTACATAGGAAAAATCTTCAAAAATCTTCTTCTCAAGAACAGCAAAGCTATGATTGGTCATATTTATGTGGAAGCATCCTGAGGTGGTGTAGATTCAAGTTTGTTCAAATTATGACCCCGGGGGTAGGGTGGGGCCACAATGGACGATCAAAGTTTTACATAGGAATATATAGGAAAAATCTTCAAAAATCTTCTTCTCAAGAACAGCAAAGCTATGATTGGTCATATTTATGTGGAAGCATCCTGAGGTGGTGTAGATTCAAGTTTGTTCAAATCATGACCCCCCCCTCCCTTTTTAGGGGTAGGTTGGGACCACTTATGCATTTAAGCTTTTCAATACTAAACTGATTTTTCCTTTTTTCCTAGCCACAGTGCTCAGGTGAGCGATGTGGCCCTTGGGCCTCTTGTTTAGGTTTTGGATTCTAATATATACTGCCTTCGAAGATGTAGCGGTTACAAGGATAGACGAGTGCAGTTTTTTTATTGGAAAAAAATTGAATGAAATTCAATCACAATTTTTTAAAAGCAGCTATGTTAGTGCTAAATTTATAATGTTTTTAACAATTCATTGTTTATCGAAAAACAAATAAAATTTGAAAATATTAATGTATACATTGCTGTTTGAATTTGCTATTGAACTCTGTTGGGGTTGCTCAAGCCAGACCCAGACAAGTTGTCGAAAGTCAAAAACTGGCCAGTTCCAACAAATGCAGAGGAATTTAGGCAATTTTTAGGCTTTGCGGGTTATAACCGTAAATTTATACTGGACTTTGCAAAAAATGCAAGACCATTGATTGACATTATGGTTGTTGGAAAGAAGTCTAAAGGAAAGCAGAAAACAGACCCAAAATGGAAATTGGAAAAGGTACAACAGACAAAGTGAAACACAGAATCGAACTTGCAATTCCACCTGCCATGATAGATGAAGTTAGGTCACATATTTAAAAGTGTTGTTGGCGGCAGGAATTATTAGACCTTCACACTCACCTTTCTCCTCCAATAATGTACTGGTAAGGGAGAACTATAAGAGTGGATCTAGGTTTTGAATAACAAATGTAAATAAAAGTTAAAATATATATTCTGACAAGTTCTATAACTTTATTTTTTTTTACAAATCCAACACTATCACATATTTTATACAAATCCAACACGTTCACAATGACAAGGAAAAAAGAAACTTTCTATAGTATACTAAATATTGGCAAAATTATTAAATTATTGGAGTCGGAGAGAGAAGGGGGGGGGGTCATCCTATAAACTACATAGACTTTCTGCGGCAATTCATTTCCATACTAATCAGGCAAGTTTTTTTTGAAAAACTATTTTACTTGTATGATAAATCAGATTCAATAATTTAATGATACAAACTCGGTTTTCTTGATCAATGTCTATAGAAGCTCAACGAGAACTTTATCTATTTAACAAAATCTATTGAACAAACAAGGAAAACAATTGTCTGATTAATGATTAATCAAGATAAATCAGTAAATATCAAGTTTAGTAAATATATAGTTAAAACTATAAGAAAAAGAGGTGATGTCAAAATTGCACTTGACACAATAGAAGAAAAATAGATTTTTGGAAATTGTGGGCCATCGTATTTATTAGTGAATTGCTTCTTATGGCAACAGTGGCTGTCAGCTATCATCCGCAACTGTACTCGGCAATGCTGGTACCGGACATCCATGACTGTACCTGCTCACTAATATCAAAAACGGAATGTCAGAGCAAGATTTTCCGGATTGTTCAACGTATATGTTGTTGATTAAGTATGGATTGTTTTTAATAAACAATACGAAATGTGTTAATATGGAGGAAAGAAAATTTCTGATTTTAAATAAATCTACTTTATGGAAGGCTGTAATCGCCAAAACGGTAACGATAACTGGCTTAGTGAATATATCGCGAAGTTTAAGCGAGGTGAGGCAGACGACGAGAAAAGAGTTGCAAGCCTTCTCTCTTTTTATGTATCAGTGGAAAACGAGATATTGAAAAACAGCTTATAGAGACAAAAGGGTTACATTATCGATAACATGTAGTGCATATTAGAACACAAATATAGGAAAAAGGTGACTCGACCCCATATTTAAAAAGAAAAAAAATGGAAAAGGGGGGGGGGTGTCCAGACCCCAAGTGCCTGTGATCTTTATATTACCCATGACAGTGATACCGAGACAAACCAGACAAACCTTTATAATAAATATACCAAAAATGGAATCAATAATCCATGGATATCTTGCATACAGAATATTCTTAACACTGCAGGACTATGTAATGTTTGGAATGATCAAAATTTTCATAGTGTTAAATGGATTGCGACTGCAATAAACCAAAAGCTTAAAGACCAATTTTTACAAAAATGGTATAGTGATATGAATAATTCCAGTAAAGGTATTACATATAGAATTTTTAAAACAAAGTTTGAATGTGAAAAATACTTAACTATTTTACCAAGAAAATTTAGAAATATCTTTTCAAAATTCAGACCAAGTAATCATCGTCTTCCCATAGAGGTGGGTAGATGGAATAATGTTGAAAGAAATGAAAGAGTGTGCTATTTATGTAATAATAATCAAATTAAAGACGAATTTCATTACTTACTGGAATGTAATGTATTTTGTAATATTCGAAAAGATTTTCTGTTAAAGAAATACTATGTACATCCAAATATTATAAAATTCTGTAATTTAATGACAAATACTGACCCAGCATTCTTAAGAAAATTGTGTATATTTATCATCAAAATTTTTGACACTGTCTGTCCTCCTGTACTCTCTGCTCGTCCATAGTTATTGTAAATATGTATATATGTACCTCTTGTACCATTCATATGGTTTTTGAGAGAATAAATGAATGAATGAATGAATGACAGTGATACCGAGACAAACGATGTCAGCAGTAATTAGGGAAGGATCCAAAACTTTTACAGATTTAAATTTAAAGCTTTATGTTCAGAGTACAATATGAGCCAGGTCTTTAATTTTTTTTTTGTGGGGGGGGGGGGGGGGGGCTGGGGGCATGATTTCAATATCCTACGTGCTCAATAATCATGATGAATTTAAAATGAAACATGCTAGTATAATTATAGAAAATATATGAGTAAACAATAAACAAAGTAAAATAAAAAAGGAAATTAAAATAAATATTGGAATTAATTTGTAATCCTTAATTTTATGTTAGAAAGTATAAGTACGTCACAATATTATTAATTTCACCCATTCCATTGATCACGCAAGTGGTGTCAGTGAAAAACACAGGTTTTTTCCCATAAATATATGTCTTACGATATATACGGGTGGAATGGGCTGATTCACCCGTTTTCAATGTGTTATATATAAACATCTCAAGTGCACCCCAGGAAGTAGCCTCCTATGCCCTGCATGAAAAAGAATAGATCCTGACAAAAAAAACCTTTATTTATTTACAAAGTACATAAAATTTACTAGGCATAGGCATCAAAGTTGTAAAAATAGACTGGAAGACCCCCCCCCCTCCCCCCCAAAAAAAATTAATGCTATAATTATCGATAACATCCGAAGAAAATATTTGTATAAGTAAATATTTTTATTAGATCCACCTCTCTAAGATTCTGCTGTACTGTCCAGACAACTCTAGAAATTTTACACCATGACTGTACCGGTGTCTGATTGACAACATCCACGACTGTACCTGTCCAGTACACACACTTTATTCTACATCCATGACTGTACCAGTGCTTATAAACAACATCCATGACAGTACCTGTGCCTTATAAACAACATCCCTGACTGTACCTGTGCCTTATAAACAACATCCCTGACTGTACCTGTGCCTTATAAACAACATCCCTGACTGTACCTGTGCCTTATAAACAACATCCATGACTGTACCTGTCCAGTACACACACTTTATTCTACATCCATGACTGTACCAGTGCTTATAAACAACATCCCTGACTGTACCTGTGCCTTATAAACTACATCCCTGACTGTACCTGTGCCTTATAAACAACATCCCTGACTGTACCTGTGCCTTATAAACAACATCCCTGACTGTACCTGTGCCTTATAAACAACATCCGTGACTGTACCTGTGCCTTATAAACAACATCCGTGACTGTACCTGTGCCTCATAAACAACATCCACGGCTGTACTTGTGCCTTATTAACAACATCCATGACTGTACCTGTGCAGTATACACATCATACTCTACATCCATGACTGTACCTGTGCCTTATAAACAACATCCACGACTGTACCTGTGCATATATACATACTTTATTCAACATCCCTGACTGTATCCGTGCCTTATAAACAACATCCACGACTGTACCTGTCCAGTACACACACTTTATTCTACATCCATGACTGTACTTGTGCCTTATAAACAACATCCACGATTGTACCTGTGCAGTATACACATCTAATTCTACATCCCTGACTGTACCTGTGCCTTATAAACAACATCGACAACTGTACCTGTCCAGTACACACACTTTATTCTACATCCATGACTGTACCTGTGCCTTATAAACAACATCCATGAATGTACCTGTGCAGTACACACACTTTATTCTACATCCCTGACTGTACCTGTGCCTCATAAACAACATCCACGACTGTACCTGTGCCTTATAAACAACATCCATGACTGTACCTGTCCAGTACACACACTTTATTCTACATCCATGACTGTACCAGTGCTTATAAACAACATCCATGACTGTTCCTGTACCTTATAAACTACATCCCTGACTGTACCTGTGCCTTATAAACTACATCCGTGACTGTACCTGTGCCTTATAAACAACATCCGTGAATGTACCTGTGCCTTATAAACAACATCCGTGACTGTACCTGTGCCTCATAAACAACATCCACGACTGTACCTGTGCCTTATTAACAACATCCATGACTGTACCTGTGCAGTATACACATCATACTCTACATCCATGACTGTACCTGTGCCTTATAAACAACATCCACGACTGTACCTGTGCATATATACATAATTTATTCTACATCCCTGACTGTACCTGTGCCTTATAAACAACATCCATGAATGTACCTGTGTAGTACACACACTTTATTCTACATCCCTGACTGTACTTGTGTCTTATAAACAACATCCACGACTGTACCTGTCCAGTACACACACATTATTTTACTTCCATGACTGCATCTTGCTTTTTTAACAACATCCAAGAAAAGTTATTCAAGGCTCTACTTAAAGTTTGTTCTTTTTCGTTTGTGACCCGAACCCCCACCCCCAATGCAACCCCCATCCCATCAAAAAAATTGAATCATATGCCTGCAAGAAAGCGTGGGATTTAGACTTTTGTTTTTAAGAGGAAATACTCCTTCTTTCGATATACTCCATCCTCGTCTTCACAACTTCTGCCAAGTTTTATTATTATTGTAGAAGAGTTTATAAGTAATGGATTAATTATTTTAAAACCAGTGTCAAAAAGTTAACTGCTCATTTAAAACTCTTCTCATAAAGAGGGGGAAGGGTTAGACAATTTTATAAATTGAAATCGGGCTTTAAACATAACGAGTGAACCAGATTTTCAAATACTCATTTTAGTCTGTAAACATATGTTCTACACCCTCACTCACCCACCCACCCCCAAATAACTCACTCCCCTGAAACAAAAAACAATTGGTATAAATTTGAAGTTGTGAAATAACAATTCATAATACTTGAAAAAGGAATTGTTGTTTCAGTGAGGGGGGGGGGATAAAAATATTTTCCGTTGATTTCTATAGAGATGAAGTTTTACCAAAATTACAAACATATCTCTCTTTGTTTTCCCAAATAAGTTATGTTTTCTGATAAAATTCACATAAATATTCGGTATATAAATATGAAAAAATCATTCCAATATGTTAACTTTCTAAATTAACTCTGCGATAGGTGGCAGAATTTTACTATCATTCTTGCTATCATATGGTTTATTCAAGCATGCGTATTAAAGCTATTGAGACAAGCCTTCTGCATTAGCAATACTAGTCCCCTACCGGAAAGTGTAATCTGGTTCCCATTAAAAATTGAAAATGCTGTAATTCTGTCAAAAAATCATTGAAGCGGAACAAACTTGATCTATAACTCATCAAGATACACTGACATACCAAACATCAACACTCAATATCTGCAAACGTTTTTTAAAAAAAAGTGTGGAAAACCCTTAAAAATTAAAAAGGTTGTAATTCCCTCAAAAATCAATGAAGCGGAACGAAATTAAAAACTTGATCTGTAACTCATCAATACACACTAACATATCAAAATCAGCTTATCTGCAAGCGTTTAGAAAAAAATGCGGAAAACCAAGTGGGACAGAGTAACAGCTAGGCGGACAGACAGACGGACGGACAGACTCAGAGGAAACCTATCGTCCCCTCCGGTTTCAATTTATTTTATTAGTTGTTTATAGAAACCGGAGGGGACGATAGGTTTCCTCTGAGTCTGTCCGTCCGTCTGTCGGTCTGTCTGTCTGTCAGTCTGTCCCATTTGGTTTTTCCGCACTTTTTTCTAAACGCTTGCAGATATTGAGCTGATTTTTGGTATGTGACTTTACCATGATGAGTTATAGATGAAGTTTTTATTTCGTTCCGCTTCATTGATTTTTGACGGAATTATGGCATTTTCAATTTTTAACGGGAACCAGATTACACTTGCCGGTAGGGGACTAGTATTGCTAATGCAATACTCTCAGAATGCTTGTTCTTGATGAAAGGGCAGATTAATTACTCTATTTGCATAAATGTACCACAAAATTAGAACTCTTTTGTGTGCAGTGTATAGAGGGCTCTTAAGCACATGAAAAAAAAAATCAACCTTTTCCTCATTTTCCTCTCCAGTTTATGTCATGTTTCATCATTGGCTTATTTCTTAATTCTTTTGAATGCCATTTAAACATTGAATTGTGAAGTGTAGATACATGTAGTATTACATGTACGGCAATAATTATTTTCAATAGGTCTTTCTTTGTTAACACGATAAAATGCACTATTCCGTCCTAAAATGTTTTTAACTATGAAAACATTTTTACACCTTCTTCTGTGCCAATCCCAAAGTTGCGGGGTATTATTATCATAGTTTACAACTGATTATACGTCAAACGTATACGACAAATGTTTATCAAAATTAATTAAAATTAATAATAGTAATTGGCTATGAGTTGACCTATAGCTTTGAGTTTTCCACCTGTACACTGATGATTATTCGTGTCACGAACTTGATTTTAATTGATTTTCATGGTCAAATTTTAAGAGTCAATGACACACTTAAAGATCAAAGTTTGTGAGTGAAATAAAATTGTTTAAATATTGTTGTTTTTTATGGTAGGATGGTCCAAATACAGTATACAATACGTACCTCTTAAATCCTGAGAAGTTTATTGTGTGTAAATCTTGATTATAAGGCATAGGTACAGTCATAGATGTAGTGTGTGTGTCATACACAGGTACAGTTGTGGATGTTGTTTATAAGGCACAGGTACAGTCATGGATGTAGAATAAAGTGTGTGTACTGGACAGGTACACTCAGGGATGTTGTTTATGAGGCACAGGTACAGTCAGGGATGTAGAGTTAGATGTGTATACTGCACAGGTACAGTCGTGGATGTTGTTTATAAGGCACAGGTACAGTCATGGATGTAGAATAAAGTGTGTGTACTGAACAGGTAAATTCGTGGATGTTGTTTATAAGGCACGGGTACAGTCAGGAATGTAGAATAAAGTATGTATATATGCACAGGTACAGTCGTGCATGTTGTTTATAAGCACAGGTACAGTCAGGGATGTAGAGTTAGATGTGTATACTGCACAGGTACAGTCGTGGATGTTGTTTATAAGGCACAGGTACAGTCATGGATGTAGAATAAAGTGTGTGTACTGGACAAGTACAGTCGTGGATGTTGTTTATAAGGCACAAGTACAGTCAGGGATGTAGAATAAAGTATGTATATATGCACAGGTACAGTCGTGGATGTTGTTTATAAGGCACAGGTACAGTCAGGGATGTAGAGTATGATGTGTATACTGCACAGGTACAGTCGTGGATGTTGTTTATAAGGCACAGGTACAGTCAGGGATGTAGAATAAAGTGTGTGTACTGGACAGGTACAGTTGTGGATGTTGTTTATAAGGCACAGGTACAGTCAGGGATGTAGAGTTAGATGTGTATACTGCACAGGTACAATCAGGGATGTTGTTTATAAGGCACAAGTACAGTGTTAGTGTAGAATAAAGTTTGTGTACTACACAGGTACAGTCGTGAATGTTGTTTACAAGGCACAGGTACAGTCATGGATGTTGTTTATAAGGCACAGGTACAGTCGTGGATGTTGTTTATAAGACACAGGTACAGTCATGGATGTTGTTTATAAGGCACAGGTACAGTTAGGGATGTAGAGTTAGATGTGTATACTGCACAGGTACAGTCAGGGATGTTGTTTATAAGGCACAAGTACAGTGTTGGATGTAAAATAAAGTGTGTGTACTGCACAGGTACAGTCCTGGATGTTGTTTATAAGGCACAGGTACAGTTGTGGATGTTGTTTATAAGGCACAGGTACAGTCATGGATGTTGTTTATAAGGCACAAGTACAGTCATGGATGTTGTTTATAAGGCACAGGTACAGTCATGGATGTTGTTTATAAGGCACAGGTACAGTCAGGGATGTTGTTTATAAGGCACAAGTACAGTCATGGGTGTACTGGACAGGTACAGTCGTGGATGTTGTCAATCAGACACCGGTACAGTCATGGTGTAAAATTTCTAGAGTTGTCTGGACAGCACAGCAGAATCTTAGAGAGGTGGATCTAATAAAAATATTTACTTATGCAAATATTTTCTTCGGATGTTATCGATAATTATAGCATTAATTTCCTTTAATATGATCAATTATTTTAATACCATACCCTACATATTTCAGGTATCACACCACGGTTATCGACCAGTCAAGATGTTAATTGTTCCATGCATATAAAATTAATTTTTATTTCTTTTGAGAATTTATTTTTTTTTTGGGGGGGAGGGGGGTTCTTCCAGTCTATTTTTACAACTTTGATGCCTGTGCCTAGTAAATTTTATGTACTTTGTAAATAAATAAAGGTTTTTTTGTCAGGATCTATTCTTTTTCATGCAGGGCATAGGAGGCTACTTCCTGGGGTGCACTTGAGATGTTTATATATAACACATTGAAAACGGGTGAATCAGCCCATTCCACCCGTATATATCGTAAGACATATATTTATGGGAAAAAACCTGTGTTTTTCATTGACACCACTTGCGTGATCAATGAAATGGGTGAAATTAATAATATTGTGACGTACTTATACTTTCTAACATAAAATTAAGGATTACAAATTAATTCCAATATTTATTTTAATCTCCTTTTTTATTTTACTTTGTTTATTATTTACTCGTATATTTTCTATAATTATACTAGCATGTTTCATTTTTAAATTCATCATTATTATTGAGCACGTAGGATATTGAAATCATGCCCCCCCCCACCCCCCCACCCCCAAAAAAATAAATAAAGACCTGGTTCATATTGTTCTCTGAACATAAAGCTTTAAATTTAAATCTGTAAAAGTTTTGGATCTTTCCCTAATCACTGCTGACACCGTTTGTCTCGGTATCACTGTCATGGATAATATAAAGATTAGCGTTAATTGCGCTTTGATTGAATTCAGTTTATATCTAAATCGGAGAAAATCCACAGAATTTTTTGTTATGGATGTTATTAATCAAGCGCGGGTTGAGTCAGTGGTAGTGTGTATGTACGGCACAGGTACAGTCGCAGATGTTGTATACCAGGCAGAGGATACAATCATAGATATACAAAATGTAGGCATAGTCAAGTTTACATATATTTTCCGCGATATATTCACTAAGCCAGTTATCGTAACCGTTTTGGCGATTACAGCCTTCCATAAAGTAGATTTATTTAAAATCAGAAATTTTCTTTCCTCCATATTAACACATTTCGTGTTTTTCATTAAAAAACAATCCATACTTAATTAACAACATATAGTTTAATATGTTGAACAATCCGGAAAATCTTGCTCTGACATTCCGTTTTTGATATTAGTGAGCAGGTACAGTCATGGATGTCCGGTACCAGCACTGCCGAGTACAGTTGCGGATGTTAGCTGACAGACCCCACTCTCTTATGGTTCTGCTGACCATGCTGACTGTCATCAGACATCAAGTGACTTATGTCAATGCATGCTTATAAATTACATTATCTTACACTAAACTCTTAAATGCGTAATTATAAATTACTTGTTTACACCGGGACAAAAATGCTGATTGGGTGTAAACAAGAATAGTCTAGTCTAATCAACTTGGTACGAACTAATATGTGCACACGCACGTGTCGATAAAACATAAACAACCAGTTAGTGAGTTGCCGACTGACGGCAATATTTACGGACTATGAGTTAATATACGATGGATGGTTGATAAAGATGACAATGTGAGGTGGAGTTCTTTCTCCCTATTCAGTGTAGCTATTTCAAAATACTAATTCATCGCCTAGTTTTTACAAATAATAATATTTTTTATAAGAAATTTTGTGAAAGTAGATCTCAGTAGTTTGACGCTATAGATGTATATATTACATCAGAGACCTATATGGTTTTTATATGTCTCTGATTACATCATCCAGGTTAACTACTCACCAGTTGACAACAAAATCGTTAACATCAATAAATAGCTATAAAATATTTAGACATTCTCTTGTTTTACACAATCATGCTTCGTTCATGAACAAGGTTATTGACCTGGTAGGAAAAGTTCACGGTTAAAGTCAAGGTCGTCCTTGTTGACATACAGTGAACAGATAAAATCTAAAATCTCAGTTTATCTACAACGGACCAGATACACAAACCAACAGAAAAAAATAATGACTATGATTTGATGCAGATAGAAGTAACACGAAATAAGATCATGCTACAGTTTTTCCTTCAGTTTTTTTTTCTTTCTAATGTTTGTGAAGTTATTTCTTGCAAATGTATTGAAAAGGAATGACACAATTTTAAAGGAGCATAATTACATATTTTAAGACTTGGGACCATCTGTTTATTGTTGGAAAATAAAATGTAAGATGAAAATAGCGGATATTATCTGTCAAAAAGTTAAAGACTGATTAAAATTAAAGTTCTAGAATCATTATGAAGATAATAATATCTCTTCTACTTTATTTGCATTTTGTCAAAAATGCACAATTAACAGTAAAAATGGAGACTCCAAGCAAATGAACAATTACATTAAAATGCTTAGTTTACATGTAAGACCAATATAGACAGAAACATTTATTTTTGAATCATTTCCTCTGCCATAGCACCTACAGATATTGTAAGTTGACTACAGATTAGAGGATATTTTATAATGGTGTGATATGTTGCGTATTGTTGTCTCACCCGAGGCTCCTATCAGAAACAGGTAATAGGAAGAAGGCCGCTGTCTGGCAGCTAAATCTTTATTCTAACTAAAGTGTAAACTTTTCATCAATTTCTCAGAATCATGTTTGCAGGCCTAATGTTTGATGTGTTCCTGTAATTATAACCTGAGGGATCAATATTCTTTTGTGTGAGAGATATGATAGCAGCTTATCAAGGTTATCTTATACTGATATACTAAATCTGGACAGTTGTGATATGCTAAGTACTGTTTTTGGTACAGACAATGTTATTAACCTGTGAAAGTTATGAATTTCATGATGGAGTATTAGAACAGAAAGTATTTCACAGCATGATTAATTTGTTGCAGATCAGAACATTTATTCTACAGGTAGAAAGGGACTGATAGAACCATGACGTCCCCTAAAGCAAACAATCCCCTCACCCCAAATATGCAGGCAGTATTTGCCAAGTGGGAGGGGCGTGGTCCAAGAATGAGGGATGGAGATGCAAGGACTGAGAGTCAGATTAAATGGGACCAGGTTGGGCAACTAGCTGAGAAAATAACACAAGAGGGAAGAGCCAAGTGGAGAGAACGTTATGGAGATAGTATCCAGCCAGCCACACACAGGCGAGCTAAACAAAGAAACAGAAGACAGGCAGCTCTAACTATGGAGGAGGTAAGTGTATAAAGTCTTAACATCCCACCATGTACTTCTGTCTCTACCTGAAATGTCCCAGCTCTAAGTATGAGATATACTTACCCTAACCCTACAAAGCACTGTGTTGTTAGACTAAGGTATCCGACCCATATTAGGGCCTAATTTTCTAACATCAAATATACATCATGTATAAAATTGATTAATTCAAAGCATTTTAGAAAAGAATAGGATATACCAAGGGAAAATTTCAAAAATGTAATACCCTAAGCAGTAATTAATCAATGAAGATTGAGGTCTATGGGGACAAGCAAATTAAAAAAAAAATACTAAGAATATCAGTAAATGCTGTGGTGGAAATCTGTAGTTAATCAATAGGAATAGAACAATGGTTGAAAACAAATTTTTTTAACTAGATAGATTCCTTAGAATTTATTTTTATTGATTAAAGCAAAGGGGTATAACTCTTCAAGGACAGGACAAGGTCGTAAATTAGGGCACGTTCTGCTCTTAAATACTGATACTAAAACATGAAAATTATGTCTAAATATACTGAGTATTCAGCCATACATATCTGTTATGCATTCAATTTCATTGAATCTGAGGTTATTATGCAGGGCTTTCAAAAAGTTAAGAAACATGTGGTACTTTTACAAAAATGGGAGGTACCTTGTGGAAGCGATTTTAAATACCGGTATGTTATCGAAATTTTCTCTCAAGAATGTTTTGGGCGGTACAATCATGATGCCTGATTATGGGTCAGATACCTGAAATATGTTATATATTGAGTTGTCTTTTGTGTTTTGTTTATTGTTCCTAACTTTATTTTTGAAAGATATCAATTTGCATGACTAATACTTTGCACTTCTTTTGCTTATATACAAGATGACTGCTTTTTAGGTAACGAACAATGCAATAGCTGAGTTTAAGAGTAAACCCATGATCACAGCAGAGAATTTGCTTGTCACTCGACCCTACATGGGAAATGTTTGCTCCTGTATGCCTAACAGTCAGGTCAGAACAAAAATCAAAACTTTTCCTCTTTTTGAAATGAATTTGAGGAAAGGTAGTATTATATGTATGCCTTTTGGTATAGATCTTATACATGTAGATATATATATATATATATCTTCTCCATCCTTAAATATTAATGTTATTAACTGTATGGATATTTAATTTTCTACACAATGCTGCATCTTTTTTTTTTTCTTGCACAGGTGGATTTCAGTACGGTGGAGGCTGTAAAAATGGGATTTAGGAATATTCTGGATTTAGAAATGAGGTAAAAAGTGCAGTGTTTTACGTCGGGTTAAATTATGTAAATGTGGTTGTTTTTTAAGTATAAGATAAATGATCAACTCAGGATATATGTGTGCTTTGTCCATTTGTTAAGTCAAGGTTATCAAAATTCATATTCTGTAACTTCTGTGTCACCTACTTATAAGGACACCCTAAACTCAGATATTTTTGGGGGGCCTTAATACAGCCCTATCTACAAATACATGTGCCATACATATATTGACCTACTTTAAAAAATAGTTTTGGCCTTTAAAAATATATGACTTTGAATTAACATTTAACTTGTGAATTCTTTATTTACATGTGTAGACATTTCATAAAATCTCAGGTTGCAGACTTCGACCAACATTGAAAATATTGAACTTTGTCCTTTATATTTTGAACTGTGAGATGTGTGGCTTTGTATACACCAGTGAATATGTTGTAGAATTTTTACATGTATAAGAATAACTTTCAGCAGCAATGGAAAAATCAATGAATACTATATTGATATTTTATATAAGCATATTAGTAGAATCATTAAACCATTCAAGATATTTTTATTAAACATCATATGCTGATACATACTGATGTTAGCTTTTCAACTGCATCAACATTTTTTGACCTTGTCCATTTCTTTGACCTTGACCTTACTTTCTTCAGTTAGTGTTTAGCTCACTCTTAAAGAAACCATTCAGGATATTTTTATCAAACTTCATAAGCTGATACATACTGCTGAGAGCTGTTCAACTGCGTCAACATTTTTTGACCTTGATGTTTCCTTTGACCTTGACCCCACTTTTCTTACATTAGTGATTAGCTCAGTTTTAAAGAAACCATTCAAGATAGTGTAATTAAACTTCATATGCTGATACATACTGCTGAGAGCTATTCAACTACATCAACATTTTTTTTACCTTGACCTTTCCTTTGACCTTGACCTCACTTTTCTTAAATTTGTGATTAGCTTAGTTAGAAACCATTTCATGATATTTTTATCAAACTTCATATGCTATTATATACTGATGTAAGCTTATCAACTGCATCAACATTTTGACCTTGGGGTTTCTTTTGACCTTACCTCACTCTTCTTAAATTAGTGTTTAGCTCAGTTTTAAATAAACCATTCAAGATATTTTTATCAAACTGAATATACTGATACATATTAGTTAGAGCTATTCAATTGCATCAAAAACTGTTGATCTTGACCTTTCCTGTGACCTTGACGTCACTTTTCTTAAATTTGCATTTTGCTTAGTTTTAAATAAACCGTTTAAGATATTTTTATGTAAGCTTATGCACTTATACACAGTTTGGTGAGAATTTATCATCTATATCCAATTTTTTAGACTTCAATTTCAATTTTAAAGAATCTATTCAAGATATTCTCATCAAACTTCATACACTATGACTAATACAAATTTTCATGTTGCATTACTAATATACCCTCGGCAGGGCATTCATGTCCTATGGACATATTTCTAGTTTTTTCTTGAAATATAGAGGTACTGAACACCTACCCTCCTGATCTTCATCTTTTTTTAAATTACAGAACAAAAAGTCAAATTTCAAACATACTTTTACTGTATTTTTGATTCTACATGAAATAATAAAGATTTTATCAAGTTTGAAACATTCATGTTAAAAAATGTTCCTGTTGCAGGCAAAGCTTGTACCTTAATTGTAACACTCTTTCCTTGCAACACTCCTGTTTTCAATTGTAGGGGAAGAAATTGGAAAGAGAAATATTTTGCTAACATTGTGTATGCTGTAAGAAGGCGGACAAAATATGTTTACCCAGATGTCAGTTCATCTGTCCTAAACCATCCTAGGTAAGAAAGGTCATTGTTTACCCAGATGTCAGTTCATCTGTCCTAAACCATCCTAGGTAAGAATGGTCATTGTTTCCCCAGATGTCAGTTCCTCTGTCTTAAGCCATCTTAGGTAAGAATGGTCATTGTTCACCCAGATATCAGTTCCTCTGTCCTAAGCCATCCTAGGTAAGAATGGTCATTGTTAACCCAGATACCAGTTCCTCTGTCCTAAGCCATCCTAGGTAAGAATGGTCATTGTTTCCCCACATATTAGTTCCTCTGTCCTAAGCCATCCTAGGTAAGAATGGTCATTGTTTCCCCACATATTAGTTCCTCTGTCCTAAGCCATCCTAGGTAAGAATGGTCATTGTTCACCCAGTTGTCAGTTCCTCTGTCCTAAGCCATCCTAGGTAAGAATGGTCATTTTTTACCCAGATATCAGTTCCTCTGTCCTAAGCCATCCTAGGTAAGAATGGTCATTGTTTCCCAAGATGTCAGTTCATCTGTCCTAAGCCATCCTAGGTAAGAATGGTCATTGTTTCCCCAGATATCAGTTCATCTGTCTTAAGCCATCATAGGTAATAATTGTCATTGTTAACCCAGATATCAGTTCATCTGTCCTTAGCCATCCTAGGTAAAAATGGTCACTTTTTTCTGAAAATTTTACAATCCTGCCCTTTTGAGAAAATAATTGATATTCAGATTATAATCTGTAGAAAACTTGTTGTTTTATACACCAGCTATGTGGTAATCAGTGTGCCAGGCGTTTAGGTTTGTCATACTTTTATTCCATCAAAAATTCTAATATGTTTATTCTAATAATGGCAGGGCAATAGTGTGGTCTCAAAAGTTTTAAATAAAGTTTTCAACAGGGAATAGTTTTACAAAGAAAATATAGACTGATAAGTACATACAGAGTGAGAGACAAGTACACAAGGTATCTGTATCTTCCATGTCAGGGAAAAAAATTGACTCACATGAGTATTTTGGATGTGGGCCTCTTGTTGCTCACCTGAGCTGAAGGCTCTATATAACAGGCATATTTCTTACAAGTTTTAATTAGTTCATTTGCATAGAAACACCTGTACATAGCCTTAATTAACTTGCATATAGTAAATCTTAAAAGGGCAAGATGAAGCGATTGATCATTGAATATCTATAATTTTGAATGTCTTTGTATGAATAAGGAACTAGCTTTATAATCAAAAAGCCATTTGATCATCTGACAGATATGCCTTCTCTCTGTGTGTGGCTTAGTAATATAGTGAGTGGGGCTTGCAAATTTAATTATTGAATAAGAATAATGTAAATACTTGTATATATTTTTTTATTGAATCAATGTTCAGGTATAAATTTATGCAAATATAAGGAATAACCATCTGCAGGTTTTTTGATTTTATGTTGATGATGAAACAGTATGTTCATGTTATGATTTTATGATTTATGCAACTTATCATGTGAGCAAAGTGTTTGATCATGCCATATAACAAAAATCAAAAAAAAAAAAAAAAAAAAAAAAATAGAGTTATTCCCTAAACAACACATTATTGTTTATGCATTCACAACTGTAAAACCCATAATGGAAATTCTGTAGTTCACTAAGATTTTTATGATAAGTGTCTACATATCTGTCCTTACAGGGTTAATGAAGCAATATGCCAGGAAGATGCTGAATATACAGGTTTTGAATTTTGATTTTTTTTTGTTCATTTTTAGCTTTGCAATATTTTTTCAACATTTTTGATTGCCACTAAATAGAACTAATGTTTTTAACAGTATCTTTTCATTGTTTTGATCTAGATGATAAAAAAAGAGTAATAAGTTCAGAGAAGAGAGCAAAGAGGATCTTAGATGTGATGAAATCCACCATTACAGGAAAAATATCAGGGTAATGCTTAAAAAAATGTTATTTATATTTAATCAGATGAAATTTTCATATTTGTAGTTGAAAGAATTAATAATTGCTTGTAACAGGAAAGGAGAAAATGTATATGGCTGGACCAGGAATCGAACCCGGGACCCCTGCATCACTAGTCAGGTGCTCTACTGACTGAGCTACCCAGGCTGATACCCACGGCCCAAACCATAGCATTCCTCCCTCCTTAAATTGTCTTCGACCTCGAAGGCACAACCCAAGTTCTTATTTGCCCCTGGCAGGACTTTCACCTGCAAGTCCAGGGGTGGTCAACAGCACCAAATCTGTAACAGGAAAGGAGAAAATGCATATGGCTGGACCGGGAATCGAACCCGGGACCCCTGCATCACTAGTCAGGTGCTCTACCGACTGAGCTACCCAAGCCGATACCCACAGCCCAAACCATAACATGCTTTAGATTTTTAACTATATTTGACGTACTTTTCAAAAAATGTTAACCTTTGCTATAACTTTTGCACCAGAAGAGAAGGGCTGCCTTATTTTTTCACGCTATGATTTTTGAATGAGACATCAAAGTTTGACTTTTGAACTGTAATCTCATAAAAATCAGGCAAGGCTACATATTGGAGCAAGGTGTATACATGAATATAATTCACTGTGTGCAGTGTGTTCAGCATTCACAAAAAATATCACTTTTATCTGTACTTATAGCAATATGAGCTGCATTTTTGAGAATTTTATTTTGCTGTTAAAATGTGCTGTTATGATAAATCTGTAACTTAAGTCTTTATGATCAATTAGACTTAAATGAAGCAGTGAATTGCTTCAAAAGAAAGATATCTGTACAATGGAATTATAGTATTACATGAATGTAAAAAAAATCAATATTATACAGGACGACAATAACGTAATTTTTTTTCAATCAAAGCCTATAAATAGTTCTTCCATCACAAATATGAACAATAAAAGTTTATAAACGTTCTTTTTTCTGTCATGAAAATACTCAATTACAAAATTATAACAAAAATTTTGAACATCAAAGTTGCAGCTCATATTGCTTTAAAAAATAATATAATAAAAATGAAAATATTACCCCCCCTTTTTTTAATAAATGATCATTGCACCCCAACCAATAAGATACAGAAAGTGGGGAATCACTGTTTTCTGACTTTGTTAAATTTAATGTCTACAACCCAGTATATACAATAAAAAAAATTTTAAGAACAAGGGTTACATTACCTTTAAAGTGTGTGAAAGTTGACATCAGGTGTTAGCTTTTCACAAGTTAGTATTAGTTTGTGACTACAGTAAAACATGTATTATAAATAAGTGTATAGTGAAATGAATATTTTGAAGCTACAGGGAATAATAATCATTATTATATAGTCTATTTATAGTCCCTATATAATCTATACAAATGCAAACAGTTCATAACACTACATATTCACTGGTTTTGAAGCCGTATTCACTGGAAGGTCAGTGCGCGTGCGGCGGCATTGTGATGTCACAATCAACACCTCAAACAACGTTGAAAACAATATGGTTTCAACAGCCGGCGACAGCTCTTTATCTGAGCAGGAAAAATGTTAAGCAAGTCTATCGCAGGATTATTTTCCAAACATTACGATGTCTTTCACATAGCGAAATGAAATCACGGAAGTTATAAGTTGTAATCTGCAGGGTTTTTTTTAATTTTTCTACGAAAGAGGTTCATTAATGAAAAGAGTCCATAATTGTCTATTATTATACTTCTGTTAATTGTTTCCTATATAAAAGTCTGAAAATTTCCACACATAGCAAAGGTATACCCCGGGGTATAGTTTGTGCTACCCAACCCTCGGAAAATTTTCAGGCAATTTTTGCCACCAATTTTGATTTTCTGTAATCAATCTATAGACTGATGGTCCTGACTTCAGTAGCATTATGACGTCATCAGGATTTCAGTTCATTCTAGCACCCTAGTGTTATCTTATTCCAGATACTTGTTCAAAACTTGTATATATAATTATTCTTTTTATTTTTTGCCTATGAAACTGTAGTATCAGGTAATCCAATCCTCAGAAATTATGATATACATCAGTATAATAAAACGCTTATCCACTGGTTGTGAGTGGGATAGCTCTTTTATCAAACCCGCGACAGGGAACTATTCCCCGAGGGCTTACCCGAGGGGAATAGTTCCTGTCAAGGGTTTGATGAAAGAGCTATCCCACTCACAGCCAGTAGATGAGTGTATACATTTCACTGTAAGCATCAATTCATTGTAAGTGAGTTTGCTATAAGTGTGTTTTACTGTATATATGTATTGAACAGGGTCAATTAAGAGACAGTGTCAGAATTTGATCTAAATTGATGGGTTTTTTTTTCAGGATTGTTGCTTGGATTCTGACAAAGATTTTTCCCTCAATTTTACGTGCAATATTGGTTCACAAAGGCCAAATAGATGTTGTCAAAAAAGCTTCTGAGGTAAGAATAAAGGACATGAAAGTTAAATTAGATAAGTGCAACAAAATGAAGAGTCGGGTCTAATTCAGAAGATGATTTGTTCAAATTGCAAATTTAAATATGAAACTACACAAGTGTGTTACAGCAAAAATCACAAGCGGAATATGACAATAATGACATTTAGATCTGATAGCTTAACTCAATGCTTGCAATTCTTTTAAGGATGTACAATACACCTACCCCACAAAAATTCCTTGTGTTTGATTTTGTTCTTGCTGTATTTGGTGTGTACATATTTTAGCACAAAGGCATGCAAGCACAAATTCATTGGTGCTAAATTTTAGAGCATCAGTGATTTGTCTCAAAATAAATTTGGCACAAATTTTGGGTTTGACCTATGCCCGATTTTTTTCTTCAACAGAACACAGAGTAGCTTCAGTTTCTAACTCAGATATTCAGGTTAACTTTTGGTCACATTCCCCATGACAGGGCAGGTACATGACAAGGTATTTGAGGCCTCAAAAATTTTAACTGTTTTAAAGTAGCTTAGGTAGTTTTAAAACTGACTGTTTTTATGTTATTTTATCCCACACTTTTAAGTGATGAGAACATTTTTATATCCACATTTTTAAAGACCTTTGAGGGGTTATCAAAAAGTTAAAATTTCAAGACATACAGAGCCAGAGACAATTGTGGATGACCACCATGATTAATAAAGTTGTTGACCTTAATGATAAGTACAAATAAGCAAAACACAATTATTGATCCATGTTTATTTACCGATTACATTTACACATGTACATTAGTTACCAATATGTTTATTGTTTGCCTGTGGCAAAATGTACATAAAATACCTTGATCTTCCTACATAAAATACCTTGATCTTCCTACATTATGTAAGGACATCTTTCTGGGAATGGGTATAAAATTTAGGAAGAGAAAGACCATAAACTTAAAAAAAAATCAGAGGAAAATCATTGGTGCACTACTAATTAGTGCTTTGGATCACTTGCATAAAAGGCGCTAATACCAACAGTGTACAAAAAATTTTCTCGTTTTACAGCAGTTCATACATGAGACTATTATATCGTATGTGTAATATGCGCATTTGGGACAATTCTAAAATTTAATTCCTTTAGGCTGTTTACAAGGAGAAGAAAATTTCAATCAACAGACAATAAAATTCATGAATTTCATAAAGAAGAAATTAAGCATAGCTTTTAAATTTGGTTGACTCATTCATTTGTATATCAAAGTAATTTTGTAAAGGTACATAAAGAACTGAAAAAATTAATTAGCTTGATTTAGCCTTGAAAAATGGGTGTTTTCCAATTTAAACATTTTTTGGGGAAAAACATTGTTTAATTTTGAAAAAATTTGGTTACCAAAACAGTTTTGACAATTTTTTGAAGTTTCAGTATAAACCTACTGTTTGATATCATTTTATAAATTCCATATCAAACAGAGAGGTGTTCCTGTGATCTATCTACCACTTCACCGCAGTCACCTAGATTATGTCCTGATGACCTTCATCTTCTGGCATTACAAGATTCAGAGTCCTTATGTTGCAGCCGGAATTAACCTGAACATTCCATTCTTTGGGTAAGGAGAATGTTAGGAAATCAACATGATAGAAAAATTATTTATATTTATTTGATCAGGTTTTTTGCCTTTGAATCCTGATTCAATGAATAATACAATACAGTATCTTTTTAAAAAAAGTGAAAATAGATCTTCATTTAAAAAAATCTCAAGAATGGCTGAGCCATATGTAACAACACATATGTGTGTTTATAGAGAAGATCTAAATTCTTCAAAACATGGTCTGTGGGACAGGGATCACATTAATTCAGCCCATGTTTAATTTGAACCATGATACAAGGTACCACAACTATAAAGTTGATAGTGTATCAAAGACTTTAAGGCTTTGATTCTTTTCTTTTTATATATATATTTTCAGTTTCTGAACTTCCCCTGTTAACTTTTATTATTAACTTTTATGTTAACTTTGTGCTAATGAGCCCGGCTTGCAGTGCTTTCAGTACTCTGATTTTCAATGATAAAAAGAAGTTAGAATTCCTTTCTCTATGATGTTAGTGTTTATTTTATAAGGTATTTTTCCCTGTGAATTGTAAAGAAAGAATTTGCTAAATAATGTATACATGTAATTGAGTCCATCTATCTTTATTAAACAGAGAGTCTTTGTTTGAAGTTATCTGAGTCACTCAAATGACCTATTCCTATTTGTTTTCATCCTTTGTCATGCATAATTTTTTTTAACCTTTTCAGCTTCTTCCCTCCAACAGCTGAAGCAATTATAATCAATTTTTAGCTCAACTGAGCTCAAGTGAGTTTTTTAACCAAATTCTGTCTGGTATACCTGCCGACTTTCCCAATTTACCTCAAAGTCTTAATTTATATGACTTTTGACCCCCTTAATACACTCTACAATTCAAATGCCAAATCTCCCACTTTAGAGATTCTCACAGTTTCAGTTTTAAAATCATAACTATGGAAATAGATCATACAGACACTTGAGTGATAGATATTCAGTGTACAGTTTTCAAACATTTAAATCTTAAAGCAATATGAGATGCATTTTTATGCCCTTCCATGAAATGGCCGGGGCATATAGTGTTACCCTGTTCCATCATCATTCACTTTCCGTTCATTATCTCTGCAACAGTTGCACACATTCAACTCAAATTTGACATATGGACACGTCATAGGAATATGCAGGTCAAATTTGAATTTGGTCATGGTTTGATGACTTTTGACAGAGTTATCCCTCTTGAATTTAGAAAAAAATAAGAAATTTTCAGTTTCCGCTCTCTAACTTTTGTAGGGATGTATAAGGTTGAAATTATATGTGCAGATATTTTACCAGAAAATACAGGTCAAGTTTGAATAAATATTGCATTTGAAATCTTGGCTGCTTGAGGGGGCATTCGTGGCGTTACCAACACATCTAGTTGAGAATTTTATTTTGCTGTTAAAATGTGTTATTATGATAAATTTGTATGTAATTTAAACCTTTTTGATCAATTAGACAGAAATAAAGTATCAAATTGTTTCAGAATAAAGAAATATATATTATAATAGTATTGTATAAGAAATCATTATTGTACAGGACAACAATAATGTACCGGTAATTTTGCTTCAATCAAAGCTTATAGATAGTTCTTCCATTGCAAATATGAACAACAGAAGTTTATAAACATTCTTTTTTTGTGTCATTGAAATAGTGAATTGCAATTTTGCAACAAACATTTCTGACATCAAAGTTGCAGCTCATATTGCTTTAATGTGTAGCTATCCAAATGGACATGCAAACTTCAAGACTGCGACTGATAGTTATGGAAATAATTTTTTGCATCTCCTTGTGTATTGAAAGTGTTACCAGGTCTATGTAGAGTATCATACTCAGGCATATTTTCTGCAATTACAATGATGAATAGTTTCTTATAATTGAATTCACTGTAATTTTCTGCATTTAAAGCAGAAAATGTTCTGCATAAAAGACAAATCTTACAGTCAATTTATTGGAAAACTACTGATAATGTTCCTTTGGAGTAGGCAGGTCTGGTTTGGCATCCAGCTGTCTGTCTTCAATTTATTAATATTTTTGACTTCCTCCCTACAACCACTGGGCCAATTTCAATCAAACTTGCTACAGACCATCCTTTTATAGGTAAAGAGGCAGAATCAAGTTTGTTCAAATCATGCCAGAACATCAAGGCCATACTAGTCATATTGAAATTCAGAATCCCCATGCATTGTGGATGTAAATATGGATAAGTCCTGATCCTAGGGGCCAGGGTGGGCCATAGTTTGGGGTCAAAATAGTCATGGGAATATAGAATAGATGGAAAAAAAATCTTCTGAAGAAATAGGGAGAGGGTGACTCAGGTTAGCATTGTGGCCAATGGGCCTCTCATGTTTTCCATAGAATTTCAGCTTTTATATAAATGTATGCTTTTTGGGAAAAAAAAACACTTACATTTGGAACTTTTCTTTTTTCAGACCATTCATGAAGAGTCTTGGTGGATTCTTTATTCGTAGAAAACTTGATAAAAGCAATGGGAAGAAAGATATGCTGTATAGGTCTATTTTGCACATTGTAAGTTTTCATTTTCATTCATTCAAGATAAACAAAATATACAAAATATGTGATATATATATATAAATTGGTATGCTGTTATTTTTCATAAGTTATACATCTTGTTTGAAGTCTTACTGAATTTGCAGTATATTGAAGAATTATTGAGAAATGGTCAGAGTATGGAATTTTTCTTGGAAGGAGGTCGGAGCCGATCTGGAAAATCTTACCCTCCGAAAGCTGGCCTCCTGTCTGTCATACAAGGAACACTTTGCAGTGGTATGAGTGCTCTAATAATTTCAAGGAATGCATATATTTGTACTTTGTTGTTTGATTTTTAAAAAATTTCTTATCATGATTGTAACTTAATTGATCTGTGTTTGGCAGGACTTGTAGAGGATGTATACATTGTTCCTGTTAGTATCAATTACGAGAAGTTGATGGATGGAAATTTTAGTACAGAGCAACTGGTAAATTCTTTCATTGATCCAGTGATTGGAAATTGCATGATATCAATCCCATTGAAAACTTAAAAACTATAATTACATGTGTTAAATGTGAGTACATTGTATATGTTTCTGATTTGATGCCACTGAAATAAAAGGAATTTTTTTCTAGGGACTGGCAAAGAAGCCAGAAACGTTTTTTGGAGCTGTAAGAGCTTTACTTAAAGTTTGCAGAACACATTATGGAAGTGTCCGAGTTGATTTCTGCAAGCCTTTTTCTCTCAAGGTACTTTGTATTTTTTGATGGTTCATACTATGGTGTATAGGCTTTCTTGTCCATGAATCCATCATTTAACTTATTTATGTCCATGTCCTATCTTTCACACTGTAAGGCCTAGGATTATTAACTTTGCCAGTTGATGCATTTGTGGGGGGGGGGGGGGGGGGGGTGAGTCATAATCCAAAAGTAGGTCACCATGTTGGAATTGGCTATACATTGTCAAATCAGGTCCACATTATATCCTGCACACTGTCCCAGGATCATCTGTCTTATTCTGTTGATAATCTTGGGAGAAAGGTGGTGTGACCCAAAAGTAGGTCATGATAACCTTTTTGGAATCTTATGGCTAAAAATACACAAATTATGTCTGGATTTTGTCTAGGACTGTCAAAATTGCTGGGAGCATGTGTCATGTCCCAAAATAAAGTCAACATAGCCTTTTTTTTCAAATTTTGTAGCTAAACATGGTCATATTTGGTCCCAGTCATATCTTGCATAGAGTATGATCTAGAATCATTAAACTTGGTCAGTTGATGCATCTTTCTTGAGGGGAAGATGTGTTTCAACCCAAAAGTATGTCACAATGATCTTGTTTTTATATAATGTCAAAATGTATCTGGCATAGCTCACTAAAACTTACTAAGATTTACTCTCTTAGTAAAAACACTAAGGGTGACAGATTGTTACTATCAGTTTTTATAGTCTTAGTAATTTATGATAATTGAACAATATTTGATAGGTTTAACATGTGCCTTCACAAGTCTACACTTTTTATTTACAATTTGCGTTTTTTATTCAGGAATACCTGCAAAATACTCAGTCTTGCCAATCTAGTGTTCAAGGGAGTGAACCTAACTCAGAAGGGGAGCTCTCTGCAGATTCGGACCTATCTACCTCGCCTGTGATACGGAGACAAGGGAGTGTCTCCTCTCTGTATGGTTCTGACATAGGGAATGACAACAGACAAATTGTTCAAGATCTTGCAGAACACATCACTTACAGTAAGTCTATCTGTTTGATCTAAGAACTAACACGAATCCTGAGATAATATTTTTATGAAAAGAATTTGTGTACTAGTTGGTGGAATACTTTATTTGCAGTAAATAATAATTTACATGAAATACATTTCTGAATCTCACATTTATAAGAGACATTGTATACAATTACAGCAAGCACAAACAGTACAGCGCTGATGAGTACCAATCTCCTGGCATTCCTTTTGCTGAAAAAACACAGACAGGTACAATGGCTTATCAAAAAATTACAATACAAAATAAAAAAAAAAATCTGTTGTCATTTGGCTCATAAGCTATTGTAAGAGTATGCTTGTGTTTGCAGGGAGTGAAGAAAAGTCAGCTAGCATTAGATTTGGAGTGGTTGATTTCAGAATTGAAAGTTCGTCAGAGGGACGTAGGATTTACAGGGGAGGCGGAGACAGTGATTCAATCTGCCAGTCTTCTGTTGGGGGAACATTTAATAACAAGGTCTGTCACAAACATAGGCCTGCACTACCTCAAGCAAAGCTTTATAAAAATTGAGAAAAAAACATTCAAGCTTTTGAATTGTTTGCAGAATTTTTTTTGGTGAGTTTGTTTTAGACCATGACTTTGCACTAAAAATTGCACTGTATTTTTAGAACAATGGAACCAGATTCTACTGTAGAATTTTACAAAGCCAGTAGTGAATTACCTGCCATTGTGGAGCTGAGTTACTATAGTAATGCTGTATTGTCAGCCTTCCTACTGGAGAGTGTGATATCCTGTGCCATTATTTATTGTTGTGATGTGTCACTTGACAACACTCCTGGACACGAGACCTGCTCAGCAACCAGAGAGGAGGTTCTAGAAACTGCCATAGAAATTTGTCAGCTGCTTCAATATGAATTCATATTTGTCTCGGTAAGTAAATTAATTTAATTAAAAATTTAGTCAGTTAATATACTTACTATTTCTTCAAATTCTAACATGTCTATAGATTGTGCATAAAGTGGGAAAAAAAAACAAAAAGGCCATTCTTCTTGTCAATAGGATATATTGAATGTATGGATATATTTCAGCCATGCAAACAATTGGAGGAGGCCCTTGGAGATGAACTTGATCAGATGATAAGCATGGAAGTTGTTCAAGTCAAGGAAATGCTTGTGAGTACAGTTGTACTTATAAATTCCTGTACATTTTATCTTAGTTAAGCAGAAATAGAGTTTCAGAACAAATTTCTCCTTTTCTTCAATCATACCTTCACTATATATATAATGTGCATAAATCAATATCAAAACGCAATGTAAAGACACATGTTGTGGTTTTAATGTAGTGACTAATCAAATGTACTGACTGAACAGTTAAGTATCATAACTTTATGTGCAGTGCCCTTGACATGTGAGATTTGAATGTGCATCAGCTTTAAATACTCAAGTTTGAATTCATTCTAATCGAGGATTCAAATTATGACCCAGACAGAATTTCAGTTTCTTTTGACCTTTAAGCTTTGAGCTTTAGTCATTAGTCAAACATCTATGGGTCAATCAGTCAGTTACCTGTGGATCAGTGACAGCATACTTTTAGTTTTAGTTCATTCCAGTGAAGGGTTCCAAAGTTTTTAGGTTGGACACTCATTTTCCATGTCATGACTTAAATACACTAAGTTTGAATCCATTACAATTAAGGCTAAAGAGTTTATCACCCGATATAGTTTTGTGACAGACAGACAGACAGAAAACCATGCCAAAACCAATGTCTTCTCCTTTGGAAAAGACATAACTGTTGAAATGGTAGGATTTTTTATTGATGTTTATCTTTCGGTCAGTGTGATGTCAGTAGTTTATTGATATTTGTTATCTTTCGGTCAGTGTGATGTCAGTAGTTTATTGATATTTGTTATCTTTCGGTCAGTGTGATGTCAGTAGTTTATTGATATTTGTTATCTTTCGGTCAGTGTGATGTCAGTAGTTTATTGATATTTGTTATCTTTCGGTCAGTGTGATGTCAGTAGTTTATTGATATTTGTTATCTTTCGGTCAGTGTGATGTCAGTAGTATGATTTTTTTTATTGATGTTTATCTTTCGGTCAGTGTGATGTCAGTAGTATGATTTATTTTTATTGATGTTTATCTTTCAGTCAGTGTGATGTCAGTAGTATGATTTTTTTTATTGATGTTTATCTTTCGGTCAGTGTGATGTCAGTAGTATGATTTTTTTTTATTGATGTTTATCTTTCAGTCAGTGTGATGTCAGTAGTATGATTTTTTTTTATTGATGTTTATCTTTCGGTCAGTGTGATGACCAGTACAGTATGTATGAGAAGGGCTGGGCCCAGAGACTCTCTAACACTATGGCCTGGAGGGATGAAGAGGAAGATGAGGAGGAGAACTTTACTTTCCAGCAGACTTGTCAGGTGATACAGCTAGCAAATTTACACTTCCACAATTTAGATTCACCACAAATTATTTCTACAAATTAATCTTTGATATTTGTTTTCAGTGATTTTATGAGGTTTATTGTATTAGTTTGCTTCTAAATTTTAGACAAGTAACTTTTCCACATTCACTTTCTTTAGGGATATGTTGTTTTAGACAATGGTTGATATCAGATAGACATAAGGCAAGAATTATGTGATAAGGATAGCTTATGTATAGATAGTATGACTGGATAATACATCGATGACCATCAAGGGCCATTTGTTTTTATCAAAACATGAAAGACCTTACTAAATTTTTTTTTATTTGTAGGTTAACACAAACAGAGCAGATTGTATGGAGAAGTTGAAGTTTTATCATCAGATACTGGCACCGTTTATAGAGTCTTACTGTATAACAGCCTGTCAGATAAGCAAATGCCTGCACACTCAGCTTCTGGGTTAGCAAACTTTTATTAATTTGAAACAAATGAAAATGATCAGATTAATATGGAATAAGAAGTAATTTAACTTAATGAAAGATTCTGATGTTTTCAGAGAGTGAATTTATCCACATTATTCACTCAGAAGCTAAAAGGAGGGTCCATGAAAAACTGGCATCAAATGGTAAGCAAATATTAAAAATAAAAAATCTAGTCATTTAAAGATCTCTAGATCAAATTTCGTATTTTTCTAATTTTAACTAATAATAATTGCTTTACTTTAATGCTAATGAATTTCCAAAAGGAATTCATTATTAAAATGAGCTCAATTTCAGTATACCTTAGGGCAAAATTTGTCAGAAATGGCTTTCTACTTAGCAGAGGGTCAATGAACCTTAAGAGCCCTCTATACACTGCACAATAGAGAGTTCTGATTTTGTTGTATTTTTATGGAAATAGAGTGATCTGCCCTTTGATCAACAATAAAATAAATTGAAATGTACAATTTATTACTTAATTTGTGATCAAATCAAGCATTCATAACACTTTAATAGGCCAAGATGAATAGATAGAACACTTCATTTGTAGATATTTTGCCCACTTAAGTAAACAACAGTGATTTATGTTCATCAGTACTTCATTGTCTTTAAACATTTTTCCTGGGGGTAAATGCAAGGCACCCTATGTTGAAAATGTGATAGATAAGCTCAATACATACACCTTTACACACTATAATTTTCTCAATGTCAAAAAAATATTTTCCTATAGTGTATAGAGGGTCCTTAATCTCCTTTTATATTTTGACATTGAAAACCCTGTACTGGCTTATAACCAGACCTTGAACACTTCTTTCTGCTTTGAATATGAGGAGACTTGCTCAAATAATTCAAACCAAGTTTTTAAAACCAAAAAAAAAAAAAATCATTTTGCAAGTTTTATCACTGTTTTGAATTTTTAAGTATAATTATCTTCTGTTGTTAACTTCGTCACATTTGACATTTCTGCGAAAGTGAACTTTTTCCGAGTGTTTAGTGGGCATACAGCAATTTCTTATTATACCTGCAAGGTTGTCCCTGAGAATAGAATAGCAGGGGACATTAAAAACATTATGTTTGGTCTATAGCCGTCTAACAGGAAAACTTTGGAAGTTCATTCTTCACACAAATATTAATTTTGTCCTGAAGATGTGTCATGATCTTGACCCAAGGTCATTCTTGCAAGTTCAAGGTCACCAGCAGAAAAAAGTATAAAATTTTTCTCCGATCATAACCCCCCAAAAGGATAAGTATTGGAAGTTGATACTTCAAACAAAGAATACTTGTGAGCTTAGGGTGTGTCATAATAGCAAATATTGTAAAGCAAAGATTATTACTTGCCAGAATTTTGTAGCTACATGTGATATATGGCAAGAAAACCATTTAAACCTATTCTGCTCCTACATGTTCCTTCTGTAGAAAATATATTTCTTTAAATTATTAATGCTATTAGAAATTTATGTGGCCTATCTGACACTCACTGTGCTAGAATTTGTTGCAAGTAAGTATATTACTTATATTTAATTCTAAACAATATTTTATTATGTATAATCATAAAAGGATTGGACAGCAGGCACTGCCTATATAAGTCCTCTCCATAATACTCATATTTTATGTTTATGCAATGAAAAGAATGATGTATGTAAGAAATAATGAATTGTTTCCATAATAGTATGCAACAGTTGTGTTTCACTTAATAAAATAATTTTACTGAATTGTACAAAATTGTTCAAGATCATATTGGATAGCTGTTGTTCTTTTTACAGAGGAGAGTGTTGTCCTAGATTCTTTGAAGAACTCCCTGAAGTCTTTCAGTGACATGAAAATTATCGACATTTACTGTGTAGGAAATCTAAGAATGGTGGAACTTCATGATCATTTTGAAGTGAAAGAAAAACTCGATAAATATGTAGAGCTGCTTGAAATCTTGAAGGGTTAACTTTAATATTGACTTAAGAGTGTGGGATTCTTTGGATTTCTGAATTTTGAAGTGTAGTAATAGTACATGTGCAGTGATGGTTGTATGTATTAATTCAGGGAGTTTATGTATGAAATAACTGTTACAATATGACAAATCCATGGTTGTTACGTGTTAGTATGGATAGAAATATCATATTCATGCATCATTTAAATTGACTGAAAGACAGTGAAAGCATGAATTTTGATAAACAGTGTTGGAAAGCAGAATGATGTCAGAGGCCTTTATAATGATGACAGAGGCCTTTATGGTTCTGTTGATGCCGATACCCTTAGGAGGGTTTAAATGTGTACATGACTGTGTGTATTTCTCTATTAAATTACTTTGTTACAAAGAAACTCTGTGTACATCATTGTTTATGGACAAAACAAAAAATCACTTAAAAGTTATTGAAATAATTATCTAACTATATGTATATGTTAAAATATCTGCTCTTTACCATAGAATTGAAATTGTTTAAGGAATGGATTTAATAGCTACCAAAAGTGGGTTGGGGCAGTTAATGCTTTATAAACCGCTTATAAAAAAGCATAAACTGTTCCAATCCACTTTATACCTCATAAATTGGGTAGCTATTAACTTTATTCCTTATAATTTGATTTTTAATTTCATTTAGTGTGAGAAAAAAGATGATTGCCCTTAAAAAAAGACTTCAAATTGTACAAAATTTAAATATAATGTCAGGTGGATCAATACATTTGTGACACAAGTAATTATGATGTAGGCAACCCAATTTATATGATATAAAGTAAATTTTTTATCCAATCAAATACCACATTATAACTAGAATTAAATTATTTAATTATGAAACATAATAAAAAACAAAAATTAAACATCAAGGCTTTTCACATAAACTGTGAAACTATCTCAACAATTGAAATCCTTTTCTTTTTACAGTAATCTTTTTAAAAAAAAAACTTTTTAGTCATAAATATTGAAAGCTCTGATTACTAAAAGGCAGTTCTAAAAAGCATGAACCCATTTTGTTTTAGCATATTACTAACAAAGCTAGAGGCTCATTAAAACTTGCCAAATTTCTTTCTGTATCAGAATTTTAAACATTTTTATCTTCTAAATGAATGGATTGCTTTCAATCAATCTTTCTTCAAAAATTAGTTATATTAATATAATAGGCAAGTATTGCAGTAGTGTAGATTCAGATTTTGTTCCAGATATGACCTTCAGGTTTAGGATTGGAAGACAGTGCTAAGTTTGACATTGAAATATCTACAATAATCCTTACGAAATGCATCTCCAAAGAAAAGCAACAGAATTAAATGGTCCATTAGGTATGGAATCACTCAATCTAGTGCAGATATATTCTGGCCCTTGAGGAGAAGATACTGGTAGGGACACATGGAGAATGATGAATAATTAACACCAAAAGTCATTAAAATAATGATCTTACAATGTCAGAGAATGGAGAGATTTTAGAGAGTTTTGTTACATATTCATTTGGAAGGGATAAGGAAAAAGTAGTTCTACTCAGGTGAGCATTGTGGCCTATGGCCCTTTCTTTTTAGTTGTTGTGTCATGAATACTAATTGGAGTGCACAGTCTTCAGTGAAACTATCTACATAGCTGAGGGTTAGCCACAAGTTCAAAGGTCTTGAAAGGTCAATGCTTAAAGATTATTCCAATAAATATAATCTGGATTAGATTTATGAAAGCTAAGCACCATACAGAGAAGCGCATTATGTATGATTATATTACTAGATATTTATCAGGATATGAGCACTAATGATGCTTTGGGGATGCAGAGTTTAGGCTGAAAAGTTTGCATCCAGAAGTTTAAGGAGACAAGCCAGCATTATATTTCCACTTTAAACTATATTTCACTAGTAACCAATATCTTGAGTTTTCATGTTGACGATTTTAAGAATTCTAATCCCATTTTAAAAGAGTCGCATTATGTATCTTTTAAACAATGCTGATTATTACATAAATTATTTTGTTATACATTTGTTTCATAATACAGGATTTTTGCATCCAGTATTACACACCTTGTATCAGTACCCTTTATTTCACCCTTTATCACACGTCCCTTATTCAGTACCATTTATTTCATTGACACCCTTTATCACACGTCCCTTTATTACACCTTTCCAGAACATCTCTGTATTTTTCATTCGGAGAACCTCGGATCTTTTTTGATTGTTTATGAAGTGTATTTAAATTGTAATTTTCATCAGATATTTTATTATATTCTATATTTCATTTCTTATCACTGGATGCATTGCCTTTAGAAAAAATAATGAGAAATTCAACAAAAACAGAACATATTCAATTATTAACAAGAGATGTTTGTGAAACACTTATCCCCCCCCCCCCCCCCAAATAATTGGAATTTTTCTAAGTCCAAGGGGCATAACTCTGTCAAAAATTGCTCAATCATACCCAAAACAGAACTTGATCTAGATATTTTTATGATAAATCTGTATACCAAATTTCATTTCAGTGTTTACGTGCAACCTCTGTGAAGAAAATGAACGGAAACTGCAAATGATTGGAATTTTCCTAAGTCCCAAGGGGCATAACTCTGTCAAAAATTGCTCGATCGTACCCAAAACAGAACTTGACCAAGCTGTTCTTTTGATAAATCTGTATATTAAATTTCATTATTTGCAACCTCTATGAAGAAAATGAACAGAAACTGTGGACCGACAGCAGCAAAGCAATATGCCCTTCCTTCTTCGAAGGAAAGCATAAATATTCAGTAATTAATTTACAAGTTTATATATGATTTTTTGACACTATTTTCAAATAAATAATAAAAACTTTAGATGTGTCAATAACGCCACGAATGCCCCCACAAGCAGCCAAAGTTTCAAATGCAATATTTAGTTTTAAATTTGTATTCGAACTTAACCGTATTTTCTGGTAAAATACCTGCATATACAATCTGAACCTTATACATACATCCGTACAAAAGTTAGAGAGTGGAAACTGAAAATTTCTTTTTTTTCTAAGTTCAAGAGGGATAACTCTGTCAAAAATCATTGGACCATAACCAAATTCAAACTTGACCTGTACTTTCTGGTAAAATACCATGCATATGTAATTTCAACCTTATACATACATCCCTACAAAAGTTAGAGAACGGAAACTGAAAATTTCAAGAGAAATCTGCTTTGTGGACTATTGTAAAAAATAACATTGTTTATTTTACTTTATGATCTAAGAAATGCAAATGATAGTTGTTCTGCCACCTACCTCCAAGTCAATTTTCAAATTTTAACATATTTTGAATGATTTTTATAATTATTTATATCTGGTTTTAATTTTTTAAAAACTTTTTTTGGCTGTGGTTATAAATAATAAAAGTTTTATGAAAAGGAGCATTCTACTTATTAAGTATAGTAGTGTGGTCCCTTTTTACACCCTTGGTTTACCGATTAAATATTAGCATACAGTATTTTTTTTGTTTTCATTGTGTATAACAAAGTATTTCTAATTAAAGCATTGTATATTTATAATGAATACTTAAACGTATAAAAAAAATACAAGCCAATTTTTTTAACCTATCGCACTAAAAAATGCCAGAACATTTTCCCCCAATCAGAATTCGGTTTCTCTATTAGTACATGGAAATGGGCAGAGACATTTAGATTATATACTATAAAAAGAATATCTTGATATGATATTTTTCTTTCAACACAAAAGACAAATTATATGTTCAAGATTCACAATCAACTATAAATACAATTTTCTATTTACAAATCTTTGACAATAAAAGACAGATATAAATTAAACTGATATAAAACTGAGTACGTTTCAACTGAGAGCTACATGTAGCACGTTTACTGGGAGCAATTACCCGTAACGATACAAATCCACATGGCTTGTTATGATTCTAAACAGGTCATAAAGAGGTTAATTGCATATAAATGAAGTCAGCGAAGAGATTCAAAATCACAATACTTTTAATTAGAAAACATGGAGCACAAGATTGTTCCACAAAGATATCTTCACTCAACCTTTACACATATAATATACACATTATATTTCAAACTCGACTCTGAACAAACCTGTGTTCGGTGTTTATGAAAGCTTTGAAGTGTGTACTCGTCACTGATTTCTTTTGATATTCATGGAAATCAAAAGACCCTATCTTAAACATTCAGCTTCGTATGCTGCCTATATCTATTGTTTGACATTTTTAGATGATGATTCAAATAATAAAGACATTAGTTAATAATAAAATTTAATTTTTGAATCTTTTAACAAATGTTCGAGATTTGACGAGTAACCGGGGACCACAGATAAGCCTTACTGAGAATTGTTCTTTGTTCAAAATGCTACTGCTCCTACACTTTTAGTCAAAAAAAAAAATTGCCAAACAAAGAAACTACCATAAAACAGGATTTTTTCATGATAATTAAATTTCACTTTCATGTGAGCATTTTTAGATCACAAATAAAATTGTCACCAGTTGCTGTATCATAAATTAGAAATACATGGATATAACTCCAATAAGGACTATGCAAAGTTAAAAAAAGCAGTCTTTAATATGGTGTTCCATTGGGGCCACTCGCACCTTCGCACTCTCGACTTTAGGGCAAAGATGTAGAGTGCGAAGGCGAGAGTGCGAAGGTGAAGATGTGATGGTGAAGCACGAAGCACCTTCGCCTTCGCTTTTTTTTGGTGAAGTTCTCTATCGTTTGATGATAATTTTATCTTTAAAAATGGCGTCTGCAGAAGAAGATGAACTGTTCAGTCTGTTGCAAATATATTTCCAGCAAGAACTTTTGCATAATGAAATTCGAATGTTATTGTATTTAAACCATGGTATTGAATAAAGGTGTGCTATGCACACACATATAGTGGGCATTACGTTTTAAAATAGAGTTACATAATCATGATAATGTTCAAACCTAGTTGTACACTGGTTAACAAGTTAAAAGACATGTCAGATAACCCTGTAAAATATTAATGAATTTTTAATAATTGATAGTAAACACAATGGCCTAACTTTTACAACTGTTTTAGTCTCACCATCCATTTTGGTGCCGTCACACTAACCTAGCGCATGCAAACCAATAACATCCAAGAGCCCACTAAAATTAACTCATAATGATAAAGAGCTCCACAGAAGTAAAATGCGAAGGCGAAAGTGCGAAGGCAAAAGTGCAAAGTTACGAAGGCGAAAGTGCGATATTAGTATCGCTCCTTGGCCCTCACACTCTTGCCGTCGCATCTTCGCACTTTCGCCTTCACAACTTTGCACTTTCAGCTTCGCACTCTTGCATCTTCACCCTAAAGGTGAGAATGCGAAGATGCGAGTGGCCCCTACGAAACACCATACTTTAGGAATATTTTGCAAAAATTTTGATGTTCGTGCTTGAACATTATACGGTATACCAAGGATTATAATTTAATTTGCTTATTAGTGTTGGCATACATGTAGTTCCAAGTCCAAGTGCTACTTTTATCTTTCTTTGTTATAAGTATAAACCAGTAGAGCTACAAACTTGTAAGAGACTTCTGGTTTTCCCAAAAATGAAAGAAGCCGGAACAAAACAGTTTTCTGATTGACAACATATAATTAAACCAAAAAATGTGCAACTTACAATACTTGGTTGATAGTGCTGTTATGTACATAACACTGAAGATGTATATTTCATAAGGATATGATATGTAGTTATCACAAGCATATAATCACAGCTTATGAAAATGAACACATTTCCCATAAACATCATCAAAACCATTACATTATACATGTATACCAAAGTTTAAAAGAATGAATGCTATCATTAACTGTAAATAAAAAAAAATATTATTTTAGTTACAATTAATTAAGTCTTACTTCTTGTGAAAATTACATTACATAAATGGTCCATGATCTTCTTAACTGTATCATTAAAAATAAAAATGTATCCTTAATTTATTTAAAACAAGGAATAATATGCACCTAATACCTCTCCTTTTATATATATCGTATACAGCAATTGCTCCTTTTCACAAAAAAAATCTTATATGATTAATTTTCATTGCATGAGTAAACTGGCATTTTGGTTCCTTTTCATAAAAATGGTTACTTAAAATTGATGAACCTATTAATTAAATTATGTCTTCATAACACAACTCCTCCTACTATTTTTGTCTAATTTGAGTGAAGCATGTTACAACATAGACTACTTCAAAATACATATAACAAACTTCTAGTTGATACCTAAATTCAGTTTTGGTGTTTTGTAAACATTGGTATTAAAAGATAAAATATTCTCTTTGTTTTAACATGTTGTGTCAAGTTTTTCATTTACCATTATATTTTGCATTCAAAATGATGGAAGATGTTAAACAAACATTGTACAACTGCACCACTCAACTTTGTTTAGATCAACAAACCTACAGTCTCATCATAGACCTCTAGTCTACAAACTTACACAGGGTTATCACTTTTGTGTAAGACAACAGACCTTTTATTCCATACTTGTTCATGAAATGAAGCCATCATAAATTCATACAATATTGATCACATATAAAACAAAATAAAACAAAAAAAATGGAATGATTCTGATTAAAATATACAAATTTAAAGTAAATCATGTAAAAAATAATTATGAAAGACTATAACATATTGCACAGGGACAAAAGGCAAGTCAGGAAAACATAAGTGGATTCAAATATTTTAAAAAATCTATCCAGGAAAATATTTAACTGACTTCACATGTCAAATCCCCCCTCTCTCCTCTCATATGTTTATCAACATAATTCTGAGCAACATCATCAAAGTGTTTCCTACTCAACAAGATACGGAACACAAAATCAGGAACAATTTTAATTTCAAAACATTTCTCGACTAGGTTGTTGAGTTCCTCTGAGCTGGGGGAGCTGCTTGGATTAAGACTGTCTGTAAAACTAGCAATACGATAATACTTTCTGCGACTGTCCTCGAATAAGAATTCACTTTCATGGAATGAACTGTTCAACAAACTCTCATTCAAATTTGGTGTGGCACAGTAAGGAATACTCCACCCCTTAATATCCTGATAATCCAATTCAGTTTGTGTCTCTGGTCTGGATTCTGGATTATTTTTGGCTTCACCAGATGTACAAGGTCTATCATCATCTTTCTGGATATTACAATCCCTTGTTATTTGTTCTCTCTGACTGTTTATCAATTCAGTTTCTTTGGCTTTTTGAGTAGATAGATTACCTTTGCATGTTTGGGGAGCATGATAGCTTGGGTTTCTCTGAACTTTAAGAGACTGGGTCAATTTCACAGGGGAGTTCAGACCATGTGCCCTGAGGCTCTGATGTAAAGTGGACCTAACGGTTTCAGACTGGACATTTTGCTCTACATTAGCTGTGACTGTTTCAGATTGTTTTAAACTTTGATGTATCATGGGGCTTGAATGGGGATCATGTAGCCTTTGGCTATGCTGAAGTACAGGTGTTCCTCTTAAATGAGAATGAAGACTCAGATAATGTGATTTTTTTTTGGAACAAGTGGGTCTTTGGTTTTCTTCTTGGTCAGGATGTGGTATGGGTGTTGCTCTTGGGGTGTTATTACAAGAAATATTCCCATCACATGAAAAAGATGTTCCATTTCCACCAGTAATGCTGATTTCTGGAAAATCAGTTGCATCATCTTCTTCCTCAGAATCTGTAAAAACATGGAGCCACTTAATGAGGCACATTAAACATACTAGGAATGCCACTTACACAATCTGATAATTTCCTGACCTGTCTCATCATTGGCATCCATATCTACAATAACTCCAGCCCTGAGGAGTGACTCCGCTATAGATATAGCTGTCCATCTCTTCTCTTTACTGCTGTTTGTATTCTCCAAATCAGGATCTATCAAGAGAAAAAGAAATTACACTATTGAAAAATTTAACTGAAAATGATGCTTAACATTGACATCTTCTTCCAATATATGTAATTTAAGTATATAAAAATAACTAAGCAATAATACTGTAAACCAACTCTTATTCGTGTGTGAGAAATATCTGTAAGTTTCAAAGCTTGTTTTACTTGCAAAAAAATCTTGTTATGAACCATTTCATTTGTGTATTTATGCTGAATATTTTTTAAGTTGTGAAAAATACTCCCTGTTGGATATCAAAGTAACAAATAGCAAATAAAAGTTGACAGATTAATAGCTAGTTACAGTATATTCAGGAGGATTAATTGGTTGGAAACGGTTCAGCTATTCTACAGAAGAAGCTGAAAATGTTCACTATAGACTGCAGATGTAAATGGAGAGAAATAGGTTATCTTAGTATCTCAGGTGACCTCAGAATTTTGCACATAGCAATTTACCAAACTGATAGAAGAGTTCTGGGTGGTGTGTAATCCAGGAGACCAGATGGGCACCACTGAAGCACTTCCTGTAGACAAGCAGATCCTCTCTGATTCTGTGGAGAATAGTCTTTACTGTACCATCAATGGTACAGATACTAATAGTGTCAGACCCATAGTACTGCAAAGTAAAGCAAATTATGACAGATAATGAAGGACAAACCACAACACTTTAGATAATTTAATATTTCTTCCCTTCAGATGAATACTCAAACAATCGTTTCTTGATTCCAAATATAATGGATAGATATTCAATACCTCTCATGAGCAAACTTGGAAAAAAAATCAAATCAAATTTTAAAATTTTAAGAATTGCTATTAAAAATTTGAGTCAGAGAAATTACTTCTTTTTTTTATAACCTGTATTTCTATTGGTTAGACTGATGTATGTTCAGACTTGAACATTTTACTCATTTTATTTTTTCTTTTTTTATGCCCCTGTATTGAAGATTTGGGGGTATATAGTTTTTGCCCTGTCCGTCCGTCTGTCTGTTTGTCCGCAAAAACTTTAACATTGCCCATAACTTTTGATTGGTTGGAGCTATGGCTTTCATATTTCACATGTGTATTCCTTGTGACAAGACCTTTCTTTGGGTACCACCATACTCGACCTTTTGACCTTGACTTTGGAGTTTGACCCAGTTTTGCAAAATTTTACCCAACTTTAACCTTGGCCATAACTTTTGAACAATTGATGCTAGAGCTTTTATACTTCACATGTGTAATCCTTGTGACAAGACCTTTCTTTGGATACCAACAACTTTGACCCTTTGACCTTGACCTTGAAGTTTGATCTACTTTTGAAAAAAACTTTAACATTGGCCATAACTTTTGAAAGTTTGTTGCCAAGGCTTTCATACTTCACATATATAATCCTTATGACAAGACCTTCCTTAGGATACCAACAACTATGACCCTTTGACCCCTTGGAGATCGACCTACTTTTGAAAAATGTTGACCTTGGCCATAACTTTTGAACCGTTGCAGCTAGGGCTTTCATACTTTAGGCACCATTAATTTTGACCATTTGACCATAACCTGGATGTTTGACTTACTTTTGAAAAAAAACTTTAACCTTTTCCATATCTATTCAATGGTTGCTGCTAGGGCTCTCAAATTTCACAGGTATATTCCTTGACACAAGACCTTACTTTGGGTATCAACTATTTGATTTGCATTTGAGAAAGTTTACCCTTTGCTGTAAGTTGCCATACTGGGGCATCAGTGTTTCACAAACACATCTTGTTTTTTTTTTTGTTTTTATTGATGTTATTGCACTAGCTGCAATAAGGCCCTCAGATTTTTTTCCCAAACATTTATGGGAGAAAAAAGGAAAAAAAAATTAGAGATTACAGCCATTATTATGGCTATTTTTACACATGGAATGGTTAATGAAATGCTGAGATGATTCACAATGTAGGAGGAGTTATGACAAGACCACACACTTTTTAGGCCTGTGGATCACTTGGACCAAAATTGAATTTTCACAACCTTTATATTGCACATCTACATGACAAGGCCAATCATGAGAAAAATTTCTTCTTATCTCTAAAAATGTAAGAGAAGTATATAATGATGAAAGTGACAGACAGACTGAAATGACAATTTATACTCAATCCTTTTTTTTAAGGCTCAGGTATGACTTTTCCTGATTTCACAAAAATGAAACCAGTAAGTATTGCACATTAAGAATCTTAATGTAATCATGAAGCTGAAATTAAAAAACCAGTATGCAGAATACTCTGTCTTGATACATTCCATCTGTGCGACATTTTACAGAAATGGGTTAAAAAGTGTTCAAGAATTAGCGTTTTGAAAACAAGAGGCCCAAGGTCCTTAACGGTCACCTGAGTATAATACAACAATTTAGAAGTTAAATACACTGACAGATGAAGCTTTGTTGCCCTAAAGCAAGAGAAGTAGGAAGATCAGGATCAACAAAATAATTAGTCTAGTATTCAGTATCAACTCATAACTTAAGTTCTAATCTGTCCCCCACTTAATATTATCACCATGCAGACTATTAACAAACTATTAGTGCTTCTGTACTATTTTTAAACCCATATTAAGCCCTTTAGCATTGACCTCTCTTATGGTCTTTGAAGAACTTTTAATAAGATAAGTTATTTTTGTCTCGTTTTTATTTATCTATTACTTACAGGTCTACCTGATTATTAAAACTAAGAAACTACTTTTTGAATTATACGATAAACATTCTTGCATAATTATCTTATTCTATTAACCTTTCAAAAACATTATTTACAGTGATTAATTATCAAAGATGAATGGAAAAGGGGAATAACTTCTCTCAGTAGAATACAAATTAATAGAGCCCTGTCCAGGACCAGAATGCTTAGACAAATTGTCCAGATGTTCAAAAATCTGGTAGAAATACGCTTACTTATATCATTTAAACTTTTACTCAGTTTGCTTTCGATATGCCCAGAAGCAGAGAAGAATTTCACAGGTACAATGCATTTTCACTACAGATTCAACAAAGCCTTACCCTAACACCAGAACCCAAGACCAAAGGTCAAGAAATTTACAAAACTGGAAGAGTTACCCTCATCATCATAACTATGGACTTCAAAGAATTAACACTTTTCCACTATATTATCAAAAGCCCCCCCCCCCCCCCCCCCTTCCTCGTTATGCCAGAACCCCTGACCCTAGGACCACAAGATTTAAAAATTCTGTTCGAAGCTCCCATCTTCATCATAGCTAAGCAATTTATTTATCAGCTCAACACTAAGGAGCATACAGGATTAGTTAATGATTAATTAATAGAATTAATGCATTTTCACTATATAATCAATAGAGCCCCCCCCCCCCCCCCTCCTCAAGAACCCCAAAAACTGAGGCCATGTATTTAAAAATTTTGGAAGAGGCATCCTTGCCTATCATAATCATGCACTTAGTTTGTTTAAATAATCTCCAGTAGCAAAGAAGAAGATTTTCATAGAATCAATGCATTTTCACTATATAGTCAATAGAGCCCCGCCCTAACACCGGAACCCCTGACCCTGGGGCCATGAAATTCACAATTTTTGAAAAGGCATCCTTATGCATCATAACCATGCACTTAGTTTGTTTAAATAATACCCAGGAGCAGAGAAGAAGATTTTCAAAGAATTAATGCATTTTCACTATATAATCAATAGAGCCCCACCCTAACACCAGAACCCCTGACCCAGGGGCCATGGCTTTCACAATTCTGGAAGGAGCCCACCTCCTCATCATAACTATGTACTTAGTTTATCACCTTAATGCCCAGGAGCAGAGGAGAAGATTTTCAAAGAATTAATGCATTTTCACTATATAGTCGATAGAGCCCCGCCCTTACACCAGAACCCCTAACCCTGGGGCCATGAATTTCACAATTTTTTAAAGAGGCACTCTTGCTCATCATAACTATGTACTTAGTTACCTTATTTAATACCCAGGAGCAGAGAAGAAGATTTTCAAAGAAATAACGCACTTTCACTATATGATCTATATTGCCCCACCCTGGGACCAGAACCTCGACCCTGGGGCCATGAATTTCACAATTTTGGAAGAGGCACTCTTCCTCATCATAACTATGTACTTAGTTACCTTATTTAATACCCAGGAGCAGAGAAGAAGATTTTCAAAGAATAAATGCATTTTCACTATATAATCTATAAAGCCCCACCCTAACACCAGAACCCCTGACCCTGGGGCCATGAATTTCACAATTTTGGAAGAGGCACTCTTGCTCTTCATAACTATGTACTTAATTACCTTATTTAATACCCAGGAGCAGAGAAGAAGATTTTCAAAGAAATAATGCACTTACACTATATGATCTATATAGCCCCACCCTGGGGCCAGAACCCCTGACCCTGGGGCCATGAATTTCACAATTTTGGTAGAGGGCTCAATGCTTATTACAATGATGCCAACAGTTTGACTGCTTGATGTCCAGGAGTAAAGAAGAAGATTTTTAAAGATTGCATTATTTTTGGTGGTTTTAGCCCCACCCCTCAGGCCCCAGGGGGGGGGGGGGGGCAGGGACTATGAAATTCACAATTTTTGTTCCCCTTCACCTATAGATGCTATATGCCAAATTTGGTTGAAATTGGTTAAGCGGTTTCAGAGAAGAAGCTAAAAATGTTCAAATGTTAACGCACGATGCACGCCGACGGACGAGAACGGATAGCAATAGGTCACCTGAGTGACTCAGGTGACCTAAAAAAAGACATAGACAGGCATGCAATGGACACCTAACCAATACAAAAGCTTTTATGGTCATTTACCAGTAAAAAATGAGATTACTTACATGTTCCATAAGTTTTTCATACAACTGGATCAGCTGATGGCTAGCTGTTGTATAAATCTGTAGCTTAAACATTACAGGCTCCTGTAAAAAATAGCTGTTGTATAAATCTATAGCTTAAACATTACAGGCTCTTGTAAAAAATCTGTTCTAATGGAGTGATATCCAACAACAGTAGTGCATTCAGAACATCAGACATTTCGGTTACAGAAAAGAAAATATAAGCCAAATCACCAAATGTACACTGTGTGCTACTTGTGATAAGTTAGAAATAAACTCTATCCTGTCTGTCTCCTGAGTTAGTGAAATGTAAAGGGTAAGATGAAGCACCCAATGCAAGCAATTTTCCAGACTAAATTCATTAAAAAATATAGTCACTGGTCACTGTTGGTACAAGTACATTGTATAGTTTCTAAACTAGAAACTTGAGATGCCTAAACATGAAATGCCAGGTGCAGTCTCTAAATACCATACGATACAAACTAATTGGCCATGAGCCTTAACAGTGACCTGAGAGTCATCATAGTTTTTTGTTTTTTTTTATTTTTGTTTTTAGCCATATATTGCATCCTATTATTCTTGTCCACTTTTTTTTTATTTGAAAGCCCTAATGTATCTCCAGCTGTTAAAATGACAATGATGCAGAAATTTGAATTTTCAGTACTTAAGCATATTTTCACAATAGTTTGTTTCTTTGAAGATTTTTTATATTTCTTTTTAATATAATCTCAGGGAATATGTTAGATGTAACTTCTGAAGCATATGTCAAAGGCACCATATGAGTAAATTTGGTTTTATTACTGCTTGTGATTAACTTGTTAAAACCCCAAACCCCAAACTTACTGGGATTCACTTGAGTATAAAATGTAGGTTAGATGCAGCATTTGAAGCATGATTAAAATTTAGTGTCCATAGTACATGTACTCCATCTCTGCAACTCTTGAGACAAACCAGAATGTGATATACAGAGCTGAATCTTGCACTTAAAATTGGAGTAAATTGAGCATAAAATGAAGATCAGATGCTGCATCACACATAATGCATCACACTTAATATCCATAAATCCACCATACCTGCAGGATTGTCGATACTTTTATGATAAGCTGGTTGGTGACTTAATGTTGGGCTTAATCTTGACTGTGTAAACAGACATACATCTAGAGGGACAGACAGAGGGACATACTGATTCCAATATATACCAAACCCCCACAACTTTGTTCTAGTGGGGGGAGGGGGGGGGGCTAGATAATAAATGAAATACACCGTATATGTATAGAGTTTAGTAGAGATACATGTATTTAACTAGAGACTTGATACAGTATGAGAATGACAGACATTTTGACATCTGTTTATAGTATGGATACTCACAGCCTGTGACAACAAGAGATTCCGATGAATTCCTGTATCTTTATTAGACATTAACTTCAGCAAAATCTACAAAGAAAGAAGAAAATTTGCCAATGATATCATTAAAATAAAACGTTTCTTAAGATTTTGATTCAAAATATTGACTTATTCATACATATAATAAATCATCTTTCGTAAAATATACTCTTAGTTCACATGTATAGGGCACATTTTTTTGTCAGTTTTCAAAGTTAGGGGGTGTATACTATAAGCATGACTTTTTAGCATACTATACTTTGCCTATGTTTTGAGTAAAAATGTATACCGGTAAATGATTTTTAATCAAAATTTGACATCATCACTCATTTGACATCATCACTCATGCTTCAACAGTGTAATAATGGAAATATAAAATAAATTCAATGTTTGATAAATATGTTTTGTGTGTGTTTTCTTTACATTCTGAGAGTCACACATTGCCATTAAAAATGTTAATTGGGTTCAAAAGAAGCATGAAAAGCTTTGCATCCAGAATTAAATTCAAAATGTGCAATATTTGGATCTTAACAATTTCTAATAGACCTCAATGCTGACACGAGTTATCCTGTATTATGGGATGGAGATGGGTAGAGATTTCCTGCTAGTTTTACTTACAGTAAAGGCCTGTACTAAATGTTTGGCTTCTTCCAAAGAGTTTTCACTATAGGCCAACTTCTCAACTTCTTTCTCAAAATTCTGAAATGAATTATGAAATATGAAGATAATGAACAATAATCAAGCTCAAAAGTCCATTGAAACAATATAAAATATTTAGCAGAGCAAACATGGACCTCTAAAAATATCAGAGGTGGGATCAGGTGATGGAGTAAGCATCCTATGTCGACCAGTCACCAACAGTCAACTTACATGTATTAAAAACCATTCAATGGCCATACAGTAAGAACTAGTATCTAGTCACATTTTTCTTGGAGATATTTCAAATTTTTGTTATTAGTCCCCTACCGGTGAAACCGGAGGGGACTATAGGTTTCCTCTGAGTCTGTCCGTCCGTCTGTCTAGCTGTCCCTCTGTCTGTCTGTCAGTCTGTCCCACTTGGTTTTCTGCACTTTTTTCCTAAACACTTGCAGATATTGAGCTGATTTTTGGTATGTGAGTGTATTTTGATGAGTTACAGCTCAAGTTTGCATTTCGTTCCACTTCATTGATTTTTGACGGAATTACGGTCTTTTCAATTTTTACGGATTTTCCGCAATTTTCTGCTGATTTTTGGTATGTGGCTTTACCTTGATTAGTTATAGATCCAAGTTTGCATTTCGTCCCGCTTCATTAATTTTTGACGGAATTATGGCATTTTCAATTCTTAACGGGAACCAGATTACACTTGCCGGTAGGGGACTAGTATTGCTAATGCAATACTCTCAGAATGCTCGTTACTGCTTGTACAGCATCCAAGTTAATTTGATATATACAATGTAATATGATAAAAGAGCTAGGTTCACTTTATGCATAAAATGGCCCTGTCCTTATATCAATTAATTGACTATCACCCTCTGTCCCATTTCACATATCAGAATATTTTCATTGCATATTTTGGATCAGAGGTTGTGCTTTATATGAAATATTGAAAAAATACCTCATCTTTTGGCCATTTTTAAGGGAATTTAGAGGAAATGGGGAAAATGACGCATTTTATGACGTCATAATGCATTGACTAGAGAGAAAATTACGTCATGTTCAATAGATACACGGTCACCAAGGGTCCAAGTTATAAATACTGCATTTTCAACCAAAACTGAGCAGTTTCGATTTTTCAGAAATTCTCAGGGCCAAAAAAGGCCCTAAGTGGCTCTTGCTCTTTGACAATCTTATTTCAAATCACTAAGTTTATGCTACCTGCACAATGAAAATCCACAAATTTTCCATGACAATATGGAAGTTGTCTATATAGAGCCATTGGTTGAGGAGGTCAATGTAGGAGCTGAGGAACTGTGATAGAGGAGCAAGGTTAGTGGCCACTGAACGTCTCGTATCCCTCAGGCTCAGGAACATTATCATGGCATTGTACACAAACAAATTCAACTGAAAAGCAAAGAAACCTGTCTACAAAGCTAGACAACAAACATCAGAATACAATCAACTAGTTCAAGTGAAGCTCATCTTTCCTTTAACCAAAAGGCCCATAGGCCTATGTATCTCTACTATAGCATGGAGAATTTCATACTTTTTTTCCTTCCAGTGACTTTGACCTTGTAAAAGCAATTCATTGCAGTAAAAGAGCCTTGGGTTAAAAGCAATCTTTATATTGAAATATGAGAATACATTTATAATCTTTTCCAATTGCTTAGTTATAGATTGTATATCCCAGTCAAATTTTGTAACAAAAGGACAAACATTATGGCTCACAGGCAAGAACAATAGACCTAGATATCATTTATAGGTGAGAACAATTGACATACATTATCATTTATTGGTAAGAACAATTGACAAACATTATCATTTATTGGACAGATGGATAAAATTGCCAGATTTACTCATTACAATCATGCAAACAGTTTACATGCTAATTGTTGAGGATTTAAATTATTGCAATAATTCTGATGGTTTTGGATAACCCCCTCCCTCCCCAAGCCCAAGGAGGGTATGTACTCCTAAAATTCAAAATATTTGTTCCCCCTTACTCAAAATGCTGTATACAAAATTGGTTCAGCCATTTATGAAAAGACTGAAAGTGTTTGTCCACTAAAGATACCACATAATGCAGGATTGGAATGGATAGCAAAAGTCACCTACTGTTAAGTAACTTACCTGTAGTTGACTTAGAAATATTTTAATGAAATGAAAAATCATTTTGTTTTTTCCCCCTTATTTCTTAAGTGAATTTAAATCAGATAGTTTAAATACTCTTAATTATTCAGATTTTTTAAAGATACATAAAAAGTTTTGCTTTACTCGATATGCTAGAAGTCTTGCCAAAGACCTCACAACAGTTTGGAAGTGAATTTTGCATGCCTCCATAGAATATTCACCAGTGCCTTCAGGGAGGTCATAGAATTCTGAAAAACAGAATAGAATATTATGAAAATAAAATTGATAATAATGAAACAGAATAATAAGACAGACGTCCACATGAAAGAATACTTTCTTTCTACTGAAATCCAGTAATGTCTCAAAGAATATTACATCATATATAAAGTATTACATACAAGATACGTTGTGAATTAATTATGTCAATATTCAATTCAGTACTAAGTATTTAACTTTAAATTAATTGAAAATAAATGCAAATATTGCTGAAATCTGTGACTATAGCCAATATTTTTGTGTGATAGTTAATTATTCATGCATTAAAAAAATAAGATTTAAACGTTTCTACTTCATGCAATATTTGAGGTTGTATATACTTGAAATAGACAATTTGATGTTAACTCATTTCTGCAAATGCCCATGTGTTCAAAGGTGTAGATGGATTAACTTGCAATTCATCCACTAAAAATAAAATATTTTTCTTAACTCAGTACCTGCAGGAGAAACATGGCTCCACTCATAATTAAAAACTGAGGCCAATTTCTTGTGGAAAACTCCATGAAAAGACAAGAGAGAAGACACAATATTCATACGGACACACATCTGAAACAAAAAGTCACAGCTATTAAAGAATGGTATGGCAGAAACATCTACTGTGGTGGATGCTCAGTAACAAACCTAAAGAACTAACAATGTTGCAGTAATCCCAGGAATTGAAATAAATGCAGTCAAACTGCAAAAATAATTCAAAAATTTACTTTATATATATATATATATTAGGGATGGCAATCGAATACAGAATTGCTAATCGGTTAACTGCAAGACCAATTAACCTGTCAACCGTATCAAAATACGCATTTTCTTGTTTTCTTGATAGACTTTTTTTTCCCCCTAAGTATCTCTATTCATATACACAAGAAGACTAACAAAGTCGCTAGAAGTTAAGGGCATACGCAACGTAGTTTGAACTTTATTGTCTTTTTCCCTGGAGTTGAAGAGTTCCAATGCTTAAAGGAACCGTGTGCTACATTTTATTGTCTATATATGCTATTGTAAACTTCTTCTAAAACAAGTTTGGATACACAAAACATCTACAATATGTGTTTGGTAATTTTTGTATATTTTTCTTTGAATTATTCAAGAATTTTCATCAATTGATATCTTTTCAAAACCCCTGGTAATGCATGCTGATTTTTTGGCTTCGAACATCTGATGGTACTATAATCTTAAATTAAGAATATCTCGAAAAATTATCAGTAGGTAAGGTACGTTGCGTATGTCCTTAAAGCATTCTATTTGTCTTGATTCTTGATAAGAAAACTACATGCATATATATTTCATTTCAGTTTCAACAGACAAGAAAAAAATATAAGAAAACCAGGAATCATGTCTGAGAAATCAGATATATCCAGAGCAGATGTCACATAAGTTCATTCTGCATTGTCGCCATAATTAAAATTAAGTCTGAACTACATCACTGAATTTACCATGTTTGTTTGGTAATTTATTCGATGGACAACTGTAAAAGACAAACATATTAATTTGCAGTGTTCAACAGTGATTTAATATCATTAAAGAATTACATGACACTCGGGGGTAATGACATGGTATTTTAACAGTAATTAACATCTCAAACACAAAATGACCAATTACCCAATAATCTCAATCCGGAGAACCAAAATTACATCCAAGTCAGCTTGGATATGTGAGAACGCTGAATTATCAACGTTAATGCAGAGACTTCTTTTCTTCCGAAAATGAATTATAAGAAAATTGCGTTTAGATTTACATGTATTTTATTTTTTCCCACTAACCAATAACAGATTTTCTAACCGATTGCCATCGTTCCGACCAAGTAATCGGTTAACCAATTACAAATTGCCATCCCTAATATATATATATATATTTGCAGTTACAAACAACATATTATTTACAGTCAATACTGCTTTGCCAAATTCACAGTAAAAAATGCAAAAATTAAAGCATTTAAAATTGTATTGTGATTGTTTTTTTCAAAAAAATAATAAAGCAACGATAGCATGAGAATATCAGTCAATCCATGATTTTATTACACAAACAATGAACAGAATATTGATCTAAGATGGGGATTTTGTGTTCTTGGTTTGTGTGATAAAATCATGGATTGATCACATGTACTAATTGTATATTATACCAACTTACAGCCTGAGAGATAGGTTCGTATCGATCACACAACATGTCTGTCCGTTTGTTGACATATTGGAAGCAGTCAGTGGTGCCCTCTATCTGATGTCGACATCCCCAGATCTTATTGGACTGTTTACACTTCTGAAGGTGTCTCACCATCTATTGAAAATAATGAATTCTAATAGAAAATGTCAAAGAAGCTGCATGTTTATAAGTGTGATATACTAATTGAGGTATATTTAATAATGACATCAATTATCAGCACATCTGTTGTAACACTGTCTAAGAATTAAGGCTTACACTGACCTCTGCTCCAACCAGTCTTATTCCCTCGTTACAAGTGGTACCACAGAGATCCAAACACAGAATATTGTCTGCATAATCCATCAGTAAACAACACACCACCTTAAACAATATATTTATATGAATTTGAAAAATACTTTTCCAGCATTTTTTGGTTCATGATAATAGAAATAAACTATTAGAAAATATTTATCATGCGAACTTTGACTCATTGACAAACACATTGCATTAATTCCAAATACATGACATGTCACATTGTATGTTAGAGCTTAAACATTCCATAAGATCTAAAGCATTTACTATTGTCCTAACATCAGTAATGTATTTGTGTGTGTGTCAGTGTGTGTTGGGTACTGCATATAAGCTGGGTGCAAAGAATTCAATTTACAGGACTGTGGTTGACAAATTTTACTGTTAGCTATACAATATGGTAATTTCAATTATTATAGTTTATTTATTTAAAGGAAAGATTAAATTTCTACAATCATGTCATTTTTTTTTTATAAAACTAATTTATACCTCATTAAATCTTGTGTATAGTTTTTTCCTGATTTCACCACTAAAACAGCTGCTAATTGATGTGGAGGAGGAAAAAGAACTTTCAAAGTCGGATGTTCTATGATTGGATTTGTAGAATGTCTTACAAAGTGTTTTACTGAAGCCAATAGTCCGCTGAAGGAGAACCAGCACATCAAACAGGGAACTAGACACTGGAATGTAAGCCGACTTTAGAGGACTTAAGGAAACATGAATATCGGATGACAAGGTATGATTCTCAGGGGAGGAATTCTCTACTTCAGAGGAGGATCCAGGATCTTTGCTCTCTTTAGTAGACAATGAAACATCACACTGTTCAAGAACATGCTGTCTTGAATTTACAATATCTGCTTTATGAATTGGGTCATTTTCAATTAATTTTTCACTGTCCAGAGTAACAACCTCAACCATGGGTGGGAAATCAAAATTTTGTACAGGAGAGTCCTGTGTGCTGGACATGGACTCCTGGTCCCCCTCCCTCTCCTCCTCCTCCAGAGACTGAGTGAATTCCCCCGCTAATGAATCCTGATCTCCATCTCCCCTGTCACCAAGGTAACTGTTACCAACTGGCATAGCATTTTCACTCAGCAGTTGTTGATGACAATCGTTTGTGGGGGTTACTTCAGTTTTGTTACCTGCACTTTCTTCTGTGGGCTGATGTTCAAGCCAATCTGTTGTTCCTTCTTGTTTAAATACTCTATCAGATTTATTGCTGGTTTTCATTGAAAAATCACCTTTGATAATATTAACAATTTCATCATCCTGTTTCAGGTGGTCGGATAATTCACTTTTGTCACTTGTTTCATGGTTACTATCCGGTGGAAATTTTAATGGACTATGTATTTCCAAAACCTTCGTGAAGTTTTCCGACCTAATTTCATCACTTTTCAAATTTGGAAATTTTAAACTGGGTCTTGTTACACCAAGATGATGGTCATAACTCTTACTCAGCATCTCTGGTACAGATGAACTGTGTCGGAGGTTAGAAAATGTCATAATCTCTCCCTCCTCTTCCTCAGAAAACTCACAAAGAGACTGGGTGTCCCCAAATGGACCAGGCGCTGAGGAGGAGATATTCATTTTACTACTGAACCAGGAACCTGGTTTGCCTGAAGATTCTTTGATTTGTTTAGAATCTGCTTGTTTTCCTTTTGAATCCTGAAAAAATTACATCTCTGGTTACTTTTATATCAAAAGGCAATACATTTTCAGAAAACCATAGCTACAAAAACACTGTACTTCTTTCAAAACAAGTATGCTACAACTATGCTATTTGATTTTACCTGACTTCAACATCTTCAGGTGTATGTACTTAATTCTCTTCCACTTACTGTGTATGTATGTAGTATTAATCCACTTATTGTGTATGTATGTAGTATAAATCCACTTACTGTGTATGTATGTAATATAAATCCACTTACTGTGTATGTATGTAATATAAATCCACTTACTGTGTATGTATGTAGTATAAATCCACTTACTGTGTATGTATGTTATATAAATCCACTTACTGTGTATGTATGTAGTATAAATCCACTTACTGTGTATGTATGTAGTATAAATCCACTTATTGTGTATGTATGTAGTATAAATCCACTTACTGTGTATGTATGTAGTATAAATCCACTTACTGTGTATGTATGTAATATAAATCCACTTACTGTGTATGTATGTAGTATGAATCCACTTACTGTGTATGTATATAGTATAAATCCCTTTACTGTGTATGTATATAGTATGAATCCACTTACTGTGTATGTATGTAGTATAAATCCACTTACTGTGTATGTACGTATTATAAAATCCACTTACTATGTATGTATGTAAGAGTTTTATCAAGGTTCATGAAAATTGCAGTTTTAAAAAGCCTGTTTTTAAAACTTGTATTCTTGGAGAGAATCTTTTTATATAGATAATGAAAGTATAAAACCTTTACTTTTACATTTATGTTTGAAATTAAACAGAGGGTGACAAAGATTATGTAGTGTATCTAAGGCCAGGTAAAATTAATCTTTAGATTCTCATCCCCGCCTGCCCCTCTGAAAGTGCCCCGCCCTGTTGTTTTTTATTTTGCTTTTTAGGTGCCAAACATATTATTTTCATGTATTTTTATTCAGCAAGAATCTGGGTCAAAATTTAAGAGTTATCTCCCGTCTGTATTAAAAGTCGCGTGGCGCTATTTATAGCAAAAAACCTATGTGAAGAATGGAGAAAAATCGGCAATAAAAGCAGTTTAAATATGTAAGGAAAAGATAATTTGTCAGTAAAGAGAAGGCAGAAAAGCAAAAATAACATATAAACACATCTAGATACCATCACTGGCATGGGCTAGTTTTTTTAAAAAGAGATTTTAACCAAGTAAAAACAGACGAAGAAAATGACACATGTATGGTCAAGTTTTAAATAACGATCTCCAGTTGTATGTGATTTTGCATTAAAAAAAATAAAACATCGTCCAAAGATTTTAGAGAATAATAGTGCTAAGGAAATGTTAAATCTTAAAACTGTTCAGGCCTAGGCTTTTCAGTGGAATATTTTACAGATTTACACAATCCTGTTTTGCAAATATGACATATTTTAATGTCGAACATGTCAAGTCTTAAGAACGATTGAATGTATGAGGACAGTGGAAATCTGTGATATCTGTATATCACACAGAACAGAAGGAGTTGTTGGTAAAACTATAAGGTATATAGGGAAAGGCCGATGAGAAAATCTGCATATGCAATTTATTAGGATCAGCACCTCATTTTGTTTGGCGTGTGCCGTATCCAGGTATCTGTGTACTTGATAATTTGTTAATAAAACTATAAATATTTTAATTTTCTATAACAAGAATCTTCTGTAGATATTTAAAAGAATATGGAAACAATAAATAAATCTATTCATATTGGCATTAACATAATGTAAAAATTACGTGTACAAATGTTTTGTTGATACTTTAAATTATAAAAAAAAAAAAAAAAAAATCCGCCCACCCACCCCACTTTTTTAGCAAATTAGGATGAGAATCTAAATTTTAAATTTATGTGGCCTAAGGGTCATTTTTAAACAAAGCTTTCTAACACTGTAACCAATGATCATACATACATGTATGATGAAGAAGTCCTTAGGTTAATTGTTTCCCATTATTTTATCACATACATGTAATTATATGTACGATGGTTATATCAGTGATCTAGATCTTTAACTAAGTGACCCCAATATCTGTATATGTCATCCTCTAATAATCTTCCACCTACTATTAAATAGCAAGTCTGTGTAATGATACAAATTTCATAAATAGATGTGGGACTAAATTAATAATTAAGGAGGCTGGGGGGTCAACAAATTAACCATCAGATATAACTTATTTTTTTTTAGATATGATATCTTAAGCTGTCAACTATCATTTGGCAAAGAAAAAAATAATTTATTTTAGTTTTAAAATTTGATCATTTTTGTATATCTTTATATGGAACTCTTCTTCTAAAGGAGATCAATATAGTTTAAAAATGGACACGACCACCCAGCCCTCTTAAAGCCGGTAAAGCTCCTACCTGTCTGTGGCCTGGTGTAAAATGGTTGTGGAGTGGAGTGGAATGGAGAGAGCTGGACACCATACCACTGAAAGCACTATTGAGGGATGGCGTAATGGACTTACTGGATACGGATCGGATCCTTTGTCCCACTAGAGAACTTGATGGAGTCTCAATGATATTATCAACATCCTCAACTATTGCTCCCTCAAACTGCAAATTTTACACAGCCAGATCATTCCATTTCTAAAGGCTCAATTTAGGATGGTCTGATGCTGTTTATTTATGAATTTGCAGACATAATTGATATTTCCTCTTACACATTATGTGTCCATTTTTAACAAGCACAAGCAATCGCCTGGCTCCCCCTCCTCTACCCCTAAATAATACTTTGAAAACAATGACAAATTATCAACAAAAGCACAAACCTAATCTTTAATTAGCAACTAGTGTTTACCTCTTGAACCAAATAATATGTCATTTCTGCCAAAGTCCACATATAAGGTTTTGTGGTACCGAAGGATGAAGCTCTAAAAAATGTCAAACCAGATAGATGCACCTGTTTTATATGCATTATTATTAACTATATGAGCCCTGTTTACCTTGTCTTTTGACACTGCCTCCTGAGTAAATTTGTTGAGTTTTATATATATAGGATCTCCCATGATTTGTAGTTGGATATGATTTTTATCCAACGAGTTGTGTGCTTTTTATCCCCGAGCCTTGGCGAGGGGATAAAAACACACAATGAGTTGGATAAAAGTCATATCCAACTACAAATCATGGGAGATTCTTTTTATCCCATGTTTAATACTTCACAACCAATGTTTTACACTGTTTTATATAGGACTCCACTTTATTTTACTTCATCACGCTAACGCAAAAACCATTGTGACGTCACAACTGCACTCTACTGTGGAATATGAAAAAATTATCCAATGAGTCATATCCACGGGATAAAAGGGTAAACATGGGATAAACATTATTATTAACTATATGAGCCCTGTTTACCTTGTCTTTTGACACTGCCTCCTGAGTAAATTTGTTGAGTTTCAGTGTGAGAAATTCAGTCCAGTGAACTTGCTCTTTTTCAAACCAAGTTCTCCAAGTTTGTTGCCTGCAAAAATGGGATTAAATAACTTAAAGAATAAACGCATGTAAAACAAAATTACTGAATAAGTTTAGCGAACTTTCCCAGTATTTCACCAATTACCAGGTTTAAATGGAAAGCACCTATTACTATTAATAGATTCACTTGGCGCATTGGATATGAGGAACTGCTTTTAACGAGGCCGAGTCTTATTACTTCTACCCTTGATATTTTGATAAAATTTCTTAAATGAATTTTTACTATTATACTAATTATTTTAACTAAAGATAAAAAAATCAAATGTTTACCATTCCGATTTCTTAGGGGTCCATCTCAAAAGTTGTCAAATTTTACTATTGGACCCTATGGGAATTTGTTGGAAAAGTGCCAGATTATTACATTTTCCCCATATTTTTTTAATATTTCTGCCCTAGGGATTTCCTTTTTAGTCAAATGCATGAAAGTAATTGTAAAAAATGCAACAAAACGTGAAATTGAAAAAAAAAATGACCATTTGGTTTGGTCTAGGAATTATTACAAAGTTAATTTTTTTCCAATGGCCGATACCTCTAAATTTGCCATATTACAGCATACATTTTGTTTATATCGGTGCAGATGAATTATTTTGGTAAAAAATAACCATGTTTAGATTGCTGGTATGTTTCTTTTGATGTTCTGTCAACAGTTTTTAATAAAATGTCCATGGACGTCTTGAATACTCAAGCGAGTTATGCGTCATTCTTCAGCGTCATGCATTGCTTACAGAACCAGAAAACAGTGACGTCGTGAAAGCCATTTCAGTGTTTATTCCTAATTATTGTCTTAAAAGCACATTGCAAGACCTACAAAGGTTATAGATAATATAATATAATGTTAATTTTGTATTAAAATTACAATACTTAGGATATGTGTTATGTTGCACCTACGACTGTATGAAACCAAAAAGCTGTGCAAAGACATGCGCACTCAAATTAGACTCAGCCTCGTTAAATACCGGTACTAATGTTTATATTTAAAAGATTTCCTCACAAATTTATGCTGTGTTTAGGACTATAGATTCACGAGAAACACTTTTAAAGTATATACGAGATATTTCTCTTTTATTACATCACAACCAGCCTCTCTGTTTATGTATTTACCATTATAATGAAATCAAGTATTTTTCATAATTTTTAAAAATATTTCATTAGTTTGATATTTGTGTCTTTTGGGTATATATAGCCCTGTGTTAGTGTCTTTCACAAAATAGGATAACTGTAGTATATAGACAATTTTTAATATGAAGACCAAGTTAAACCAAAAAGATTTTGATATAATAGTATACTATGATATCAAAAGAACATAACCCATTCAAGATTTCTCTGGTTTAAGCTGGTTCATTTACACAAATCTGTATTTTTTCAATGCTCATTCAACAGTTCTCCATATATCCGATGCATAATCTGTAAATTTCATTGCTCCAGTCTGAGACAATTATGACTTTTTTTGCCAAGTACTGGTATAATTTGTATTTGCTTATAGCTAGTTTTTCTTAATATTATAATATATTGAAATATTTTTGATGTTTGCAAATGCACTATAATGTAGGCCATTTGATATACTAAGTGCGCTATACCTCTTTACAGGAACAATTTATGTGAAATGAATGTAGTTCTTATACACGAACTTATGCTACTTTCTACAAATACAAGTAGGTATGCATGATAACAAAGGTTCAGAATTATGATTTTTGAGATTTTTTTTTTTAAATTCTTACTCCTCTGAGATGAAGGCGATCCAGGAAATGTCTAGTTGATCCAGTCTGTAAGCCAATCCCAGCATGCACTTGTCTATGTTGCCAGTCCGCTATGATAAAGTAACAAATCTGTTTATAATTAAGAACCAGTGACTCAGAAAGTTAAGTTAAAAATAAGTGGAAGACACCAATCATGTAATGTAATTCTACATAAGTGTACCCTGTGAAGTTCTAAGAAGATAAGAAATTCTAATTCAATGCATACCGGCTGATTTTGACAAACTGTCTCTACATCCCTCATTAGCAGGTTGTACAGGCTTTGGGCAGCCATCAATGTTATGTTGAAATATCTAAAAATGTGTTTATATATGTATAAATATTATTGTTATGTATAAATATGTCAATTTTCTCCCAATGAAGAGAGTTTAAGGGTATTATATTAGAGCTTTTATAACTTCATACACTATACATGCACACATTCATGTGTACTTCAGTGGGATGACTTTATTACAAGTTTTTCTCAGCAAAGTACATTGTAGTAAAGTTCTCGTCATTCCTAATCGATAGACTATCTTATGGAAAATGCATGAATGTTATATCTCACAAAAAAAAAAAAAAAAAATCAGTATTCTTGAGATGGTGACTATCTCAAAGGGCCCTACTTATAGTAAAAGACATTAAGATGAAAGAGACTGTAAAGGACTGTATTTGGAAAGGTGCATTTTGTACCGGTACTCAGAAAACTATTTGTCTCAGTGTAGACCATTTTACATAAAGTACTGCTCTGACCTTTACCTTGGTTTAGAATTTTAGCTCAAGGCCACTGCACACACTTAACTCAAAAGCACTCTTTGGTAATTAATGTTTTATCCAGATTAGAAAAAAGGAAGAAAAAATATGCTCACAAAAAGTATTGTCAATTTTATGCATGGGCACTCATTAGGTGAAGTAAGAGTGGGATGAAGCTAAGAGAAGAAATGCTCTGAACAAGGACTTTATATATTTTGACCTTGACCTTTGAACTTGCTTCAAGGTCACTGTACACTCCTTTCCCACATGTACTTTATGGATGAAGTATGAGCCAAGGGAAGAAAACTATGCTTCAGACAAGGATTTTGAATAGAGATATATATTGACCTTGACTATTGATCAGATACATATTGACCTTGATCATTGGTCTAGAAAATTGGTTCAAGGTCACTGCACATCCTTTACCCAGAGACACTAAATGGCTGAAGTTTGAGCCAGATTGGGACAACAGAAGAGAAAATATGCTCTGGACAAGCGATATTGGATGGACAAATGGATAGACAGACAGACTGATCACTTTCAGCGGAGTGGGGCCCATAAAAAATGCAATCATGACTATGTCTAAGAAAGATTAAGTTTTGAGAAAAATTAATGATTAAGCAAGCAATGTAATGAATCAATAGTATTAATGTTAAATAAGTTACTTCTCAAATGTTGCCTGGTAGTGACTTCTGTAATCCTGCACTTCATCCCTGATCTTAAAGATCATTTTGTTCATCTAAAAAAAATAATTATTTCCATTAAATACAGTTGTAGACAGTTCCTAATGTTCCAGGTGTCAGCTTGCCTTTTGCATCTGTATCACTATTTATATGTTATTTTTAATGGATAATTTCAATGTTTTACTGTTTAAGTAAGCTACAACCACACTAGTTATTACAAGTACAGTGTTTATACTGGAATGGGTACAATCCAAAACTGACCAGTGTTGGTGAAAGTCCTGTCCCTTTCTGATGTAAATCCTTTATTGCTACAATCTTATGCTCCTCATAGCATACTGGAAAAATGCTCTGTAAATACACAATTGAACAAAATCATGTGTGTTTTTTGTTCTGTTTTCATTTGAATTGGAAGTAAAATATACAGCATGATATTGACTTCGAAGTTTTATAACTGTCAAATGTTATGGGTATTATAAATATAATGCAAACAAAATGATGTTGATTTCAAAGTTTTATAACTACCATATGTTATATGTATTATAACAAAGAATCACCTGTACACAGTTTTTCAGGACGGCTTCAACACTCAGCACTTTCTTGTCACGAAGATACTCATAGCCTCTCCGAGTCAAAGTTACCAAATAAATTAAAGAGTCTGTCACAGAAAGATAAACAGTGAAGATATATGATAGCAATATCATAACATATCTATACTTCAAAATCATTAACAAGATTATATGGAATCAGAAAGCATAAGAAAAAAAAGGTCCCAGGACTTTGCCATAGCCATTATACAGATATACATGTAGTAAATCTACAGGTCCCCAGGACTTTGTTATAACCAATACAGATATACATGTAGTAAATCAACAGGTCCCCAGGACTTTGTTATAACCAATACAGATATACATGTAGTAAATCCACAGGTCCCTAGGACTTTGTTATAACCAATACAGATATACATGTAGTAAATCCACAGGTCCCCAGGACTTTGTTATAACCAATACAGATATACATGTAGTAAATCCACAGGTCCCTAGGACCTTGTTATAACCAATACAGATATACATGTAGTAAATCCACAGGTCCCTAGGACTTTGTTATAACCAATACAGATATACAAGTAGTAAATCCACAGGTCCCCAGGACTTTGTTATAACCAATACAGATATACAAGTAGTAAATCCACAGGTCCCTAGGACCTTGTTATAACCAATACAGATATACATGTAGTAAATCTACAGGTCCTCAGGACTTTGTTATAACCAATACAGATATACATGTAGTAAATCCACAGGTCCCTAGGACTTTGTTATAACCAATACAGATATACATGTAGTAAATCCACAGGTCCCCAGGACTTCGTTATAACCAATACAGATATACATGTAGTAAATCTACAGGTCCCTAGGACTTTGTTATAACCAATACAGATATACATGTAGTAAATCTACAGGTCCCCAGGACTTTGTTATAACCAATACAGATATACAAGTAGTAAATCCACAGGTCCCCAGGACTTTGTTATAACCAATACAGATATACATGTAGTAAATCCACAGGTCCCTAGGACCTTGTTATAACCAATACAGATATACATGTAGTAAATCCACAGGTCCCCAGGACCTTGTTATAACCAATACAGATATACATGTAGTAAATCTACAGGTCCCCAGGACTTTGTTATAACCAATACAGATATACATGTAGTAAATCTACAGGTCCCCAGGACTTTGTTATAACCAATACAGATATACATGTAGTAAATCTACAGGTCCCTAGGACTTTGTTATAACCAATACAGATATACATGTAGTAAATCCACAGGTCCCTAGGACTTTGTTAAAACCAATACAGATATACATGTAGTAAATCCACAGGTCCCCAGGACTTTGTTATAATCAATACAGATATACATGTAGTAAATCTACAGGTCCCTAGGACTTTGTTATAACCAATACAGATATACAAGTAGTAAATCCACAGGTCCCCAGGACTTTGTTATAACCAATACAGATATACATGTAGTAAATCCACAGGTCCCCAGGACCTTGTTATAACCAATACAGATATACATGTAGTAAATCAACAGGTCCCTAGGACCTTGTTATAACCAATACAGATATACATGTAGTAAATCTACAGGTCCCCAGGACTTTGTTATAACCAATACAGATATACATGTAGTAAATCCACAGGTCCCTAGGACCTTGTTATAACCAATACAGATATACATGTAGTAAATCTACAGGTCCCCAGGACTTTGTTATAACCAATACAGATATACATGTAGTAAATCCACAGGTCCCCAGGACTTTGTTATAACCAATACAGATATACATGTAGTAAATCCACAGGTCCCCAGGACTTTGTTATAACCAATACAGATATACAAGTAGTAAATCCACAGGTCCCCAGGACTTTGTTATAACCAATACAGATATACATGTAGTAAATCTACAGGTCCCTAGGACTTCGTTACAACCAATACAGATATACATGTAGTAAATCTACAGGTCCCTAGGACTTCATTATAACCAATACAGATATACATGTAGTAAATCCACAGGTCCCCAGGACTTTGTTATAACCAATACAGATATACATGTAGTAAATCTACAGGTCCCTAGGACCTCGTTACAACCAATACAGATATACATGTAGTAAATCCACAGGTCCCCAGGACTTTGTTATAACCAATACAGATATACATGTAGTAAATTCACAGGTCCCCAGGACTTTGTTATAACCAATACAGATATACATGTAGTAAATCTACAGGTCTTCAGGACTTTGTTATAACCAATACAGATATACATGTAGTAAATCCACAGGTCCCCAGGACTTTGTTATAATCAATACAGATATACATGTAGTAAATCTACAGGTCCCAAGGACTTTGCTATAGCCAATACAAATAAACAAGTAGTAAATTCACTTATTTCCTATCTAGTTTGTAACACAAGATTTGATTGGTTAGATAGCCAGGTGTAAATTTTCATACACTTAATTGGGCTTGAGCCGGGGATAAATAACATGACATCAGATGTCACAATGCATAGTTTCTTTATCACAATGAAAGAAAAAAGTGAGCAAGCTCACATACCCCACGCTCCCCCAAAACTCGACAATGCAACACGTACTGAATGGCACAGTGCATTTTAATTACACAGTATAATTCAAAAAGGGGCATTACTTGCAAAAAATCATCACATCAAAACTTCTTGCATATAAGGACAATCAAATCATTGTATGTTACAAATTTAATTGAGCTGAAGTTTCTAGATAAATAATGGAATCAAAATTTCTTGGTAATATACAAATCTATACATTATGTCTGAAATACCTACGAAGTTTCAGGAAATTCAGTGTAGGAGTTATGCTGACAAACTGTTATTTGAATTCCTCAGTGATTTCGATTTGTTAATGAGTGTAAGTCCATGTCCAACACATGACAACTTACACATTTAAATAATTGATGGAAACAAAATTATGATGTAGTCATATGAATTTGTTTATATACTGTACTTATGAAATTATTTAAGGCAAAGCACCAATCTGAGGGAGGGAGGTGGGAGGGGGGAGAACTATCCAAGATTCAAGATTTTGTGTGTGTGTGTGTGTTAAATCATTAAGATTTTGATCTCAAAATCAATAGGGGTCTTTTAAGATCATAAAATATTTCACATAAAATGTCATTACAAAGGCTGATTCCAGTGGATTTCCTTATTACCTAGCTGGAAAGTTTCTTCAATAAAAAGCAAAACTCCTAGGGCAAAAATAATGGAATCGGAATTTCCTGGTAATATGCACATCTACACATTGTGTCCTAAATATCTGCAAAGTTTGACGAAATTCTGTGCAGTGGTTTAAAAGGAGTTGCGCTGACAAACTGTTCATCTCTATATTCAAGATATGTCCAAAAATCTAAGTTGAAAAGTGCCAAATTTCCCAGAAAAAGTAAAGGAATCGGAATTTCCGGTAAATTTGCACATCTACACATCGTGTCCTAAATATCTGCAAAGTTTGATGAAATTCTGTGCAGCGGTTTAAGAGGAGTTGCGCTGACAAACTGTTCATCTCTATATTCAAGATATGTCCAAAAATCTAAGTTGAAAAGTGCCGTATTTTCCAGAAAAAATAAAGGAATCGGAATTTCCTCGTAATATGAACATCTACACATCGTGTCCTAAATATCTGCAAAGTTTGATGAAATTCTGTGCAGCGGTTTAGGAGGAGTTGCGCTGACATTCTGTTCATCTCTATATTCAAGATATGTCCAAAAATCTAAGTTGAAAAGTGCCAAATTTCCCAGAAAAAGTAAAGGAATCGGAATTTCCGGTAAATTTGCACATCTACACATCGTGTCCTAAATATCTGCAAAGTTTGACGAAATTCTGTGCAGCGGTTTAAGAGGAGTTGCGCTGACATTCTGTACATCTTTATATTCAAGATATGTCCAAAAATCTATGTTGAAAAGTGCCAAATTTCCCAGAAAAAATAAAGGAATCGGAATTTCCTCACAATATGCACATCTACACATCGTGTCCTAAATATCTGCAAAGTTTGACGAAATTCTGTGAAGCGGTTTAGGAGGAGTTGCGCTGACAAACTGTTCATCTCTATATTCAAGATATGTCCAAAAATCAAAGTTGAAAAGTGCCGAATTTCCCAGAAAAAATAAAGGAATCGGAATTTCCTGGTAATATGCACATCTACACATTGTGTCCTAAATATCTGCAAAGTTTGACGAAATTCTGTGCAGCAGTTTAGGAGGAGTTGCGTTGACAAAAAAACAGGACTGACGGACTGACTGACTGACTGACGGGTCAAAAACATTATACCCCCCGCAACTAGTTGCGTGGGGTATAAAAAGCAAATAACATGACGTCATGATGCATGTAAATGTTATCGATAGTTTGAAATACCATTTATTGGACTTGGGTTTACAAAGAATTTATTTAGTTACATAGAAAATAAATTTGTTACCCAGGTCCAATCAAGGATGTACGAGGATTTACCCAAGTTGAAATCCATAGAATAAAAATAATATAAAACCCAGGGTAAATCCCTGTACACCTTTGATTGAACTAATATTGTCCCAAGGTTTTTGCTATAACTGAATTTTTACTGTTAGTAGATAGTATGATGATTGACAAAGGTGACTATAACAAATCTGAAAAAGTTTTCCTTCAGATATTATTGATAATACCTAAGCCATCAGCAGGTCTGTTGTTAGGGAACAAACTCTTCATCTTACAGAGATTGGAGTAACACAGCTTCTCTATAGCTTCTAAACTCTTCTCCAGTATATCATACTACAAAAGACACGATAATTAGAATCTACAAACAATATAATATAAATAGTATATATCTAATCAACAACAGCAATAATTCCTACATGGAATGATCAAAATGTCCTGAGCTATATTTGTTATAAAGTTGATATTTGGTGCATTCTGATTACCAGCAAGCTACTTGAGCAAAACAACTGCCTTAATGGTTTCAGAACTTTGAGTCTTAACTTTGATACATTGATTCCTTGGGATATTTTGAGACTTAATCTAACTTTTGTTTGTTGGGGTTTAATTGTACCAAATCATTTACATGTAACTCACCTCTTCCTTTAACTTGAAGTTTGTGAAATTTTATCATAAATAATGTAAATGCAAATAAAAATCAAACAACCTACAAACATGGTTAAAAATGAACATTTGAAATATGGGAGCAATTCAGCAATGGCTGAAATGTCTCTGCCCTTTCTGACATACTCCAAGACACAAAGCTTCTCGAATAGCCATTGCTCTGAGACACTGCAAATGACTATTCACCTAATGGACACTTGCAACAAACAAACATAGGTAATAATAGATTACAGAGCTCATCTCAATGAATGTTGTCTTTAAGTAAGGCAAAGTCCCGCACTAAACTAATAATTTAGTAGTGTGCATCCCTAGATGCATTATTTATGCAATTTTGATTCGACAGGGCTTGCAATTACTTGGGAATGGACTTATCTTACTAAAAACTTTAAACTAGTCACTCATCCAGAAAATGTAAGTCAAATCCAGCATCTAAAGCAAGTTTGAGAGTATTCATCCTTTGATGCATCATCCATGCAAGTCTGGTTCAGATAGGCCTTATAATTTCTTGGTAATGGACCTGCTCTCAAAAATTTAAGTCAGATCCAGCATCTGAAGCAAATTTAAGTCAGATCCAGCATCTGAAGCAAATTTAAGTCAGATCCAGCATCTGAAGCAAGCCTGGTAGTGTGCATCCTTAGATGTATCATCCAAGCAAGTTTGGTCAATATAGGGCATATAGTTACTTGGAAATGAGACCTGCTTCAAAAACTTTAACCTGCTCAAAAAACATTAATCTGGTGATTCTATAGCTGAAATTGCAGCACCTGAAACCTTGACTGGTACAATGAAACACACTAGAAGCATCTTCCATGCATCTCTGATCGATTTAGGGCATAGAAGTACTTGAAAAGAAATCTGCTCCAAAATCTTTAACCTGGGACACTGAAGCCGAGGGTATTACATAAGCTCCCCCAACTTTGTTGAGGTGAGCTAAAAAATGGATGCATGGAAAGGTAAATATTTCTGGACTTTTATTTTTGGTTGTAAATGATGCATATATTATATTCCTAAAGTATAAAAAAAATTATTTTCCTAAAGTGTGAAAAAAATTGTAAATTTTCTATGATATTCAGAATTCTCACTTTTCCTAATAAATCCATACAATTTTTCAATCACTTAATTTATAGAACATTCATGAGAATTCTTGAGAAAAAAATAATTTTTTGTGGCTTAAGTTATTCATTTTACTTAAATAAACATAGTTTTAGTGTCAATTTTCATGATTTGTGAAAAAACTAATTACTCTCCAAGTCTACAACTGACATACAGCTTACAAATAAGTGAACATGACGGAAAAATTCATACTGCAAAATGCATTTAACACTACATTATAAATCCCTGTTTCCTTCAATCTTGTTATGAATACAGTAAGATTCAAGCACACTTTACCTCGGTTTTTAGTAGTACATTACTGGCCCCAGATGTTGGCAGCATGTCCAGAACTGAGGACAGTGTAGTACAAGCATGCTGAATAAACCAAGCCGATGGCACAAAGTGACCAGTCAGGTATTGTAGATAAACCAACTTTCTGTAAATATCTCTCTACAAATCACAAAGCAATCAAGGTAAAGTCTCTTTTGTGGGGATTCAGAATAATAGTTCCGTCTGTAGTAAGCTAAATTAAGTTGCTTAGAGCATTAAATACATACATGTATGCTTAAAATTACATTTACCAGATTTTGAACATTTATTCAATAAATCTTTATTTTTGAGATTTTTAAAAACTTCTTACAATGCCATATCTGAGTCCAAATTCTCTCAGTAATCTAACAGATGCAGATGACAGAAGACATGAAAGTCCAGGGGCAAGTAACTCTCCTTCTACTCTATATGGAGACTCATATCTGAGACAAAAATATTCTGATACAGGTTTTTATAATTCTTAATATTTCTTGGAATGAAAATCAGCTAATGCTCAATAATGTTAAATGCAGAGTTATTTTTTTTTTATCTCTTCTTAAAAAATGCTAATATTAATGTGAAAATTCTTGAATAAGAAATCAACATAATTATTTCATTACCTGAGAAGTTTAGACAAGAGTGTCTTGTAATCTTCCAGGATTCCCCTGTGGTTCTGTTTATAGTTATTAGCTAATGGTGGATAGGCAGTGTGCCAAAATTTCTTCAACAACTCAGCAATGTGTGAAAATTCCTTCCTCTGCCAAGATTCATATCCATAGGGTGACTGAAACACAGAATAAAGATCTGAACCAGTAGTCCCTGATCGCACTGCAACTGTACATTGAACTAATAATAGCCTATACCAGTAGTCCCTGATCACTCTGTAACTCTACATTGAACTAATAATAGCCTATACCAGTAGTCCCTGATCTCACTGACACTCTACATTGAACTAATAATAGTCTATACCAGTAGTCCCTGATCGCACTGTAACTCTATAATTTATTGAACTAATAATAGCCTATACCAGTAGTCCCTGATCGCACTGTAACTCTACATTGAACTAATAATAGTCTATACCAGTAGTCCCTGATCCCAATGTAACTCTATATTGAACTAATAATAGCCTATACCAGAAGTCCCTGATTGCACTGTAACTCTATATTGAACTAATAATAGTCTATACCAGTAGTACCCGATCACACTGTAACTCTACATTGAACTAATAATAGTCTATACCAGTAGTCCCTGATCCCAATGTAACTCTATATTGAACTAATAATAGCCTATACCAGTAGTCCCTGATCCCAATGTAACTCTATATTGAACTAATAATAGTCTATACCAGTAGTCCCTGATTGCACTGTAACTCTATATTGAACTAATAATAGTCTATATCAGTAGTACCCGATCACACTGTAACTCTACATTGAACTAATAATAGTCTATACCATTAGTCCCTGATCCCAGTGTAACTCTATATTGAACTAATAATAGCCTATACCAGTAGTCCCTGATTGCACTGTAACTCTACAGTGAACTAATAATAGTCTATACCAGTAGTCCCTGATTGCACTGTAACTCTATATTGAACTAATAATAGTCTATACCAGTAGTCCCTGATTGCACTGTTACTCTACATTGAACTAATAATAGCCTATACCAGTAGTCCCTGACTACACTGTTACTCTACATTGAACTAATAATAGTCTATACCAGTAGTCCCTGATCTCAATGACACTCTACATTGAACTAATAATAGTCTATACCAGTAGTCCCTGATCGCACTGTAACTCTATATTGAACTAATAATAGCCTATACCAGCAGTCCCTGATTGCACTGTTACTCTACATTGAACTAATAATAGTCTATACCAGTAGTCCCTGATCACACTGTAACTCTACATTGAACTAATAATAGTCAATACCAGTAGTCCCTGATTGCACTGTTACTCTACATTGAACTAATTATAGTCTATACCAGTAGTCCCTGATCACACTGTAACTCTACATTGAATTTATAACAGCTCTACATGAAACATATTACAAAGACTTGAAGACTTGTTTTTTTAGCTTTACATTTATAGAAGTACAGTTGATTACGGTTTTTAAATTTCATTCCACATTAAAAGTATTTTGAAAAAATCTAACAGATTACTAATAATTTTAAATTACAGAGTATGATGAACTCTTTCTGTGTACCAAGTTTTATTTTAATCATGTTAAAACTATTTTAATCATGTTAAAACTGTACGAAGAGAAGCACTTTAAACTAATTTATCTAAACAAAGTATTCCATTTTTAAATAAACATGTAAATCATCATCCACTATGAACTAATTTTAACCAACATTATAAATCTAAATCATAAAGGAGTTCACTTTGAAAGAAATCAAAAGAAATTTGGCAGATTCTAAAAAAAAAAAACACACACAAAACAACAACAACAACAACGAAACAAGAGGCCCAGGGGCCATATCGCTCACCTGAGCACTATGGCTAGGAAAAAGCAGAAATCCGTTCAGTCTTGAAAGGTTGAAAAGTTTAAATATAAAAGTGGTTGGGGGGGGGGGGGGGGGTCATAAAATGAACAAATTTGAATCTACATTATCTGAGGATGCTTCCATTTAAATATGACCAATCATGGCTTTGCTGTTCTTGAGTAGAAGATTTTTAAATATTTAACCTATGTATTCCTATGTAAAACTTTGATCACCCATTGTGTCCCCACCCGACCCCCAGGGGTTATGTTTGAAAAAATTTGAATGTACACTATCTAGGAATGCTTCCTTGTAAATATGACCAATCATGGCTTTGCTGTTCTTCAGAAGTAGTTTTTTTTAAAGATTTTTACTATGTGTTCCTACGTAAAACTTTGATCGCCCATTGTGGCCCCACCCGAACCCAGGGGGTCATGAATTGAACAAATTTGAATCTACACTACCTGAGGATGCTACCATATAAATATGACCAATCACGGCCTTGCTGTTCTTGAGAAGAAGATTTTTAAAGATTTTTCCTATATATTCCTATGTAAAACTTGGATCGCCCATTGTGGCCCCACCCGATCCCCGGGGGGTCATGATTTGAACAAACTTGAATCTACACTACCTGAGGATACCGGTACTTCCATGTAAATATAACCAATCATGGCTTTGCTGTTCTTGAGAAGAAGATTTTTAAAGATTTTTCCTATATATTCCTATGTAAAACTTGGATCGCCCATTGTGGCCCCACCCAACCCTCGGGGGTCATGATTTGAACAAACTTGAATCTACACTACCTGAGGAAACTTCCATGTAAATATGACCAATCATGGCTTTGCTGTTCTTGAGAAGAAGATTTTTAAAGATTTTTCCTATATATTCCTATGTAAAACTTGGATCGCCCATTGTGGTCCCACCCGACCCCAAGGGGTCATGATTTGAACAAACTTGAATCTACACTACCTGAGGAAACTTCCATGTAAATATGACCAATCATGGCTTTGCTGTTCTTGAGAAGAAGATTTTTTAAAGATTTTTCCTATATATTCCTATGTAAAACTTGGATCGTCCATTGTGGCCCCACCCGACCCCCAGGGGTCATGATTTGAACAAACTTGAATCTACACTATCTGAGGATGCTACCACATAAATATGACCAATCATGGCTTTGCTGTTCTTGAGAAGAAGATTTTTAAAGATTTTTCCTATATATTCCTATGTAAAACTTGGATCGTCCATTGTGGCCCCACCCGACCCCCAGGGGTCATGATTTGAACAAATTTGAATCTACACTACCTGAGGATGCTTCCACATAAGTTTCATATTTTCAAGCACAGTGGTTCTTGAGAAGAAGATTTTTTAATGATGCCATTAATTTTTCACAAATTCTTAATTATCTCCCCTTGGAAGAAGGCCTGGCCCCTTTATTTGAACAAACTTGAATCCCCTTTACCCAAGGATACTTTGTGGCAAGTTTGGTTGAAATTAGCCCAGTGGTTCTGGAGAAGAAGTCGAAAATGTGAAAAGTTTACAGACGGACAGACAGACAGACGGACTACAGACAAAATGTGATCAGAAAAGCTCACTTGAGCCTTCGGCTCAGGTGAGCTAAAAAAACAAAATAATAAAGAATCCTTCAACAAACACACAGAAGACTGGAATGGACAGATGATCAGACAAGACAGACACTTAAATGTTTAAACTCTTCGGAATAAAATCTTCCATTGTTAACTATTTCCTTGTTACAATGTACATACTTCACTACAGAGTTATTCTCTATATTTTTAATTCAATATTATTGAACCAGGATCAAATGAGAAACTGTATGTTGTCATTACCATAAATGCTTCTGGATTATAGTACGGATTCAGACCATTTTCCAGCAGAGCTAACTGTCCCACAAGTTCCTCAGCTAAGATCTAAAATCAAGATCAAATAATCACATATAGACTATATAATACAGGTACTAGCAAACAGCATTTTAGATAGGGCAATCAAATGCATTATACAGATTTTTAAAAATCCATCCATATACCTGCCTTTTGCATGTTGCAAAATAAATGTTCTTTCAGTTCAGTAACATATAAGCTCACCTCAACAAATATTATCTTTATTACACAAGGCAAAGTCTCAATATTTTAATCCATGGCAAACATGCATTCCTAGATGCAACATCTATACAGGTTTAGTCTGGGTAGGATTTATAGTTACTTGAAAATAGGGCTGCTCCAAAAACTTTAACAGTACAAGCACCATTTAAATGTTAATGATTTCCTGCTTCCACATCATATTTGGTAGAGTGCACCACTACATGCATCATCAATGTAAGTCACCAAAGGGCTTATAGTTATTTAGGAATGGACCAGCTCTAAAAAATTTAACCTTTTCAATCACTTGAAAATGTAGACCAAATCTAGCCTCCAGAGCAAGTCTATAGAGTCCGTCCCTGGATGCATCACCCATGCAAGTTCAGTCATCATAGGGCTTATAGTTACTTGAGAGTGAACCTGCTTTAATAAATGTATGTCAGATCCAGCACCTGAAGTATGGTAGGTGCATCCCTAGATGCATCACCCATGCAAGTTCATTCTAGGTAGGGTGTGGACCTATTCACTCATCAAGAAAATGTAGGTCAGACCCAGCATCCAAAGCAGATCTGATAGTGTACATTCCTAGATGCATCATCCATGCTAGTTTAGTCCAGGTATTGCTTAAAGTTACTTGGGAATGAATCACATTCAAAAACTTTAATCTGGTCACTCATCCAGAAAATCAAGGTCAGATCAACCATCTGAAGCCAATCTGGTAGTGTACATCCCAAGATATAAAATCTATGCGAGTTTGGTCACTAATGGCTTAATGTTACTTGGGGATGAACCTGCTCGAAAACTTAAACCTGTTCACTAATCTTGAAAATGTAGGTCAGATCCAGCATCTGAAGCCAGCCTTGTAGTGTGCATCCTTAGATGTATCATCTATCCAAGTCTACTTCAGGTAGGGCTTACATTTACTTAGGAATGAACCTGCTCCTTACTTTAACCTTGTCACTCATCCAGAATATCTAGGTCAGATCCAGCATCCAAAGCCAGTCTGGCAGTGTGCATCCTTAGATGCACGGTCCATGCAAGTTTAGTCAACATAGGCTTTTAGTTACCTGGGAATGAAACCTGCTCCGAAAACTTTAATGGTCCAAAAACTTTAACCTGGTCCCTCAACTGAAAAAGGCAGGTCAGATCAAGCAACTGAAGTAAGTTTGGAAGTGTACATCTGACAATGATCTATGCAGGTTTGGTCCAGGTGGGGCATATAGTTACTTGGGAATGAGACTTGCTCCAAAAATTTTAACCTGCTCAAAACACATTAACCTGATCATTCTTATGGAAAACATTGGCTGAAAATGCAGCATCAGAAACCTGACTGGTACAATGAAACCAACTAGATTCATCATCCATGCATCTGTGATCAAAATAGGGCATACAGTTACTTTTAAAGAAAACTTCTCCAAAAACTTCAACCCGGGATGCCAACACTTTCCATAAGGGTAAAGCAAAAGCCCCCTCTCTTCCCCCTCCCCCTGACTTTGTGCAGGTGAGCTAAAAAGTAGTGAGACCAACTAATTTCGGCATATCTATGGTACTGAGCATTGAGAAGTCAATGTTTCAAGATACTGAAGTTCAACTGTATATATAGGTTCAGATGTTACTTTGTAACAATGAATATGAGAAATCAAATTGTTTATTGCTACAAACCAGAGGAAAATATGAAACCAGAGTTAATTTGACCTTTTTTTTATCTTGTGAATTTAAAATATGATTTTCTGTAAATAAATTATTCCATGCTCAATTTATTGGTCAATTCTCTTTGAAATATTCTTACTTCAAATTTATTCTCAAAATCCTTTCTGTGGATGGATTTGGGAGAAATGATTAAGCAATCAGCAATTTTGGTGACACAAGTGATTTAATCTCCCTACCCTACTTGGCTCTTTCTTCTGGTGCTGTCTATAAATCTGGTGCTCATACTGGTGGAATTTATCCTGGCTCAAATGAAAAGTTCTTCTTAGGAGCTCAAACAGTGTGTCTGCAGGAACGACTGACATATCCTCCTCTAGACCACTGTCATCTGGGGTTGGAGGTCGTGCAATAGTCAGCTGACCTGTATACTGAAACCTACTAAGTACATAATATAACCTTAACCTCAAAATATACCCAAGATTCACACTAAATATTGCCATTCATTCAATTTTATATAATTGACGCATATTTTTAAATTTGTGATTCAGAAAACTAAAATTTTTTTTAAATGATACAAATACATTTAAGACTGTTTATTGTGACAAATATGCAATCAGTGTCACTGTGATCCACTTTACTAGTCCCCATGTCTTTACATTGTGTAATCTAATTGTGTCTATTCCGACACAAAATTTGAGTCCAAGTGCATGTTGGATTAGACAGGGTGACTGTAATTTATAATTTTAACATAATAAACCCTGTTAACATACATCCATGCACATTATTAGTGTATGTTTGAGTAAAATTCAAAATTTCAATATTTTGAAGGATCAAACTGTAAAAATTTTAAACTGCAGAAATTATCCTTTATACATTTTGCAAAAATGAATTGGTATGTACCGTTGTACAAAGAAAATCATCAATAACTGTAAAATCCCTTTATTTATGCCAGACATGCCGTCTTCATTTTCATAAAGTCTTGGCAAATAAAATTCTTTTAACAAAATCCGGAGCACAAGATTGAGCGCCTTCAGAGACTATAAGCATATTGTAAAATCATGCAGAATTTTAGTGAATACATTAACTAAAGCCTGTCAACCCCCAAATAATTAGAATTTTCCATATTTTCTTGGTTAAGATACTCAGCTAACTAAGGCAGAACAAAGTTATGCTTTGAGTAAATGTTAACCATAGTAAAGTTTCATCCTTACTTTTTGCTGCTTTGGGAGGCTACAGGGGGAGGGGATAAAGGTGAGGGGGGTTCCGGGGCACACAAAACAGGATAGGATGCACATAGGTATGCCCTCATAAATACTCTCTCTTCCTGCAAAATAAAATGCATAGCTCCAACAATTAGCAGTCGATTTAAAGGTCATCGAAAATTTACTTCTAAATAACTTATGCACATGAATAAAATTTACATCTTCACCCTCTTTACAAATATCATGGTGGGAATGTCATGCATTCATTCCTAATATCATTACTGTAAATAATATCTCTTCCAGAGCTTCAAATACAATGTGCCATATACCATATTAAAAAAACAACAAAGACATAAAGAATTTATTATTTGTCATAATCAACTTGGGTTCTTACTATAACTTAAAGTCTTCAAGTAGCATAAAATGATAAAATCTTTATCAAATATGGATATACAGGTAATCAATGTTGGCTGTCCTGGGATATTTTATATAAACCAGGTTTTTGTCTGTATCTACTTTCTTTGAACACTTATAACATTTGCTATGTAACAACTTGCCTGTGCATTGAGTTCCTTAATGGTCTCAGTTACATCTACTGGAGACCGAATCATAGCACCTAAAGGAAACACAAAACATTGAATCAATAGCACCTTAAGTAGACAGAAAACATTGAATTATAGCAGCTAAAGCAAACAGAATACATTGTATCATGACACCTAAAGTAGACAGAATACATTTAATCATAACACCTAAAGTAGACAGAATACATTGAATCATTAGCACCTTAAGTAGACAGAAAACATTGAATCATGACACCTAAAGTAGACAGAATACATTGAATCATAACACCTAAAGTAGACAGAATACATTGAATCATTAGCACCTTAAGTAGACAGAAAACATTGAATCATGACACCTAAAGTAGACAGAATACATTGAATCATAACACCTAAAGTAGACAGAATACATTGAATCATTAGCACCTTAAGTAGACAGAAAACATTGAATCATGACACCTAAAGTAGACAGAATACATTGAATCATTAGCACCTTAAGTAGACAGAAAACATTGAATCATGACACCTAAAGTAGACAGAATACATTGAATCATTAGCACCTTAAGTAGACAGAAAACATTGAATCATAAGACCTAAAGTAAACAGAATACATTGAATCATAACACCTAAAATAGACAGAATACATTGAATCATAACACCTAAAATAGACAGAAAACATTGAATCATAGCACCTAAAGTAGACAGAATACATTGAATCATGACACCTAAAGTAGACAGAATACATTGCATCATGACACCTAAAGTAGACAGAAAACATTGAATCATAGCACCTAAAGTAGACAGAATACATTGAATCATGACACCTAAAGTAGACAGAAAACATTGAATCATAGCACCTAAAGTAGACAGAAAACATTGAATCATGACACCTAAAGTAGACAGAATACATTGAATCATGACACCTAAAGTAAACAGAATACATTGAATCATGACACCTAAAGTAGACAGAATACATTGAATCATGACACCTAAAGTAGACAGAATACATTGAATCATGACACCTAAAGTAGACAGAATACATTGAATCATAACACCTAAAGTAAACAGAATACATTGAATCACGACACCTAAAGTAGACAGAAAACATTGAATCATGACACCTAAAGTTGACAGAATACATTGAATCATAGCACCCAAAGTAGACAAAACACACTGAATTATAGCACCTAAAGTAGACAGAAAACATTGAATCATTAGCTCCTTAAGTAGACCAAAAATATTAAATCATAAGACCTAAAGTAGACAGAAAACATTGAATCATAGCACCTAAAGTAAACAGAAAACATTGAATCAATAGCAACTTAAGTAGACAGAAAACATTGAATCATAGCACCTAAAGTAAACAGAAAACATTGAATCATAGCACCTACAGTAAACAGAAAACATTGAATCACAGCACCTAAAGCAGACAGAAAACATTGAATCATGACACCTAAAGTAAACAGAATACATTGAATCATAACACCTAAAGTAAATGGAAAACATTGAATCATAGCACCTAAAGTAAATGGAAAACACTGAATCATAGCACCTAATTTGAATCATAGCACCTACAGTAAACAGGAAACATTGAACATTAAAAGTATTTCTTTTTTTATTGTCCAAAAAAAAAAAGTTTTTGTAGAATGTATATTTCCTATGTAATGCAAATTGCTCAAAACAAGCCTTAGTGAATATGATAAAGGTTGTTCTTTGGATTTCTTGCAGAACAGATTCATTATGGTAATTTTAACTTCCAGAATGGTGTATCTGTTTTAAAATTGGGAATACTATACTGCAAATTATTTAGCAGGGTACTAATTTAGCTTATCTAAGTGACCAAATTGTGATAATTGTGCCCATGATATAAATTCTCTGCAGCTTGTGGTGAATTAATTTGGATTTCCAGAATTCTAAATTCTTCATTTGTTCATTGTATGCAGATTATTCTTATACTTAAATTGAAGCAATTTTACTCCAGTGAAAATTATTTATTTCTATTTAACAGTATTTTGCAATCTTAGCTTTTGCTATTCAGACTGAACCTTAGAATAAATACTACAAAAAATTGAATAAAAAGTACCCCCCCCCCCCCAACACACAGCAACCTTAAGATTAAAACACTGACCTTCCTCAATCCCAGAATCCCTCCCATCATTCCTCACCTGCAAAATTCCAATATTTTACCTGATAATAATGACAATTTTACTTCTTGCATATAATCACTACCAATATAACCTGCATTGCTGATTGAAGAATGTGTATAATATTGATCAGCATAGATTTAAAATTAAAGTATGACTTAATTTCTTTCCTTCAATAGATATATAAAATGTACACTGAAATGTGACTTCAAATGTAACAAAGACTACTTACAAGTCTGACATTACTGAAGGAGGTTTTACACCCTGACAACGCTAGGCAACATTTTCTTGGCCTGTTTATAGTTAACAAGACTCTCATTAGACAGATACATTGTATGCAACAACTAAAAAAATGTACAGTGCACTTCAATAAAGATATTACAGAACCACTAGTGACAAAAAACTATTTTTTTTATTAAAATACAAAGCACTAAGTTCAATTTAAACACCTAAAACTTACTCCAGACTTCCAAAGTACTGATGGATTTGTTGTACCAAGTGGCTTTTCCTGAAAAATTTAATAGTTTATTATGTAATCTATTTATAGTCACTATATAGTCTATACAAATGCAAACAGTTCATATATCTCAATATTCACTGGATTTTAGGCCATATTCACTGGAAGGTCAGTGATAGCAGCAGAACCTTAAATTTCATTATAAACAGTGCCTGGGGTGGTTAGGGCCAACTATGCAGGAAAGTTTTGGGAGCCTATTTGAGTATTTTTTTAAATATACTTATTGAAAATGATGATTTACACACCAACTTTGGTATTTTTCTTGTGAAGTCAACAACTGTGTGCCAAGTTATACTGAAATCAGACCAAAACTGTAAAAGGAGTAGCATTTTGAAAGTATTTCACAGAAATTTCTATTTTTAGTAACCATGGCAACAACATTCATGGAAATCAAAAACTGATAAACAGAATTATGTATCTTAGTATAGTCTACTTCTGTGCCAAGTTATTTTGAAATCAGACCAAAACCGTAAGAGGAGTAGCGATTTGAAAGCATTTCACAGAAATTTCTATCATTAGACCATGGCAACAGCATTCATCAAAATCAAAAACTGATACATAGAATTACATATCTTAGTGTAGTCTACTTATGTGCCAAGTTATATTGAAATCAGACCAAAACTGTAGGAGGAGTAGCATTTTGAAAAATTGTTTACAGACAGACGGACGACTGACACCTTACTATCGCATAAGCTCTTCTGGTCTCTGACAAGTAGAGCTAAAAAATGTAGTCCTTTAATTTGATCAGTCAATCCATTGATATATTGATTTCCCAGAGAAGCATACCGACTTTGCACTTTGTGCTCAGTACTCCTCTTTCTGTTCTCCAACTTTGTAGCAGATATGACATCTGTATATGTAACCTGGACTGGGTTGCTCAAAACCTTGGTTAGCGCTAACCACTGGTTAAATCTCTTATCCAGCGGTTAACCTTTAACCATTGGCTAAATTCTGTTGCTCAAAATTTATCCACTGGTTAACTTTGCTATCCAATGGTTAAATATTGGCCAAAGTTAGCCATTCCACAGAGGTGGGTTAAGTCTCTTAACCAGTGGATAATCATGGTTACCTTGTTTTTTGTAAATTTTGGAGGATAACAAAAGAAACAAAGTCTTGTATACATTGTAATCATGAATTTAATGTTGAGGAGTACTAACAAAGACACATTCATTTTTAAATCAAGCAGAAATGGCTTTGCAGCGATATGGAAGAGGGGATAACAACACTGTCATAGATATGATAGGATTTCATGTCTTCAGCATCAGCAAGAATGTTTTGAATGGGTTCTTTCAAGCCAAAATTGTTGGCGTTGCAAAAGATTTCATCAAGTGGCCCTTCCCTACACCTGCTGATAAAAAAAAAATGATGATATTCAATATATGTATGAATAAAATTGTTTGTCATTTGTATATAGGCTTAATATATAGCAGATACAAATAAATTGATATACATGTATTAGTTTGGTAACCAAACATAAATTATTAAAATACATTAAAATGAATTGGGAATCGACCCCCCCCCCCCCCCCCCTTCTCTTCAATTCTCTTGCTTTTAACTTAATTAATCACTTTTTACAATATTAATTATTCGCCTGACAATGATTTTTTATTGGCCCCATTTTGTTAAGCGATGCTTCTTGCCAGATGCATTAAATAAAGAGTATATCCCCATTTCCTTTTATTTTACATTCATTTTGACTAGGTCCCACTGTGATTATAAATAAATAAAAATAATCATAGAAAATGATTTGCACATTTGATATTTATAGATATCTATACATAGTCCTTTATTTTCTCTAAATATTGATACTTACTAAAAGGTGTGATATTTATGTAATAAACTTTGGATAGTGAATTAATGCATTTTAGTTACACAGTGTATGGGTACGGAGCGAAATGCCTTAGTGATGAACTCACTTTATCTATCTATTCAACCAAGACTTTTCTGTTATTTACAGAAGTGCAAATAGTAGTGACTACCAACTATCGGTGTTACAAAGACAGATATAAATGTGAAGAAAGTTTTTTTCTTTGTAAGTGTTTGACTTAAAACGTTGAAATGAGTTCCTTCTGGCAAGGCATTCAAAGCGAGAATGTAACCAGTGCGAATTTCCTCGGAAACATAGCAGACGACGTTTACATGGTGATAACAGGTAAAGGTGTTCAATAAGTTATTATTTGAGTATGAAACGATGCAAATTGATGTACTTACCTTGTCAGTATAGCCAAGTATTGAATATGAATAATTCCGAAGAGATATATGGCGAGTCACTTTGCATTATCTTTTGACACTAGATTTAATGAGGGCTATGATGCCCATCATCAGTCTTTACACAGCACAACTATCCACCATGGGCGTGGTGCTAGTTTTCCTATTAATACCGCCCTATGTTCTTATTGATCCTCCACTTGAATATACAGCATTTTTAGCCAAACCTGTGCTTTCGTGACTTTTCGTGACTTAAACCGTTCAAGTTGTTTATTGTTGCTAACTGGTACATCTATGGGTGTTTCTCCGCTTCTTCAATACAGTTGTAACATTATAACTTCTCACTTTTTACCCGTATTGTATATTACCATGGTAGCCATTTTTTTCTTTTTTGGTTGACAAGTGGACAAATGTAATGCATTGTGGGATACTAACCACTGGTTAAATCATTTAACCAGTGGTTAGCTAACCAGAGGCTAATTTTATTTTGAGCAACAAATATTTGACCAGTGGTTAGTTGACCAGTGGATATAGAATTTAACCACCGGCTAACTTAACCAGTAGTCAAAATTAACCAATGTTTTGAGCAACCCAGTCCTGAAGTCTCTGATGAGACTGAAGCTTTACTGGTGTGTACTTGATGTATCTTAGCATCTAGTGTACTTGTGTACCAAGTCTTATTAATTTATTTTTGTTACTTATTAAATTTTTCATGATGTCACAATGATACTAATGCTATTTGGTGCATCATAAATGTGAACTTAGGCCTTCCTTAACATAGCTGAGGAGTGAAATATTTGCAAAGTAAGTAAAAACACAAAATTTAGCTTCTTTATATTGTAGTCCCACCATTACCTGACAAGGGTAGTTGCAGGGTCATTAGTCTGAGCTCCATCAATGGTGTTCAAATCACTTTTCATCCAAAGAATCTCCTCTCCCTCCTGCACATGTCGCAGAATCACTTTGGGTTTAAGGACAAACATTTTCCCACCACATTTCCCTGGCTAGATTTAGTCTGCATCGACTACAATTAAGTCAGTTATCAGTTAGCATTAAATAAGATATCAGATGGTCTAGCTGATAAACATTTAAACTCATCACTATCATTTGTTTCATATGCATGTGAATTCAGTAATATGTACTTTGAACAAGAGTGCTCCTAACTAGGTTACACAGGGGCATAATTAAACATGGTACATTTCAAATCACTGCATGAATCCAAAATTGTAAGATATCATTAAGTTTGCAGTGCTGTATATGTGATAATAATTCTAGCCTTTTTTTAAGCCACATAGAGAGGTGTAAAATGTAGGTCATGTGCAGCATCCATTGCATACATCAGACAAAAATATTCAACAAGAGGTCCATGGGCCACTATGCTCACCTAAGTAACAATGGCCCTTCTGTTCCTCATCAGCAATTTTTTCCCCCTAGAATATATTCCTATGTAAAATTAAGATAATATCTTGTGGCCCCACCCTTCCCCCAGATGTCATGATTTGAAAAAACTTGAATCTAAGAATGAAATGTATGGAGATACTTCAATATATGGCTAAGCTGTTCCCTAAAAGAAGATTTTTTCCTATATATTCCTATTTAAAATTTGATCGCTCATCATGGCCCGACCCTACCTCCAGTGGTCATGATTTGAACAAACTTGAATCTTGTTACTTGAGGATGCTTCCATACAAATATGACTAATCATGACTTTGCTGTTCTTGAGAAGAAAAAATTTAAAGATTTTTCCTAATGTATTCCTATATATGAATACATGAATACACTACCTGAGGATGCTTCCATACAAATATGATTAATCATGACTTTGCCATTTGTGATTAGAATTTTCAAGACTTTCCTATGTAAAACTTCGATGCCCACAGTGGCCCCACCCTACCCCTGGGGGTCATGATTTTTGGCAAGTTTGGTTGAAATTGGCCCAATGGTTCTTGAGAAGAGGTCGAAAATGTAAAAAGTTTACAGACAGACAGATGGACAGACAGACAGATGGACGCTGGACAAAATGTGATCAGAAAAGCTCACTTGAGCCTTCGGCCAGTATAGTCATTTTTAATATGAGGGTCGTCCGTTAAAATTGTGGACAAGTTGTCTAGAATGAAAAATAATCATCATCGCATTCTAAAATTTGTACTACTCTTTAGTACATTTTTCATCAATATACATAGCAAATTTCAAATAGATATGTGCATAAATAAACAAATTATGAGATTTTATGTTACGTGTGGTATTACCTTATGGCGCACGGATGATAACGTCAAAGTGTCTAAAAGTTGGATAAGCCCCACTTAAATTTGGGAATTTCATTGATGCACATACTTAAGTTTCCCTTAATTCCTCCATAAACAGTTGAGGAACCAATCTCGCACACACATGGGACCTTCTTAAGATTTATTAGTAAGTTATGGACAATACTCTCACTATCATTTAACTAAATAGGCTTTTTAATATGGACGGTTTACAGTGACAGCGTCTTTCACCAGTAGCTGTTTGCCCATATGTTTTATTCTACCCATGCAGGGGCTCGAATAAAAAAGATTTTGCTTAGAAAACTCCCATTTTACTTGGATACTAAAGATCTATTGATATTCATATATTTTTTTTCTTTTGTATTCATTTAAAGACTCTTAGGGCATCATTACTACATATAAATCAAACTCAAATGCTCTCCGGTGAGCCATAACGTCATCAAACGTTGCCATTTTTTCACGGGTTGTGTTTACCACTTTCCCATTTCAAATGCTCGGGAAACTGCCAAAAATTAAGCAAATGCCTTGAAATTTTCCAAAAGACGACATAATAGATAGAAGATTAAAAACTGAATGATTTTTACCCCAATCTTATCTATTTAATACTTTATTTCAAAATAATACTCGTGTATTCTCTAATGAACCCGTTGTTTTATCGTGTGCTGTAGGACCAAACCCTGTGCACATTCAAGCATAATAAAATCTTTATTTTTGTCTAATATATTTTATCAAAACAATTAAGATGCACTTAAATATGATAAATGAACATTTGCTGAAAATTTCAGCTTACTGCACCCATTATTTTTCGATAAAAACGCTCTGTCCACAATTTTACCAGACAACCTTTGTACATGTACTGTGTGCACATTTGCATTTGGTCATTAAAACATAGTACATGTACATGCATCTAAAAGAAACTTTTAATATGGGGAAAAGAGAATACGAGTATTGGAACTATTGCACACTGATCCATTAGAATTATTTCTGAAGTAAACTCGTACCCACAATCCTCCATAAATTGTACATGGGTGCCCATACAACATTCTCATTGTAACCAAACAAAAGTTCACAATTACAGGACAGAGCACTCGTTCACTCATCCTGGACAAGTGAAAATTGACAGAGGACAAATGGATGTTATAACCTGCTTGTCCCTGGTGACAAGTAAAATTTTTGGCATCTGTTTAAATTGGGGGATAATGTCAAGAAAATTTAACAAAGTGCTTCCAGATTTGACATGAGGCTTAATTAGACTCTGAATGAATAAATATCATATGTACATCATATACTGTGATACACAGTTTGTGTCTTTGTGAAAATTAAGAAATCTAAAACAAGATTTTTTTTAATTACTTGATGAAAAGCAAGCTTTGTAAGGATGAGTCGAATCATCACAGGGATAGACATTAACTTTCAGATTCACTTGCCCTTCAGGCAAGTGATCTCAAACTTTGACTTGTCCGAATGCAAAACTTGGTTGCCCAAAATTAGGAAAGAACTTAAGAAGAAAATTATTAATTACTGTACACCACGTACACGTTATAGTAAGAAAAAATGTGACCAAATACACTACTGTCAATTTGGCGATGCTGCACTGGTACAAAAATGTATACCGCTGTACTTGTAAATTTAACCTGATAACACACACTGCCATGCAGTAATAACCCTCTGTTTCCTTTTAATAAAATTCATATTTTTAAAAATTATTAGACGTAGAGCATATTTACTTCGAAATAAAATAACGAACCCGATTTTTAAAGGAACGGTATATAATCCAGAAACACTACCAACGAATTTCGAATGCGAAAACATTGTCAGTCAGGTGCGTGGCGGAAATCAAGTGTTCATTTTATTGTTTTATTTATAAATTAATGTAAACTAAATAAATATGTACATTTGTATGAGAAAAAATTCACTTGCCCGATCGGACAAGTACGTCGACAATTTAACTTGCCCGAACTGAGAATTAACTTGTTCTGGGCAATCGGACAACCGTTAATGTCGATCCCTGCATCATGGGGACACATTGGTATGATTCATACTGAATTTTTTTTCCTCACCCTACAGATCTCTCACCTTGTTTTAATGGATATTGCAGATAGGTCATAGAAATACCCCCAATCTGTAGGGGGCTACAAATGTGGCAATAACTTTTAACATTTGGGGGTGTTATCATGCAAACAATTAATGCTCATTGAAGCTTAAAAAACTGCTGTTCTATCAATACCTAATATCATATTTCATCCTCAAACAATGCTATGACATCGATGAGAAAAACATGCAACGTTTTCTACACAGGCATTTCTTCAATAAGGAAAGCAAGTTAATGAATTAAATTGTTATATTTTTTATTAACGCCTGATGTTTACCTCTTGTTTATTTTTTGTACGTAATAATTAAATACCATGCTGTTAATAACTGGTAGGTTGTCACACTTGTGGATGTGTCGTGCGATGTGCAGCAATAATGTAGACTATCGAGAATCGCGAAACGCGGGGGTGATTTGACTGAACTTGCAAACAAGGTCATTGTAACGACCATTTTACCATTCCGTAAAAAAAAAAAACACACACACGAAATAGTCAATATTTTACGAAAAAATATTCTCTCAAAATATTGCTTTCAAAAAAAAAACTTACCGTTTCTAAACGATTTTATAATTCTAAAAGATTAATGCATTCGTTCAACAACAAAAACAATCCGCCATTTTGAACAGTCACATGACTTAAGCGGAAGTAGACAAAATTGAATTTTGCTCATTTGTAAGGAAATTTTTGTTTGATTGCATTCCAAATTTCAAAGTTTTTTTTCACTGGTCAAAAGATATAAAACCTTAGTCAATATTGAAGCTATCTATTCTTAAGTTTCTTTGTATTTAAGAATAACTTTTTACAAAACGATATTGAATAGATCAATGCAAGGAAAGTGTAACGAATAAAACCTTTAACTTTAATGATGAAATAAGCAATAAAAATTATCCTTTTTATTGCCGGATGCATGAGAGTAAGAAATTTAAAATGAGGTTTAAATCCAGTAGTGCATAAATAAGCTGTGAGGGGGAGGGGTACGGAAATGCTTAACCAACAAGATTTTTTTTTAATCTAGCTTATGAAATTTGAAGATAAGGAACAATAATTATGTTCAAACGTTCCAATGAACTGTGTAAACTGTCAGTAGAGCAGACATGCACATTATGCATTGACCTCAGTCTGGACTGAAAAATCAGAGGTGGGTCAGGTGCAGTGCCATGAGCAATTTTCATTATTTATTTTATGCATTAAAAATGGCAAACGCGTCTTAAATAAATATGTTGTGTGGGTGGGGTGGATAAAGCTAAAAATTACGAACGGCTTTATTATGACACAGAAAATCCTGGGGAAAGGCATCACCCCCTCCTGGATTCAATAATGGAACATCGATTGCCATAGCTAAGCCCTTTACTACTGTTTATCTGTTTACGATTGTTCAAAGATAAATAAAATGATGATGACACTTTGTGATTTCAAGAGCATTGGGTAAAAAATACAATTTAAAAAGTACCCGACGGAGAAGTTGAGTACCTTTTTCTTCGCTTCCTTGAAACAGATCTAACGTACATTTAAAAGAATGTCATTTGACTTTTGATGGTTGAGTCGTCTATTTTTTATTTTATTTCATTTTATCAGGGACCTATATACTTGAGTTAGTATATAAAGATCCCTGATTTTATTTATTTATTTATTTATTTATTTATTTATTTATTTATTTATTTATTTATTTATTTATATATTCATTCATTCATTATTTTATTTTATTTTATTTTATTTTGCATTTATCCTTAACCCCTCTTTCGTTTCTTTGTTTTTCAAATGAAACTCTTAAATATATACAGTGACGAAAAGTCTCGTGATATCATTCCGTCATACATTCCACCAAATCGCACTGCGTTGTTGATGCGTGTATATCGCAGTGCAGAAACTAAGTAAAAATTAGCAGTTAAATCCCCCTAAAAATCACATTCTATCGAATTGGATGTTATAATTTAGTTTCTGTTTGTGTAAGTATGGAAATGTTGAAATCAAGCGTCTGGTTTTATGCAATCCTTGTATAAAAAAGCACTTGAATCGTCTGCCCTAGTAAAGTGAACGCTTCGTGAACATAAAGGAAATCGCCTAATGGCGGCCTCGTGTGCTTTCAAACAAGTTGTAATAAAGATGTACTTTTTTTACTCGAGAGATGAAAATTAAGAATCACAATTAAACACATTTTATTAATGAAATAAAATATGTGAATTAACCAGAGGTTGAATCGTTGTGACTGAAAACATTTGGGCTACCCCCTTTGTGGGCCTTTTCATTGTTATTATGCTATAAATAGACACGACAGAATCCATGTGCTTTTTTTCATGGGTATGTGCATGAATGCCAAATGTGTTATGGTCTTCGACTTTTTTTTTTAAATATATATTCCACTATAGACATAGTAAGAAATTGAGTGGAAGTGTTATGTTAGAGTGTAAACATTTGAACTTTCTACTGGATGAACTTGATAAAGATTAATAATGAGTATTTTTAAGAGGATTTTCATTGTTCCTTTATTATTCAAACAAGAAGATTGCTTGTAGGCCTAGAACAGATTTACCAGATTCTATTATCATTTGACATGTGTTTTAGTTTGGCCGGAACATGCATTTTATAATAAATGAAAGAAAAAAATAAACACAGTGGATTTATCAGAGCACATCAAATGATTGGTAGCATAAAGATGGGAAATGTCAGTTCTTTCCCTTTGGACCTTTTGGTTTTTACCCGCAAAGGGACACAGCTTTTGAAAAGTATGGATTGGACTATTGACATAACCTCTAGCAATTAACACTGAAATTGAAAATTTTAAAATAAAATGAAAATTTAGGATTATTTGGTTTTTTTATTAATCTGATATTAGACATGTACATGAGTGAATTTTTGCAAAATTGTAAATATCAATTTTTGTTGATCATACTGTAGTTTGTGTGTGTGTATACTGCTTGATAGAATAAAAGAGGGATATATAAAAATCGGTTATCTTGAGTAATGCTCCTAATTGTTTTAGAAGTGGAATTTATGAATGAGGATTGATTGATTCTTTAGAAGTAGGATTGATAGGAAAATTCTTGATTTATTGTGTTGATGAATCAGTGACATTGTGGTATCACTGCGATTAATGCCCTGTCTGAGCCAGCTGATGGCTGTAGATAATAGCCACTTTTAATTAAATATTAAACTAAAGGTCAAATCCATATCTAGGAAAGTTCCAGGTTTTTAAAAGAATTCATGAAGTGTCTTATAGCATTTAGTGAAAGAGTTATGGAATACTGGAAAAACATCTGTAGTATGGAGGAAAATCAAACAATTTATAGATAAAACTTTTCAAGATATTCACTAAAGGACATAAAAAATTTTTATGATTGATGATGTCATAAATCCAAGAGAGTAGCAATTAAATATTTACATGGAACTGGAAGAAAAACATGATACAATAATACCCAGTTACTTCCTTATTGGGGTAGATAAGATAAATATGAAACATTTTCATATGAGTAGTAAGGAGAACTGAATTTTTTTGTTATCTGAGTGACCTAATTTTCATGAACATGCCCGCCTGTAGTGTTTGATGGATATGAACATTTGACTACCCACATGAGTGTTGAATCATGTAATTCCTGTAAGTGATCCGAAGTTTTATTCCAGGTTGTCAGAACTTAAATAACATAAGTTTTAAATGTTGATTACCCAATAAGAGATTAATAACATGGACAATAATGAAAAAAATTTAATTTTTGAGATTTGTGTTGTTATATATTTTAGAAACAACATATTGTTCTTGGCCATACCATTAAATTCTGTATTAGCTGTAATGTCTAGTGTAATGTACATTTATCGGTTAATTTAAGTGTACACCAGAGAATATGTTAAGATCATTTTATTATGGTGGGATTTAAGTCAGTATACACCAGTTGAGTTTACACAGAAGAATATTAAGTTATATAACTTAAAAACAGTAATCAAAAGAAGACCTGTAAAATTATGCGCAGGGTGTATTTAATCTAGCATATCCAGTGACTCTAGAATATCTAGAACAGTAGATTAGATCACCACGAACTGTAAAAAATCAATGCATGTCACATCACGAAGAACTTCCCTCCCATTTAATAAAAAACATATTCTGTTATTCATAAAATAGAATATTACAGAAGTTTAGAAATTCAACATTCATTAGAGGATAGGAAGTCAGTGATATCTCTAGTTGGTGTAGCTCACAAGTGCCTCAGTAAATGGCTGTTAATTAAACAGGATAACATTCTTATAACAGTCAGTGAATTTCTTCATTATTTGCTGTTGCTGCAGTTTGTTTCATTTTGTAGCATGATAATGGGAAAGCAATTTTCACTTGGTTAGAAAGTCAGATAACAGAGGTGAATATGTTTCACAACTAGGGTTAGTGTAGACTGGGTAAGACTTGACAATGGATTCCCTCTAAGGCCACTGTCTAGGTGTTAACCATACTTTGTAAGGTAATTTACAACAACAGATGGTCACTGTACCTTTGTCTGCTCTGCAAGACATTCTACTAGCTTTAAGTTCATTAATCAGAATAGGTATTACAATGGCTTGACATTATGGTGACAGTACTTCTGGAAATTTTTTTTCATTGACTTCCTCTATTTATAACAAGTTTAATAAGTGAAAATTATTTAGTACAACAATTACTTAATTGAATCCATGGAAATGATTAAAACTTAAAAACAAAACCTGCAAAATGTTGTGTAGATCAATAGGCCTGTTACACATTTCTTGGGACATGTATATCCCTGACTTAGTCATGAGGTGAACCAGAATTAATGAGCTCAATTGCCAGGGTGGGTGTGTGTATATATATTGTCACTTGGAGGTACCTGCTAGAAAAATTGGTCAGCTCAGTTGATTTGTATCACCTGATTGATTTCAGTCAATATAACCAAGTAATTGTTGATTTATCAATTTTGCAAATGAAGGAGAGAAAAGCTGATCAATATATTCTGTTGTATGTATAATGTGTGTGAATGAATAAGTAATAAATTGGATTGTCTGTCATAGGTTGTAGTCCTATTTTTAATACATGGAACTTCCATGTTTGTAAATGTTGGGATCACCTTGGGCAATGTCCTGCTATAGTGTGACTGATCTACACAGATAGAGATACAGGTGGATCTCGGCATAAAAATACTCAAATTGTTTAGAGGTTATTAACAAGACTGACATTTTGAAACCCTTATTTTTTTATCAGCATATTGGGCTCTGGGAAACTGTTCCAGTATCTTCTTTGTGAAATTTGGTAGTTGACTTTTCTGTGGAAAAATAAGCAACAGAGTTTATCCTGAACCTAGAGAACTAAGGATTCCTTGTTATACAAGCCCTAACTAGATATTATTGATCTTTTTATGTGTCTCCAATAAACCTGATATTGATTAATATGTAGTACTCAACAGATATCTGTCTACAGTTGCAATTATCTTCTATTTCTTGTTAGGAGTTGAAAATGTAGGTTATTCAAAAGGATTTGTTTTGAAAGAAAAGTAAAAATGATTGTTAATGGCATGCTTGTAGATTGTCCATTGGCATTATGGTTTGTGTTTCACCATATTCTTTTCCTACATTATACCAAAAGTTTTAACATTGTATGCTTGCTTTTGTAAATACAGTACAGTGTATAGTTATCATTTACCAGTACTCATAGAGATCAAGAGGCAGCTTCTTCACAATTTTGTATATAATTTGCCAGTTATAACAAATTTTGTAGAAAAGCATATACTGGTTTTAAAAACTGTTAGCATTTGAACAAGGTAGAGTTAAAAGTTATCTGAACCAAAGGCAGGTGTGTTGAGATAAAGTGTACATTGTACATTGTGAGTGTGTGTTAGGTGGGGTGTTTTACGCTACAAGTAGTTTGTTTTAAATAACCAGAAATTTTCTTAAGGTGGTTTGCCATATGGTTCAGTGAATTCTTTTTAAAGGTAGAGGACTTTAGACTGATTTAACTTGTAACCTTGGGTTTTAATTTTAACTGAATTACAGAATATAGAGGAGAAAGAGTGTCTTCAAGGGTGTTCTAGATTAACAATTAAAAATGTGTTACCATTTAATAACTGTTCAAAAATTGTTATAGTTAAGCTTTATCCTTGGATAATAATTAAAGAGTAAATTTATGCACATGTCTCTCAGTGAAACTGATTTTACCTAAAAATTTACTGTTTGTACTGTACACAAGAAAAAAGATTTTTACATTATATATTACAAAAGTGTTTTTGAAGTATTATATATGTTTTTTTAATAAGAGGACTAGAATGTTTATACATGTATTATATTTTACAGGTGAGAGAGATGAATTAAAAAACTTGGTACCATGACTGGTAATGATGCCTGGTCACTCTACCTCCACCAGGGTCTTCAATCCATTGGACATCCTAGCCAATGCTGCCAGTCTCATTCCCAAAACAATGACCCCCCAGCAGGACACGGTGCCCACTGACCCAGCTCCAGCTCAGGACAATGTCTCAACTACTGAGGATTTGGAGAAAATGTTTGATGAACACAATTATGGCAACTCAAAGAAAGTTGTGGTGAATAAAATTAGTCATTCAAGTTTCTCAACTGATCTTGGACCTAAAGGAAAAGATGGAGCAAAGTTGAAGGACTCCAGTAGGAGAGTGATTGTGACTGTCGTCAATCGATCTGGAGACCAACGAGTGGTGAAGACATTTAGTAGTGTGAAAGCTGTCAGAAATATCCTCAAGACAGATGTAAGCATAGGCAAAGAAACTGAGGAGGAAAAGAGAGATGATTCCTCCTGTGTTAAAACTTTTCCCATACCTCCTAATGACTTTTTGTCTGAGAAGAGTAAACAAAGTGAGAAAGCAACAACAGATGCTAAATTCCAGGTAGATGTAGCCACACCAGGTAGTGTGAATTTAAAATCAATAGACACTTATCAAGCAGTGCAAAATACCTGTGAGAATGAGACACAATCCAATACCTCAATAGGAGAGAATACGGGAAGCAACTCTAGTCATCCATCAAACAAAGAACAGGTGAATCAGGCACAGGTGACTTGTGTGAACACAAATAGCCCAGAGGAAGACCAAGGTGAGAGCAGTAGTGCTACCTGTCCATCAAGCCATCAATGTGTGAAAGAAAGTTTTACATGTAAACAGTCCCAGGAGATGCCAGAGCATAGCCCCAGTCAAGATGATGTCTGTGAATCTTTGTCCCTGGTAAAAGAGGGAAATTCTGAACATGAAGATAAACAAAAAATTGAAAGTGACCATACTGCAGTTGTGTGTGATTCTTCACAGGAATTAAATCCAAAAATGACCATTTCTCCCCCTGGGACTTGTTTTGAAGTTAGTTCAGTTGAAGAAGAGACTGACCATTGTGCAATTCCTAATGATGAAAAACCTAGTGTTTTATCTGATCATAAACACCAATTGTCTGGTGAATTTTCAGGAAAAAGAGATTACATTGGATCACCTGATGGGTGTTGTTTCAAGCTGTTTGAAGATACAAGTGACTCTGAAAGTTGGAGATATGAGGGAAACAGAGGTGATATAAGACTCAGTTTAGATTTAGACTCGCCTAAAAGTGAGCGAAATGAAAATCCTTCACCTGCATCTGAAATGGGAAAAAGAAAGTCTTCTGACACTTCTTTAGACCCTTTGTTGAGTCCTAGAACATATGAAGAAAATGATGTGCAAAAGTTTTCTAATGCTGCATTGATCAGTAATATGGACCATTGTTATGCTGGGCTCACTAATAACCTAAAGCCTGAAAGCAACATGGAAGATCAAATCCAGAAAAGTGAATTAAACTCAAGTAGTTCCTCAGAAGATTGTCATAAAAACAGTATAAATTTGAAAGACCTACTCCGTAATGGCAAAAACGTCATATGTGGACCTTTTGACAAAAGTAGCCCAAGTAAAATCAATCAAAAAAGAGATGCAATTGTGGCTGTTATGGTAACAGAACCTCAAGTAGCAAAAACTGTTCAAACAACAGTGCCCAAGGAAGTGTCTCCAAAATTTGGAAAATATCGCATTGGGACTTTTGCATCAGTGAGTAACACTGCCATGGGATTGGAATCTCCTACAAGCAAGAAAGGTCCAGTCAAGGCCACTTCATTACTGACCAACACAGTATACACAAACAGTGTCCCTTTGGTGGTCAGTCATGGAGCAAGGACATCACAGTTCTCTGACTTGACTCTCCAACAAGTCTTGGAAAGAAAATGGGTTAGTGTCACAGATCATGACCATGACTACTGTCTCCCAAGAATCCAGGGTCCTCCCCTATTGTCCAAACAGAAAAAGTCAGAGGATAAAAAAGCCAAGAAAGTTGTTCAAACGGACAGCACAGACACAGAGTCCAATGATGAGTTTATTCCAGATGAGGATAGTTTGCCCAACTCTCCCCAACCCACTCCCACTCTTCGACATAGGGCTCACAAGTCAGAGAAAGTGGCAGATTACATAAAGGGTGGCACCTCTGATTCCAAGTTGAAGATCACTGGCAAATATCAAGATGATTATATTTACTTTCTGAACACTAAGTTAAGAAGTCGGCGAAGAACTCCCAGTGTGGATCAGAAAAGTCTACCACCCAACAAAATTGTGGTCCCTCTTCCCAAACCAGGAGACATAGTGGTTCCACATTTAACAGATGCAGATTTAGAGTTGATTAAATCTGGCAACAGTGATAAAATACCACAGAAAATGTGTTCAAATACAGACAATCTTCAAGGTTTGAAACCTGCAGTCCAGCCACAAACATCAGGGACAAGTTCAAGTAACATCTCAGATGAGGAAAGCAAACTCATCAACACTATTCTGAGTATGGAAAATGGGGAACAGAACCCCCCAGGTCCGGTGACTGAGATCCCAAACTTTGGGGAAACTCCAGCTTTGTTTGGGGGTACTAATGATGACATCCTAAATCTGACTCCAGAGCAGATGGAGATACTCTTTAATGCCATGGATGAGGTCCAGAGTGAATCTCCAGACATTTCTACTGCAGGAAACAAGTTTAACTTGGATGTTCCAAGCTCAACAGTGACCACTACCTTCCCATCAGGTGAAAATGAAGTGTCAGACCAGAAAACCTTTCAAAATTCAAATGGTAAGTTTCTTCAAAAGGTTAAAGTCAATAATTTAATGACTGATGATTTTTCCAAAACAGTTTTGTAGAGTAATTGTTTAATAATAAATGAAGTATTGGTGAAAATCTGATAAAGGGAACATGATTATTGGAAAGATTTATTTACTGTGCATTTATTACATTAACAACCAATTACAATTGCCTGGAGCAAAATACAAATGCATATAACAAAGGAGTAGGTTGATTTGTCATGATTAACAAACCAATATTTATTCAAACTTCTAAATAAAAAAAAAGTAAATAAATAAATTGCATAAAAAGGCTGTATATTTAAAAAAAAAAGTAAGTTACCATAATAGAGAAAATCATTAAGATACTAGCAGGGGTTGTCTGTTAAAAATAGTGTCTGAGATTAAATTTAATACTGATGGAAAGAAAAAAACCATTCTAAGGCATTCTTTCTATCATTACCCTGATTAATTTACCATCACAGTTATCTTGTTAAGTTCACTATCACAATTGTCCTGTTACATTCACTGTCTCAGTTGTTAAATTCACAAGGAGGTTTATTTCTATCCCTTTTCCTATTTTTAAAGAGTCTTGGGCTTTGTTACATATTAAAGACCAAAACATCAGTGCACTTTTAAAATATAATTACAAGTACTGATAAAACATTAAACAAATTGGCACCAAAATTGAGTAATCAAACACTGATAAATGTTACAAAAATTATGACATTGTAATGTTTGATATACAATCATATCTTGCACTGAATCTAAGAGACATCATACGTAAGCAGCAGTTAGACAGTAGATGATTTTAGATAAAAGTAACCTTGGTTAAGTGTATAAACAAGAGTTAATTACTGTAGATTCTGTATTTTACATGAATACTTAATATCTCGAAATGATTTCTTTGTATTTGCAAGATCATGACTTTACACCTAACTTTTGAGCTGTAGGCAAGTTATAAACTGAATGATACAGACTTAGTTTTTCACCTTTGCTATGTTTACACCTACAACAATGCACCACTTAAAAAAAATTCCAAAACTTCAGCAGGAATGGGTTACTGGGATCACACAAATCATGGATCATATACCCGGTATATAACAATTGAACCGAGAAATATTTTACAATGAGTGAAAGTGAAATCTGAGTTTTTAACATGAAAAATTAGTTAGTGTAATACAGACAAAAAAGTACTTTTTGAGGGGAAAAAAAGGGGGGGGGGACTAGCTGACACAATGATTCAATAGCCTACAGGTATGAGTAATATATGTTAGTATGAGGAATTTAATCAGGTTAGAAATATTTGCTAGAATGTGTGTTAAATCCTCTTTCCAGAATGTTCATTACATCTGCTCTCTAATTATCCTTAGGTATCTTAGTGACACAGCTGCTAAGTTTATCTGCAGACTGGGGAACTACACTGTATGTGTATTTGGTTTGCTTTTGAATAGTAAAATCCAAAAAATTAAAAATCTTTTTTTTTAACATCATTTATTCAGATCTTGAAATGGTTCCAACTACTAAACCATCAGCAGATGTTAGTGTTGCTACAGGGAGTTCCTACCCAGAACTGGCTGCCATTCCTCAAGAGAAATCCTCATTGGACTTGTTTGGCTCTGAAATGAAACTCTTCCCTGAAGCTTCAGCCATAAGCAGTGAGACCTCACAAAAGCCAGAAACGTCTACAGTTGAGACTGATTCCTCAGCTCCATGGATCGTGACTGTGAGCATGTTCTGGAATGATTTGCCTGCCATTATGATAGATAATGCCCCTTTTGTGAGATTGGTGGACATTCATAAACAAATTCTACCCGCAAAAGACACTGGCATTCTCAAAAAACGGTGCCAGCTTTTGGGAATTGAGGTGTTGAACTGTACAGAGATGCAGCGTTATTTTCTGGTTCAATATGGCAAAGCATTCAACTCCAAAAGCACCCTAATTATAAGTAAGGATGATGCAAAGTCACTGATTGGTTATTACGTCAACCCAGGATCTCATCCCCCAAGAGTAAGGTGTCGTTCCATTGGAGGAAAAGCTAAGGTCACTGTACAAAATAATAGGTAAGTTTTTATTTTAGAATTAATGTGAAGTGAAAGTCATATCAAGGTTTCCAAACTAAGAGGGTTCTGGGATTCAAAATTTCTAATGCTCTCATTCATTCTAGAGCATAATGTTTAGAAGAAAAAAAATGTATTTGTAATTAAAATCATGTTTACTCAAAAATGAAAGTATTTAGAATTTCCTTTTTTCACTTCAGAAATAAAAAAAATCATTCAAAGGCAGCAGTAGAAGTGGAAGAGGAGAAGAGAGAGGTCAACCCAATGCCAGCAGTCCCTCCCTCCTCCCTGGTCTCCCAAAACCCCCTAACATCTAGGACTCGGCACAAAAAAATCAACTTTTTGGAAATGCTGAAGGGAGACTCCAATAATAACAACACAACAACAGAGGAAAGTGAAAATGATATTAAAGAAGAGGCAAAACCTGAAAAGATCAAGCGTGCCTCCAAAAGCAAAACGGGGGGAGAACCAAAATGTTCCACAGAAAAGAGACAGAAATCAGAACAAAGTGTAGAAGAGACTACAAATTCCACTTCAGAAGAGTCTGGAAAAAATAAAAGTGACCAAAATAAACTAGGACAGAAAATGGAATTGATTAAGAAGGATGTAATTTTACAACCTAAAAAGCTTAAGTTTGGGAAAAGTAAGAAATACCCAGGACCTTTGAAAGTAAAATGGACAGTATTTAGCAATAACAAGAAACAGTCAACTGAAGAGAAAGAGGAGACTGGTTCAGAGATCAGGGAAAATGTTCTCTCTGTGGTGCACAAAGACATGACTCTAAAAAATGGTCAAGGAGGCAGGATGCAGGCTGGAAATGTGTTGTTAGACTTGTATAAAGGACCATTGGATCCTTGCATTCGATGTTGCACATGCGAGAAGTTATTTTCTATTGATAATTTTCTGAAACATTTGCATGATGTTAATGGATCTAACAAACTTCTTGTCGTGAGACAGCCACAGACTTTTGCTCTTCGAGATTTGAATCCAACATCGTACCAGAAGAAACTCTGGGAACATTTCTTTAAGAAAAGAAAAGCATATAATGATGAGTTAAAACAGAAAAGATTGGACAGAATGGATAAAGAAAAACAAACTCCATTACAGAGTAGGGAATCATCAGATGTTAGAATTAGTGGTCGTAAACGAAGACCAAAACAACTACACCCTATAGAAAATTACCGCTATAACTTACCTAAGGGTTCTGTGAATGCTAGTGATAAAATGGAGTCTTCTGATGACCCCCCTCCTAGCAAATGTAGGAAGTCAGTGGATACCTCCACCTCATGTGAAGACATGAATTGTGAAGAAGGAACAGAAAGTGTGGTGACCTTGACCAATGGCCCAGAGGTCATTAGTTTCACAGCTCTAGAGACTGAAAGGGCATTTGATGTTTAAACCATAAAACATTAAGATAATTTGTTAGAGGTTAGGTTTTGATTAATGGGAGATAACTCTTAGACCTGTGCCTAGTGTTTTACCATGTTTAATATTGTAAGTGCATGAAATGTAATTTTATTTGTCTTTCATTATTTGTTATGAATGATTTCAGGGACAATATCTAGCACTGTTCTGCTTTTATTGTACATGTTAATGTCTTCTAATTACCAATCTCTTTTCTTGGTAATTATGTTTACAGGGGCATGCTATTCTTATGTTCATTGATAATCATGATTTAAATCTATCTGGTATCTGTATTTTAAGTTATTTGATGAGTAAGTAAAGCAGATGTGCATAGCTATACTATTGTTTAATACTATCGGGAAGTTTTATTCTTACTTCTTACTGTGTATACTTTAAAGTTGTGTAATGTATTTTTGAGCACAACATATATGTTTATATGTCAGAGTAAAGTTTAACACATATTTTCTTTAGACAAATATTTCTGGGGTTAGAATTCTTTGTAGATTGAACCATTTTCCATTTCTTTAACATTGGTAAATTTTGGTAGGGGGTTCATTCAGTATAATTTCCCACACTCATTAGACAGCTTAATAGCCTACCGTTCATGTTGTTTTCTTGCCATTCTTGAAGTATATATTCCTACTGTATGAAAATAAAAGCTAGAAAAGGTTAAGTACTGTCCTTTTTAATACATTTACTTTGTATCTGAACAATGATAAGCTTTGTCTAAGTAATGTATGTACAAGGTCACTCTGACTGTCAATATTCAGGCAGTTATAAGTATGTGAAACATAATTTTATTTATTGGCTATTCTTGCAAAGTATGTTAAAAAAAAGTGCTTCGAAGTATAAGGACCAATCCTAAAAATCAACATCTAATTCACATTTTTTTTAAATCACCTAAGGATCTTTCGAAAATATGTAAATGAACATAAATGAAGTTAATTAAATAGAATTTTGAGTATATGTATATACTTTCTTTGGTTGGCATGAACATTTTCCTATTTTTCTTTTATACCTATATATTTGAATTGAATTTTGGCTTTACCCTGCATTAATATTCACTTTTAATGTCGATAATTGTTTGAACCTGTATTTTCAGTGTCTGCAATTTTAATTCTATGTACATAAAATCATTTTGAACATCAGTTCACATGGCCTACCCTAAAACACCTCATAATGTAAGTAACTAAGAAAATCCAACATGTTAAAATGTAAATAATGATGTACATTTTTGTTTACACCTGTATATATGTATTGTGTACAATGCTGTTATCAGAATTACCTAGTGCTGTTTGCTATCATGATTGATGTCAGATGTTCAAAGGAAAAAAAACACCATAAAATGTTTGAAAACTTAAAAAAAGATGTTTTGTTACTATTATAACATCCTCGCAAGCCAGGGGTCCTGAGTCAACATGTTGCCGTTTGATCCCTGGCATCTTGATCTTGTTTGATCATTGAATTGATTTTTTTAAAGCAGGTCCATTTTCTTGTAAATATATGTGTATAAAAACTGTATATGGTAACGAACTTGCATATGGATGATGAATCTAGAGATGCACAAGATTAGACTTGCTCAATTTTACATTTTCCATAGGAATGACTAAATTAAAGTGTTGGAGGGGGTCCATTTCCTGTAAATATAAGTTATATGGTAACTTAGCTTGATGATGCATCTATCGTGATGTACACTAAAAGTCATGCTTCTAATGCTGGATCTGACTTATATTTTCCAGGTGAATGAAAAGTTAATTTTGGAGCAAGTTTCAAAGAGGGTCTATTCCTAAGTAGCTATAAATCCTCGACAGACTAAAATTGCATGGATATTGTGTCTAGAGATGCTTCACGTGTGAAAAAATACCCCCCCCCCCCCTCAAAATCTTGTCCCATTCTTGAAATTAATTCCCTATCCAACTACAAGTTTAGATGTAAATTGTGTTTATTGCTTCAGATAAACGCCAATCAGTTTTCATATGAAACGAAATTCTCTGCAATTATGACTATATAGGAGCTGTGGCATACATAGTCCCAGAAATTCTCAAAACTCTCCATAATAAAAGTCCTTTGAACCATAAACTTCTATCCGGCAAAAATTTATTGTTGCCATTGTGTCATAGTCACCATGGCAACATGACTGAAAGAATGAAAAATAACATTTTTGAACATGCTCAAGAAAGTGACTGGCTATTTCCAGGAGTTGGTTAATTAATTAACCCTTACAGAAAAAATCAATAGAAACTTGTAAGTGATTTAAATAAGCCACTTACTAGCAACTTATAAGTCACCTATAAGTTTTGAAAGGAGATGGGTGAACATGACGAGAGATACGCCTATAGTGTGACAAACATGGTGATGAAAAATTAAATTTCAATTATATTAAAATTTTCCTTGATATTTCGTCTAACATTAAAATATACTTTATGTAAAATCTCTACAATTTGCAAAAATCCCTCAAAGATTGAAAATATTTGCCTGTGAAATATTAGACACACACTAATGCGGGCAAAAAGAGTCATTTTCTAATACTATAAAACTATTTTTCGATATGAGTGGGTCTTCGCTCCACCTTTTTGAAAGTTAATCCTCAAAGTTTGCATAAAAATACACATTTTTTGCTTACCAAAAATATGGAGCAATGACCCACTATACCTTAAGAATATACTTTTATGACATAAAATTCGCATCTTTTCGAGAAATTCTTGAATTCCATTAAGTCAAGGGTCATATCACAAACATGATTTAAATGCCACTGTTCGTCAGGACTTGTGTAGTCTAGTGGTTAGCGTGCTAGTCTCGAAAGAAAATGATACTAAGGATTTTTATTGCTAGGGTTTGAACCCCACGAATACCACATTTATTTTTTTAAATAAAAGAATAAATTTTGCCGAGAAAATTTTCCTCAGAAAAGTTTTGTTTATCACAATTTCATAAATTTCAATAATGAGAACTTTACTCTAAATATTAAATTCACAAACTGAACATGATTTTTAAATTTCTGAAGCTATAGGCTTTCTGCACGCTATGTTCGCCCGTCTCCTTTATTTATAAGTGGACTATAAGTCAAAGTAATTATAGTAAGGAACAGATTTTGTTAATACTTCACTTATGAGTGAAGATTAGCCACCTATGTTGCAACCACTATTGAAATAACGACCACTATTGAAATAATTATTTCAATAGTGGTTGAGAATGCATTTCAAAACCAGACACAGCTTGTAACTACTATTGAAATAACAGCCACTATTGAAATAATTATTTCAATTGTGGTTGAGAGTGCATTTCAAAACCAAACATAGGTTGCAACCACTATTGAAATAATGTTCACTATTGAAATAAAGATTTCAATAGTGATTGAAATAATGATTTCAATAGTGCTTGGAATCATTATTTCAATAGTTGCTGACAATGATTTCAATATAAAAACCAAATTGCAAGCCTCATTGAAATAACCCCAATATTGGAAAAAATATAAGGAGAAATTCTTCATTATGTTTTCCAACATAATAAAATTAATTTATTGAGTTTAAATATGATATGTAATTTTATGTTTTAATTTCTGTCCAGAAATACTATTAATACACGGATATCTGTGATTTAACTGATCTAGTAATTTTAAGTAATTTTGTTATATAATTTTCCCCTTTGTTATTAATTGGGGAAAGTAAAAGATTATAAATACGCATAGTTGTAGAAATTAGAATATCTACATTAAAAAGAAGAAAGAAGACATCTATTGATATCTAATATGTGTACAAACTTTCTGATGAAAAAAAAGATTAATTTTAATCAAAAGGATATAGAATAGAAGTAAAATTTCGCTTATATTCTTGGGCTTGCCCACACTACTAATATGGACAGTAAATCAAACGTTTCTTGTCAATACATTAAAATCAACTATTTGGGAAAACTAAGCATAAGTGTTATAACATCAGAGGTCGTTATTTCAATAGTGGTTACACGTATAAAAACCGCTATTGAAATAATTATTTCAGTAGTGACCGTTATTTCAATAGTGATGACAAATTGGTTTAGGCTTTGAAATGCTCTCTTAACCACTATTGAAATAAATGTTTCAATAGTGAACGTTATTTCAATAGTGGTTACAAGCTGTGTTTGGTTTTGAAATGCACTCTCAACCACTATTGAAATAATTATTTCAAAAGTGAACATTATTTCAATAGTGGTTACAAGCTGTTTGGTTTTGAAATGCATTCTCAACCACTATTGAAATAATTATTTCAATAGTGGTCGTTTTTTCAATAGTGGTTGCAACACACCTATCTGTGAATATTTCACTTATACTTTACTTATAAGTGAAGATCAGTATGTTACTAGCATGAGTAAGTGTGGACTTGAATTTTTACATTATACTAGACTTCTCTTGAGTTGCATTGTGGGTATTCAAAGCTAACTAATCAGAAACCTTGTCTCTGCAGAGATAAACAACAAGAATTTGAAACTATGCTAGTGTCTGTGAAAAGATGTTGTTGGAGATTTCAAATTTATTTTGAATATGCCTTAATCAGGTACAACAAGTAGGTTCTTATATTTACATCATCTTTTTTTTATTTTAACTGCTGCTTTCAGATTTCATAAATTTTAAGGTAGTATGGGATACCTCTACGTTATGACGTATTTCCGTTTGAAGTATTGTTTTGATTTGCATGAGTGCTTATTATCGGGTCAAAATTTGTAGATACACCGTTGAAAAGAACACTCTGAAGCCTATTTCAATGCAAGTTCTCACAAGTCGGCATTTTAAGTAAAAACAGACAAAAAAATCGCAAGTATATAAATTTACTTATAATTGTACAACGGACATTTAAAAAAGCAAACCCCTGTAAAAGGTAGTTTCAACATTGCTGTTTTTGAACACTTTTAAGCAAAAGCTGTATTTCAATTGTTTGAGTAACTGTACAGCACCTTGTGTGCGGTGAGGCATGGATAAGTGCGATTACTTCACATTGTGCTGAATTATCACCAATCAATTATCACGTTAACCAGAGCTGGACTTTTTTGCTATTTAATTTAAGAAGTAACTGTTTGGTCACAAATCAGCTAGCTGTTGTATATAGTCCCAAAACGTTCAGATGAATGCAATTGCTCTGAACAAGACACGTCCTGGAAAGCGATTGTCCATGCATTATTTTCAAAACCGCTCAAAGTTGAAAACTACGAAGTGCGATTTTTTTTAATGGTTTCTTAAATAGCACCCAAGTTTTTTCAACCCTTGGAAAATAAAGAAGGATAACTCTTCCGCTCGGATCTTTTAATTCAAAAAATTTTAAATGCATTTTATATTTTCCATTTATATATATATTTTCAATTTGTTTATTTCACTTTGCTAACATATTAAGATACATTCTTATTGTAGACTTTCATGAAATGTTATCCGTCTGTTTTCAAGAAATAAAGTTTTCCCAGTTTTTTACGCTTATTTTTTGTTGAAAATTAAAAAAAATACTAAGACATATTTCTTGTCATTTTTGTTTTTACAAACACTTTATATTAGCAAACGCCTGCCTATAATATTAAGCTTATGAAAAAAGAATTATGCAAGAAAAAAAATCGTTTTTGTATTTCTCATTAAAATAATAAAAAAATTATTAAAATTACACTTTAATATACTGAAAGGTGGGGGTATTTCAAATCCTTCTAATTTGGGTACATAAATATGTAGGAGAAGTTTCGTTTGGTATCCCATACCACCTTGATGACTTTTTTGTCTAACATTTGTGAACTGAAATAATATTTCGAAGTACAAAGTTTGCATCATCAAAGAATGTCACATGAGAGGGAATTTTTTCATAAAACGTTAATTAACTTGCATGATTATTTCAACTAAAGTGCAGAAATATGTTTCATCAAAATCGGTGACCATGCATGCCAATAAGGTTGAAGTGATTACGGAGAATAGCTCTTAACATGTATCTCTACATGATCTTTTATGTAACTTTAGCGGACTCACACTGAGAAGGAGAAATAAAATGGATAGTTTACAGACCCTCAATATTCTAATTACTAAACAGAGGTAATCAAAGATTAAGAAGTTCACTTTGACAAATATTATCTAAAAGTAACATAAATCTCACATAAATTTGCATCCTGAGGTCAATATCCATGCAAGTTTGATTTTAGTAAGACTTTTCTTGGGAATGGACCTGCTCTGCTAAAAAAAAACAAACTATAATCTGGTAATTCATCTGAAAAATATAGGTCAGATCCAGCAACTCAAGCAAGTATGGTAGTGTGCATCCCTAGATGCATCATCCCCATAAGTTTGGTTCAGGTAAGGCTTGAATTACTTGGAAATTGACCTATTCTAAGTACTTTAAGGATACACCAAAGGCTTTTTTCAAGATTTTCAACAATTTTGAGATTTTTGGCTCAGAAAAAGAAATTGCTGGTAATTATGAAATGGTTTTCTAATTATTTAACAATAATAAAACATAAACACTACCACATGTGAATGTTCTATTATTGAAGCTTCTGATTTGATCTGTGACTGCCTGCTCATGAAAGATGCAATAAATCACTGTGACCACTTGGGAATTCTTCACTAGCCACAAAGAGGTTATCAGTAATTAAACTACAGGGACTCTAGATTTAGAGAAGGAGGTCTAACAGATCACTGATGACCATAAAATAAGAGGTGGAGCTTAGCTCTTGCCGAGAAATCTTTCCGATTCAGAATAGAACCTATTTTACTAATTTAAAAGCATCTAAATACAGAAAAGAACCTCCCATTCTTGTGAATATGCATGGGAAATATGGCTAAGTGACAGATATTCAAAGCTGAATCTCCAAGGTGTCATATATTCCTAGCTTTGGCAGATTTTGTTTTGTAATGGGTTTTTGCCCTCTACTGTAAAGCAAGATCACAGTTAGTGGTATTATTTCAAAGGATTCAGCTCCCTCATTTATTGACCAATTTCTCTGAAAATTGGATGGGTGGCTTTTCAAATATGTGTTCACAAAACCATATCTCAGATTTTTGATATCTAGCTTAGTTTTGGAATTATTGAGGGAAATGTTAAATTAGGCTAATAAATTGGTAACATTGAAGGGCAAATGGCTGTAACTTTTGAATTAGAAGATTTATCAAAAATCTGAGATACAGTTTTTAAGTTCAAACTTTAATCTACCTTAAGGCAAAATTACCACAATTAAATTCTGGCATTTGGAAACCTTTGATGTATCCTTAACCTGTTCTGTCATCTGCAGAATGTAGGTTAGATCTAGCCTCCACAACTAGCTCACTTGATGCATCATTAATGCAAATTTGGTCCAGGGTTTATAGTTCCTTAGGAATGGACTTGTTCTAAGACTTTAACCTGTTCACTCATCAGGAAAATGTAGGTCAGATCCAGCATCTTAATCAAGTCTAATTCTGTCCATCTCTAGTGCATCATCCATGTAAGTTTGGACCAGGAAGGTCTAATAGTCAATCATCTGGCAAATGTAGGTCAGATCCAGCATCCCAAGCAGGTCAGATAGTGTTCATCCCTAGATGCATTACCCCTTCAAGTTGGGTATACATGAAGCTTAAAGCTATATGGGAATGGTCCTGCTCCAAAAACTTTAATCTGATCACTCATCTGGAAAATGTAGGTCAGATCCAGCATCTCAAGCAAGACTGGCAGTGTCCATCCCTAGATGCATCATCCAAGTAAGTTAGGTCCACATAGGGCTTATAGATACTTGTAGGGCTGGGTATCGGTTGGAAATTTTGTATTGCGATATATGGAACTATATTGTGATATGTATTGCAATATTTTTAATAACAGTTAAAATGCCCTTTTCTTATTTTATTTTCCTCCATTTATAAGCAGAGTGTATAAAACTTTTATAAATAGGTTGTAACAAAAAGGTTCTAGTTGATTTCACTACAGTCGGCAACGAAATGCAACCATACAACAGAAACCTTTACTGTTTGGTATGATTGAAAACGTTTCTGACATCTAAGAAATCTTATTTAACTTCATAAATCTAAAGCCCAATCATTTTGCCGCTATATCGGTACTGGAAAAACATATTGCAATACGATATTTTTTGTTAACAAATCGCAATATACTGGAATATCGATATTTTTGCGCAGCCCTAGTTACTTGGGAACTCACGCTAAAGTGACGTCACAATAAGCTACAGACACATTAAAATTGCTCTCTATATGCTGAAGAAAACCAAGTATATTACTCCAGTTTCAAAACTATACTATTGCTCTTATAAGTGCAGTATGCAGATGGAGACAAAACTCTGGAAAATGCTTATGGAGATCATTTATTTACATTGTCATCCAATATAACATGCTTTAAAATTCAAATGTAATTAGCATTAAATCCAACAAATAGAATATGGAAATATCAATCAAAGTTTCTTTTGTAACTGTTCAAGAGGTATATTTTCGCATTGATGATAACATACTCAATAAAGATGAATAGATATATAAATTAACAATTTCAACTGTGTTAAATTAAGAGGGTTTAAATATAATAACCTGTTTTTTTTCTAAGTACATGATGCACACACAACAACTTGGAAGATAGTAACCTTTTATTGTTAAATATAAACATCTTCAAGGATACATCAGGACTTAAACAATAAATATTGATAATTCAATTCAACAATTCTTTGTAAATTAAGGAAATAAAAAGACACATAAACCTTAGCTTCTAATGAGAAATGAAATATTTTGTTGGAATGAATGCAATCACACTGTGCATAGCATATCTTCCTTATAAAATACATTTCAGTAAGAAAAATAAACCTTTTGATTTTCTTCAAATAAAATAAAAGTCCCCTTTAAATATTGGTGTAAGTTAATATGGAACTATTACATATTGGTAAACAAGACATTGCTGGTGATACAATATAATCCCACTGTCAGGAGGATTTTTGCTGCAGTATGCAAAAAAAAAGAAGACTATCTCTGCATTCCATATCTGTGAATTTCTGCCCATTTTTTTTTTCATCTTTAAACTTATCTTTTCACGCAAAATTACAAGTAAATCAATGGACATAGAATGTATCCATAAGAAATATAAACATGTCCAAACAAATGGAAACATTTCACTGGAACTAGCCATTTTTATTTTTAAATCACTGTCAAGTTAGCTCTTTATCATTTGTGAGCATTATTCCATTTGTAATGCTCATATTTATTATAATGAAGTTGTTCACTCTAAAAATACATGTATACATAAAATTCCACAACAAAGCTTACACTGGTATAATTTATTATTACAAATCAGAAAATGCCAAGTTTCATCTCATAATCTAAAAACAACCAAAAAAAATTGAATGATCATCGAAACTTTGTAAATACAGTGCAAAACCTCTTCAAAGTCCAGTGTGTTGAGTTACTTATGATTATTAATTAAATGCTAAGTTAAAATTCCTGCCCTATGCTTTATCAAAAAGTAAGAAAAAGTTTATTATTCACAGGCAGACATACAGATAGCATATACCACCCCTCTAATAAAGATAGTCCATGAAACAACATACATGTAGCTCAAAATTGTCCATGGAGAACCACTCCTAACCGCTGATCAGGAAAATCTTCCACAGCTTTCTAACTTCATTTCTGGGAGCCGCGAGTCATTCTGTAATGTTAACTGTGCATTGTAATGTCATTTATGCAAAAACAGCCATAATTATTCATAAATGTATTGATCTCAATAGCACAAGCATTTAAAAACTAGATGTGTCAGGGTGACATGAATGCCCCCAATGACATGCAAGTTTTAAATATACGAAAGTTCAAAAGTATGAAAAAAAATGGGTGGAAATGACATGAAAATAAAATTTCTGCTTTTGTTTTCTGGAACCAATTGTTTATACCATCACAACATACTTAAGCTGCGTGAAATGGTGATCACTTACAAGCAATAAAAAATGCCAAAAAACAGTGAATAACTAGATATCGAGATCAGGCAGGCTCCCGCTTTTAGCAAAGGACATTAGGATGAAAGTCCCTTTATCCAAGGACACTCTTGGGGTGAAGTTTAAGTCAGATGGGGCCAACTGGAGAAAAGAATTTTACAGATTTGCTATAACCTTGACCTTGGTTCAAGGACACTACACAGCCATAGGCACTCTCATGAGTGAAGTTTGAGACAGGTAGGACCAAGGGCAGAGAAAATATGCTCTGGACAAAAATTTTACAGAGGTTCTTTGACCTTGACCTTTCAGCTAGACAATTGGTTCAGGGTTAACACTTGATTCCCTGTTATTTCATGATGGGGACATACAAACACCACACATATAAATTACTTTCAGATTTCACAGATATATTAGAAATTCAAGATCTTCAAAAAGGATGATTTTATAAAAAAAAATTTCTCTTTAGTAAAAGCCAAAAAACGTATTGTTTCCAAACCATTTTATCACTCACTTTTAAGAATAACTTATTGGCTGTAAAGATATTTAAAACATACTGTGACAGTTACCAACTGGAAATTCTTTTCTCTATTCTTGATGATGATTTTGTTGTCTTACCTTTTTACTGGTTTTTGAACAGCTGTCTTTCTACCTGAGCTGTGAAAATAAAAAAAGTTTTGTGAAAATAAAAAGTTTTATCTTAGATTGTATGTAATATGGAAAATTTAAGATGTCATAAACTCATAATATTAACCAGTCTTCCTACAACAAATACAGTCAAATCTCGTTATCTCGACCTCAAAGGGACCAAGGAAAAACTTTGAGATATCCAAGTATTCGAGATATCCAGGGTAAAAGATTAAGCGTTTGGGACTTACAAATCACTTCAACATATCCATGGTATTCGAGATATCAGTGTTCAAGATACCGAAGTTCAACTGTAAATCGATATACCTGTAAATTTGGTTTATCATAATGATTAATTATACTTTGAATCGAAATTTACTTAATAAAAAAATATAACTTAAACTTGATTTATAAGCATTAATTTTATTATTAGACAAAATGATATGACATACTAGTACAATAAAACATGGTTATAGCTAACATGCTTATAGTGAATTCATGCTTACTGCGCAGTGACGAAGTGATTTTCATTCCCCATAGTTTTAAAACAAGTTGTGAACTGATCGGATATAACAAATTTCATTTATAATGAATCAAATTTGTTGGTCCCTGGCACTTTGCTATAAGCATGTTATACTGTACTCAAAATATTGCCAAGCCAAATTTTTGGTATCAATAGTGTTTTTGTCACACTGGCATATGCAGCAATCATCAAAAGACCCAAAATTAATATGACGATTGCCATGAGCCCCAGACAAGGTATCTAGGGATATACAATGTATACATGGAGACAGGAACTTAATAACAATCAATTTCTAGCAACCAATCCTGGACTGTAATTCCAGTGATTTTCAGGGGTCCTTAGACCTGGTAAGTTTAAAGGAGGTGCTTATTTTTTACTAACCCACTGGCTCTCGAGAAGAATATTTTAAGAAGATGCTGACAAATTTTCATTTTTTAACCAAGGATATTTTGTGTGGGACATTATTACATCCAATGGGAACTTTTTTCAGGATGGTTGAGAAATGATCTGGAACATGCATGGGAATTGAAAGGAAATGCTTTCAAAAACTATATTATATACATGAATTAAAACTATTTAGGCAGACTTTGGGAAATAAACCAAGTTTTTTCAAATTCAAATTCAATAATTCGATGAAATTATCTGACAACTGAAATTATTTTGTACTATATAAGATTTGAAAGTTCATGTCTGTCTGATCTACTCAAAATGAAACTTTTTACACTGCATATTTGTTGCAGTGTGATAGCTTTCAAAATGTAACACTAAAACATGTGTGTGTGTGTGTGGATACTTCTAACCTGTTTTCCTCATTCCAAGCCTTTCTAGCAGACACCCTGACAGCTGTGGAGCGACTCTGCTTCAGTTTAGTAGTAGCTGGAACAGGTGGCTTCTTAGAGCGGGTGGTACGAACTGGTGATTCTTCAGCTTCAGAAGAAGGCTCTGTTGCTGGACTTTTTTGACTAGTCTTCTTCAACGAGTCCCCTATTGCCATCGAAGCCCTGGTGACATGACCTGGGGACAAATTGAGAGATTCAGACAAAACTTCCTTGCCTTTATCTTTATTGCAGCTGACAGATGTCTTCATAATTTGTATCTTAGACCTTGTTGAAGGTGAACTTTGTGAATCATTATCAGATTCAGATGTCATTTTCTTTTTTCTCATTGGCTGTGATGGACTAGATTTTGACTTACTTTTAGAACTCTGAGGTGAAGTTGAAGAAACATTTTTAGGCTGATTGGAATTTTTTTGTGCCGTCTGAAAACTCCTCTTATTTGGTGAAGTGTTTTCTTTTGTCTCTATCCTTTTGAGCCTTGGAGATCTTGCTGGCAATGGCTTGCTGGTAGCAGGAGGTTTTCTGTTGTTTTTTCTGATTGATTCTGATGGTGAGCTTATATTAGATTCTGGAGAAGACATTTTGCTTCTAGTTCTGGGGGATTCTGTTTCAGATTCAGAGAGGTTGGCACCTAAATGGGTTCTTTTGTTAGGACTACTGACTAAAGAAGAAGTTGTTTTCTTGGACTTGGCAGAAGCTGGAGCAGAATTTGTCCTAATTTTACTGCCTGGACTGGTTTTTCCTTTAGTTACTACTGGGATTTTCCTTCCACTTCTTGTAACTGGACTGCTTACTTCCTTGGAGACAACCTTCATTGGGGATTCCTTTCCTTTGTTCTTTTCATCTCCTTGGGCACTCTTTCTTGACTTACTGACTGAATCTCCGAGTTTCGTTTTCTTTTCAGGAGATGGCAGTGGATCAACAGTAGTAGACTGTACAGTCTTCGTGCCTCTTCTTGGTGATGTGACATCTGTGCGTTTAGGGGTGCCCCTTCTTGGTGATGTGACATCTGTGCGTTTAGGGGTGCCTCTCCTTGGCGATTTAACATCTGTGTGTTTAGGGGTGCGCAGCAACTTTTTAGGTGATTCATTCAAGCTCTCTTTTGAAGCAGAATTATGTTTAACTCCCCCGTTTTTGTATGATTTTCCATCTGGAGTTTTGTCTTCAGTTTTATTCATGGTCATAGACTGTGAGTGTCTTAACCTTGGTGTTCTCCTTGTCTTCAGAGGAATTTCTTCCTCTTCCTCAGATTTTTTGGTGGGTTTCAGCTTTTTGTTACTGTTTAAAGATGGTGATTTAGATGATTTTAAGGCTTCATCTTTCTTTGTCCCAGTTTCATCATTGGATTTTATCTTTTCACTTTTCTTGCTCTTTCCTTTCTCAGGTGTCTCCAAATTTCCTTTACTCCTTGGTGATTTCTTATTTCCACCATACTTTTCTTTGGTAAAACTTGCTTCACTTTCGTTTGTAGACTCTAGAGTATTTTTCTTCTCTGTTCTCGTCAAAACCACAACAGGACTCAAATTCTTGCTTTTAAGAGCTCTAACTGCTTTGACTGGAGCTACTGATCTCTTGTGACTTGTTTTTATAGATGGATTTGTGCTCTGCTTGCCTTCATTTTCAGACTTTCCATCTGACGAGCTACTTTTACTTTTCACATCTTTCTCAAGTTTTCTGTCATTTTTACTTTTCTTTTCAGTTTTCTTGGATTTTTTCCCTGGAGTTCCTTTACTTTGTGGTGAGGATGGTTCTGGTGATTTTCTTCCTCTTTTCTTGCCTCTTGAATCTGGAGACTTTTCTTCATCCTTGTCAGTCTCTTGCCCACTCTCTTTGTTCTCCTCCCGATTATCTGTCTCTGGCCCACTTTCCTTGGTCTCCTTTGCATTATCTGTGTCCAGCCCACTCTCTTTGGTCTCCTCCAAATTATCTCTGTTTTTCTCAGACAAGTTGAGAGGGCCTTTCGCCTTGGAATTCTTTGGTCTATCAGGAGTCTTAAAATCAAACGTCTTAGAAAACAAAGCTGCTATAGGACTCTTTGCAACATCTGGATCTACTGTTGGATTACCGACTTTGGGTGAAATTCCTCCAGATTTACCTAATAACATCACAACAATGTATTTCAAAAATATCTGTAAAAATTAAGGTTTCTCTCCAATTTCAACATATTTGCAGGTACACATGTACATCCCTATAAACTTACTTGGGACTCGACGGAGTGTACTTGTCTCATGGAAAAGAGAGCCATCTAGATGTAGAGCTGTATCATTCATCTGAGATCTGTCCTGTGTTTTATCACTAACACTTGTCTTGTTCATTTCTACAACAGAAAAATACCATAGAGCTTTACTAATCAATTGCTACTAACAGCAACACATTTCATTTGTTGAATCTAATACACTTTTGTTTCGAAGACAAACAAACTGATGAAATGTTGAAAATAAAAAAACGTGGATCACATATGGGTAAATGACTTTTCTCTCACTATATACAATGTATGTTTTTTAAAGCAGTAAAGCTCATTCAGCAATTCTCATTTTGAAAGCTGTGGTCAAGGATGCAAGGCCATTAACTTTAGAGTCATCCAAAAGGGCTTCAGGGATTATGCATTATTTTGGTGGAATACAAGCATTTACATTGTATTTGCTTAAAGCACACAAACCAGTACTAGGGGGAGTTGTTTCCTCTGTTGTACCTCCCTCCATATTCTCCGTGTTTTCTTGGTCCCCCTCGGATGCTAGAACCGGTACCCTCTCCTTCACAAACTCTGCAAACTTCTTCAGTGTCTTCAAGCTCATTTTCTCTTTGACAACCTGATATGTACATGTATTTACAAGGATTTATATAATTCTATCAAAGCAGGAATCAAGTTGAGAATCTTACTCGATACCATACTTGCCAACCTCCAACATGTAAAAATCTGGTCATGACCAGATTTGCAAAGTAAAAAATCTGGTCATAACGCGTAAAGACATTCACGACATATTTACCATGATTAAATTTATATATATATCTATATTTATATAGGTATTTGTGTATTGAGAATTCTTTTATTAAAAATAGGCTTTAACTTACAATGACAAAAAATTTATATATATTGATTAAATTTACATGTTAAAAAAGAGCAATGAAGGTTTCATTATTCAGTATTGACCTGAATTAAGTGTGCATTTTTTTTTTTTTTTTTTTTAAGAAAGCCTTTTCAGAATCTGCAATGCTGATTTGAAGCACATGTTTGTGCTAAATTTGAAAGTATTCAAATATTGGTTTCGAAGTTATCCCCCCCTCCCCCCCCCCCCGAATTAATTTAATTAATTAACAAGTGCAATATGTATTAAATGTACAGTTAGGCCTACACTATCTTCGATCACTTTATTTTATCTGATGATAATTGTTTTCCAAGATTTCTTGATATGTACATAAATATTGTTTCTCTTTTTTCTTGGTTCAGTGTGTTCCTACTGGCCCTTATAACGATGTAATTCTATCGGAAGCCATTTTAAATTGACTTCAATGTTTGTCTTGTAAAAAACAACTCCCAGGTAATTGTTTACACCTGCACTGATAATTTACTGGTACACGGCCTACTGAACATAGCCATCGGTATTGTTTACATAGATCCAAGCTTGGGTTGTAACTGAAAGTTAAAAGTGCAACCTAATTTATGAAGCAAATCCGGAAATCGGGAGATTTTCGGGTTGTTCGGCAAAAATCGGGTGAAACGCATGACCTGCCGTGTCATAAAAAAAAATCGGGTTAAGGGTCGAAAATCGGGTGTAACCCGACAAAATCGGGTGAGTTGGCAACTATGCTCGATACATAGGATATTAATTTTTAATACATTTCTGTTTTTCAGGTTCTGATAAAAAAAGACTGAGGGGAAAAACATCATCGGAATTAAACATGCAATAGAGCCCCCCCCCCCCCCCCCACAAACAAAAACAACTCATATACATATCAAAATTTAAATTAGTTTAAATGGACAGAATTGTGTACTTTACCTCCAGCATCTGATCAGCCAGCACAGCTAGAACTTTAAAGGCCTCATCATTAGTCTCACTTAGCTCAAGCTTGTTGAGAATTTTAACCCATAGCTTGAGGTTGTATGAGTCAGGGTTGGACAAAATCTCATTACAAATTTTTATGGCTAGACTGTCATGCCTTGGATTTTCCTGCAGACCAAAAAAAAAAAAATCTACTGAAAGGGGGACTGTCCTGATTCAGGTACATCATCATGCAGAAATAGAAAGCATAAAGCTCAAAATCAATGGTTCATGTGGGCTGTACTATTGTATTCAAGTCCTATTGTAATTTTACACAGATCATGCAATCTTTATGTAAATTTAAATAAAAATAAAATTTTAATTAATACATGGATAGATACATGTATGAACAGTTGTGGCATTGCCCAGGACAAGTACAGTCAGTGTTTGGGCAAGTGAAAACCAAATATACTTATCTGATTGGACAAGTGTAATTTACAGTGATTAGCAAAAATTCAGTTCTCATTTAAGGAGGAATGCCACACCAAAATTTTATTTCATAAATCTTTAAGAAATCCCTATTGAGTTCTGGTTTCAGCATTGAAAGGTCGATATTAGCTCTTTATTATTTTATATGAATTTTTTTGCATTCTTTCAGAGAAAATGTCAAAAATGTTTTATTTGCATATAAGATGCTTTAAAATTTGCTGTTAATGAATGCATCATATGAATGTCTAATAAAATATGTAAAGAAAAGTCAAACAGACACTTAAATTTTTTTAATAAAAAATATTTATGAAAATAAAACACATTTTCTGTGGATATTTTTCAAACCTATGGTTAAAATCTTCGTAAAACTAGTCATAACTACGGAGAACATGTTAGTCAATCATATTTTGAAAAGAAATTGAAATGAAATTGTGAAATTTTGGAGAAATTAATTTTTTAAATTTTGGCCAATCCCGAACGAAATTCAACTGATCCCAACCAGAATTCTATATTGGAAATAAATAACATTTTCAAAAGAATACAAGTTTGATTATGTGTAATATGGGTTAAAAAATAGCTGAACTTGACAATCAAATAGATTTCTTGGTGATAAATACATAAAGAATGCATTAATTTATTATTTTATTCTTTTTGTGTTAATTTTGATCGGGATCAATTTAATTTTGATCGGGTTAGGTCCAAATATTTAAAAAATTAATTCAGTTGCCTGCTGGACATTGAGATTAAAAGTTAAAGTCTTTATCCGAGTTACACATATGAATTTTGATAAATTAAAATTTTAGATATGACAAAGATGTCATGCAATCTGGCCTCCTATACAAGTATATATCAAGTTACTTAGTCTCTCTCTTCACCTAACATCCTTATATACATTGTACTTGATTATTTTCTATCTTGATTTTCATATTTATCATGGTATCAGTAAATTTGTATCAAAAAATTAAAAAATGCTGGCTTCGTATTGGAATTTCTAGTATTTAACCCTAGTTCTTGTGACAAACCAACACAGTCTGTTATTGAAGTTTTTACCTTGATTGTCTCAGTTTCATTTTGACTCTTCAACAGTAACTTGGAGTTGGTCAGCTGGATCAGCAACTCTGCCACATTCTCTGCATTGACCTCTGCCAGGGGACTGGAAAGGGGGGCATTTCTCAGAGTCTTCAGGGTGGGGATAAAGGCCTCCTCCACCACATCCTGGTTAGCTCTGGGTGTACAACAGAAACAATGAAAACTTCTCAGTACCTAACTATACTAGCACTTCTTCCTTTGACAAAACAACATTACTGATGTGAAATTTCCAAGTACAAAGACAAAAATAAGCATTTCCTGATATAATGAATTAAAACAAGTCGCAATATATGTACATTCACCAATCACACAAAGCATTTATAATTCCACCAGGGCTCGACATTAACACTTGTCCGCTTGCCCGGTACCAGTGAAAAAAAATTACGGACAAGTGAATATTGCTGGGCACTTGTCTGATTGGACAAGTGCATTTTAATGTAAAGGAGTCTCTAAATAATATTAAGAACGACTGTGAAAGATAATCAGTAGTTTCAAGACGGAAGCTGTACATAAAAACCGGACTTTGATCCCGATAGGGATCGCTACTAATTGAGTTCACATTGATTCGGGATCGAAGTTCACTAATTGCATACTACTGAAAAGGCATGGAACTTACGAACTTAACGAAGTTTGGTTCACTTGTGGACATTTATGTTGTCAGGACAGAAAGCCTAGATAAAATTTCGTTTTATGTGTTTGTTGTAAATATCAATGACATCACGAATCAATCAAGCACATGTCATGTGTAATGGACTTTATTTTAGTTTTCAAGTGGACAGTATTAGATCTTTATTGAAAAATTTTCGGACAAGTGAAGTTGAAGTTCGGACAAGTAAATGTCTTGGTCACTTGTCCGAATGGACAATTAAGAAAAAAAGTTAATGTTGAGCCCTGTCCACAAAGTGGCAAAGCATTTTTGTGGATGGTAAATTAACTTCATTATTTGCTGTGCACATTCACTCTTAGCAAGCCTGCATGGACTAGAACACCCTACATGATGGCCAAAAATGTAATCAGTACTAGTGAAATGCCTACAACATGTTTTTTATCTCCAATTCTAGCACTCATACACTATTCATGAGGTGTGTGTACACTACAAACAAAAAACACAGCCTCATCTCTATAAAAAAAAAACAAGATGTGTTTGTGAAACACTGATGCCCCCATATGGCAGCTTATGGCAAAGGTTAAAGTTCTTCAAATGCAAGTCAAAATCGAGGCCAAAAGATAAAAAATGTTGATACCCAAAGAAAGGTCTTGTCTCGAGGAATACACCTGTGAAATTTAAAAGACCTAGATACAACTGTTCAAAAGTTATGGCGAAGGTTAATGTTTTTTAAATAAAAGTCAAACGTCAAGGTCAAGGTCAAAGTGGTTGGTATCCAAAGGAAGATCTTGTCACAAGGATTACATATGTGAAGTATGAAAGCCCTAGCACCAACCATTCAAAAGTTATGGCCAAGGTTAAAGTTTTTCAAAAGTAGGTCAAACTCCTAGGTCAAGGTCAAAAGGTCAAAGTGGTGGTTGGTATCCAAAGGAAGGTCTTGTTACAAGGATTACATATGTGAAGTATGAAAGCCCTAGCTCCAACCATTCAAAAGTTATGGCCAAGGTTAAAGTTTTTCAAAAGTAGGTCAAACTCCTAGGTCAAGGTCAAAGGGTCAAAGTTGTTGGTATCCAAAGGAAGGCCTTGTCACAAAGAATACACATGTGAAGTTTGAAACCCCAAGCACCAACTGTTCAGAAGTTATGGTCAAGGTTAAAGTCTCATAAAATTTTGCAAAAGTGGGTCAAACTCCAAGGTCAAAAGGTCAAATATGATGGTACCCAAAGAAAGGTCTTGTCACAAGGAATACACATGTGAAATATGAAAGTCATAGCTCCAACCAATCAAAAGTTATGGGCAAGGTTAAAGTTGACAACAGACAGACAGGACAAAAACAATATACCCCCGGGATCTTTCGATCCGGGGGCATAAAAATACTTCCTATACTAACAAAGAGCAGAATCAAATCAAGTGAAATCCTGAACCTACACTAATATACATGTATTTCTCTTCCTATTTTTAAAAATGTCAGTAGACAGTATACCTCCCAGCAAATGCATAAATAGGGAAGAAAGTTCCCAGGCAATGTCTAAGGTGTGTATCATCTTCTGTGGTTGGGTTGTACCATATGAGGATGAGGTGTGACAGGATCTTGGAAGATACCACTCTCCCAGACAAAAGAAGTTTTGCCAAACCTTCACCAGCAACAGTTCTCAGTTCTGAGCTCTGAAATGATATCAAATATTTTTTTTTACTTTATTATAATGATGATGAAACATTAAGATATAAGAAATCTTGAATAATTAAGATGAATTCTGGGATTGAAATTCTTGATTTCAGTTTACATTCTGTATATAAATAACACATGCTTTCTTTTCTTATTAAACATAAATAAGCTATAATACATTGTATGTCTCAATTATACAGACTGATCCAATAAGTTGAATAAAACTTTGATCTCTGCATAACAAATTCCATGTATAGTAAAAATGCTCATAACAAAGTGCGAGGGACATAATTCTGCTTTGATATAAAAGTAATTTGTTCTATTCGTTAACTTCACAATGTTTTAAAACCATGGGGAGTGAAAAACTACTTTGCTGTAAGCATCATTTCATTTAAGCATGTTCACTATAAACATGTTCTACTGTATATCAAATTATGACTTAGATACATGTAGTATACAGTATTCCTAACTTATGTAAATTGGATTAAGTATGCAATAGTTGGGTCACATAAAAAAGGCTGCACACAGAACTACTTTTTATTATCAAACTGGATTCACCCACATTTCATAAGTAGAAATTGATAGAATGTGGTATATGGTCACAGTAAACAAGCATCGGGCGACACAACACTCCAGGGCAAATATCCTGTTATGTTGCCCTCAAAGCCATGTAATATATGTATAATGTTCTCATTTTGTATCAAAATTGTTGGGCAAGTTAGAGGTTTGGGCTAGTAAATTTTTACTGATCAGTAGCCCCTGGGCTAGTGGGTTTTCCAGGAAAATTTCAACCCCTGTCTGTCTCAAAAATGGAAAAGATACTACAACCTCTCTTACTGTAACCAATGAACACCAACAATTTTTTTTTTGTTATATACAAATAGCAAATTATCAGAACTAAATGTTATTGTCCCATAACACACCTCTTCATCAAGGAAGGCACATAATATAGCGACGAGTTTAGCCGCTGCTGCCCCTGAGCTGCCGTCCTCCACACTATCTTGTCTCTCCAGGAGGCTGTCAGCGGTGGAGGTGGACGACGTCTCATCATCCTGTCTCCCCCTCTGCATGACCTCCAAACCATGCAGGTGAAGCATGTCAAAGATGACCCTCAGGGCTGTACAGCGAACCAGCTCAATATCAATCTGGGAAGCCTACAAATTAATTCTCATAAATTGACATCTGCTTTGTATGTGTCCTATTCATAGATACAAGCATTAAGACATTGTATAATGAAATTCAATTCAACCCAAAACATCCTACTCCAGAGACTAAATTTTATTTTTTTGTATAAATATTCATGACATTTGGCAATGCACTTAATTTAGTGGAAACTGCCTTCAAATAGTGCTTAATAGAATACACTGCCAAATGTAATACAAAGAAGTTCCTTCATTTGTACTTTGTAATACATATACCATGTATACTTTCCAAATCATCAATTCAGCTTGACTGTAAATAACATACAGTACAATTCGTTTTTTATCATACCAGTTTTATATCATACTTCTTTTTTTATCATAGATATCTGAAACACAAAACCATTTCTTAATAATTCATTATAAATTTCGTCTGTTATTATCCTATGTAAAAGTATACACTTCGCTTACTATAATAGAAAATTTCCGTCCGTAATATTTTTTTTCACACCTTTTCACTCTTGGGACAATCAACAAAACAAAAGATGACACCTATCTACACCTGTGGTTCATGCACTGTCGCTTGTCTATACACAATGGCTTGATTTTCACTTTGAAATTTGCCGATAGTGAAAGACTGGGGAGATTAGTCACACTTCAGTGCACTTACCTGAGCGATTGGCAGGGAGTCTATTTATTTCATGAAGTACATGACAGGATAACGCAGACTCTTTTTTTTTTCTTTCATAACTTATTTTCTTCTTAAGTTAATCCTGAATTGTACGTTCGTAATAAATACGTTTTACCAAATGTGTTGAAACTAAATTTAGTGTCAATATTAACCCAAGCTTTCTTACGCTTGGTGTCTGGATCAATGTTCATAGTTAATTACATTTACAAAACTACCCGATTAATTAAGAAATAATTAAGTGAAATTAACTCTTTCACCAGTCTGTCCAAGCGGCTTTGAATGCATATGCTCATCAGTGTATCAATTAATTTTAATTATACGGCGACATTAAGTGTAAATAGGTAATTTTTTTATGTCTACTTTGGATGAATAAAAGAAACAATTTGAATGCATGCTTTGTTGCTGTGTTAATTTATTTAATATGTGACCAAAAACAAAATACAAAAAAAAAAAACCGAAATGAAACATTGGTAATTTGAATTGACCATAAATTGAAAATGAAAGTAGATCAAAATAAACAAGATGGATGCCAAGGGATCTAGAAGATTGAGTTTGAAGAGTATTAAGCTTTATTTAAGTGAATTTATTTATAATAAAAAGCTGAAACAGTAAGTAAATATTGTGAAATGATATGTTAGTTAACTTGTATTTCAAATAAACCTAAAAAATCGAAATTATATGTAACGTAAGATGTATAATACATCCAATAATTTACACAAACGTCGTATCGTCAGCCGTCCGACATGAATTTCAGCCGACTATAGTTATTATAAAAGTCGCTTATTATAAAGTTTTGGCCTGACAAATAAACTATGATAATAAACGAATTGTACTGTATAACTACATAAGTACCTGCATGAACAGAGGTAAATACTGCATGACCAAATCTTTACTGATGACACAACACAGTCCTAGTGCCTTCACTGCAAGGTTTCTAATTCTTCCATCTTCATTTTGAATCCCAGGCAAAATCTGTACAGAATGACGAATTCCATACACTTCAAACAATTTCCAAAGCAGATTAGCTGTTCAATAAGGTTTACAAATTTAAAGTCTAAAGTTTCAAGAGGCAAGCATTAACTTTGAGGATTTCTGATCAATTCTGAAGTTACCTAAAACTGTGTATCACTTACCAGAGATTCAATCAACATCTGAAGTGAAGGACTGACACTAGACAGGGAAAGAGTCTCCAACATCTCAGCAACAATGGCATGACACTTAAGAATGGTGGCCACGTCAGTCTACAACATATCAATCACAAAAACAACTCATCTAGTGAATCTACATTCCCAGTATAATATATACATGTATGTATTTCAGCACCACATTCTGTGTTTGAGTTAATTATCAGTAAGATACATCAGTTGACAAGGTTTTATGATGCTATGTCTTCTGCTGTACAAGATGAGTAATGATGTACAGCCATTAACTTCTAGTTTATTCATTTCCACCTGATCATAAGCAGTGAACAGTTCTCTGAATAACTCCTAAACAAGTTCATATCAATTTACAATTATCATAGCAGTGATTCATTTTGAAATAGTTATCATGGTCCAAAGAACCCTTCTAAATAATGACAATGCATTCCATACTAAAATCTTTAAGGTACCTATCCATATGACTGAGGAAGTTCTGGTGAACTATAAGAGGGTATTACACAAAGAAGCCATTCTATTGTATTATAAAATGGTTCAAATTATCAATTTGGCAATTAGATTCCTAGGTTTTGTGACAAGAAAATATTATATCCTAAACTATGATGACAATCAACATTTCTGCCATTCAGTTTATATGGAAAAAATATGAAAACAATACATATGTCTGTCTACGGTAATTATATTGCGTCCATTGGAATGCACATTTATTTAATTCATGTATCCTGAGCAAAACCAATGCGTAATTTTCACAGGATGCACATCAAAATGAATCACTGTTTCATAGTATTTAACAGTACCTTCTCTGTTCGTATTTCCTCTGTCTGAGTTTGTGGTAGGTCCAGAAGGTGGTTCCTCTCTGTCTCCAGCTCTGATATGCTCTGTTTAATTTCAGCTGCTCGGCTGAAGTCCTGACTACGAACACTCTCATCTAATGAGTCCTTCAATTCATTCAGCTTCACTCTAATGTTGGCAATCTGTGTTTAAAAAGCAAGCATCTTGTCTGTTAAACAATTCACCATCACGTCTAATATTAAATTTACTTTTCTTTAACATACAAATTTGTTAAGCTGGGAAAATATGGCAGGTACCCTATGCTGAAACATTACATACTCAATATGTATACCTTATGATACATTTTCTTTGAAGTCCAAAAAAAAAGTTTTCATTAGTGTTTAGAGCTTCCTCGACAATATCAATATTAGTATTTAATACAAAAGCTACCTTGAATTATTGGTGTTATGAATGACTGTAACAAATCTTTCTTTGTTAAATATATGTAAAGAATATAATTCAATAATGACTGATTGTAAATGTTCTTTAGAAAAAATGCATGTACAAACAAAAAATAACTTTAAACCCTTTTTCTAAGTTATACTTACAGAATGAATTTTAACTCTGTTCATAGTGTGTACCTCTTTTTATTTATTACTGTAAAATCACATATTTTTGTGGGGGCAAATTCTTGTTGTTTGAGGAAAAACTATGGGTTTGTGAGGATTAAATTTTTTTTTTTTTTTTTTTTTTTGGAAATCTTCCATTTCCTTAATTTTAGCTTGAAATAACTAAATACATGTACTTACCTAAAACAAGGGGCAATTTAATGTCAAGCAGGCCTAACTTTATCAATATATATGCATATTATTATTTCAAAGATAGACATACAAAAGTCTTGACGGTCTAGAAATGGTAGGTCACCATTTTTGATTAAAAAAACAACAAACTTTAATTGACAGATCTGTGAATATGAATATTGATTTTTGCTACCTTTGTAGCTCTAGAAATTTGTAATTATTATCATCTTATAATTTAATTGTGGTTGTAACGCTGTATTTGATTGGATAAAAAATTTACTTTCTATCGTATAAAATGGGTTGCCTACGTCACAATTACTTGCGTCAAAAACATATCGATCCGCCTGACGTTACATTCAAATTTTGTACAAATTGAAGTCATTTTTTAAGGACAATCATCTTTTTTCTCACACCAAATGAATGAAAATTAAATTATAAGGAATGAATTTAATAGCTACCCAATTTATATGGTATAAAATGGGTAGCTATTAAATTCATTCCTTGATTAAAATTTGATGTAGTTCACAGAATTAATATTTTCGACTTTCAAGCATATGTAGTTTGATACAAGTATCAGCAAAGTTCAATTCATTCTTACATTTGCTTTTCAATGGTTCTCTTCACAAGTTCTTAGCATGACAATGTAAATGTCTGAAGTTTTGCACAGATTTCAATTGTTTTTTATGTCAAAAGGATTGAATTCCATTTCTGAAATCAGATATTCCTCCTAGCCCTAACCTTAATATCATTTTGTCTGCGATCGTCCTCTGAAGGCCCCCTCTCCACTGTTGTGATTGGTTCTCGGATTTCTGATATAATCTCTGCCAGGATTGGTACCAGATTTGGAGACTGAGACTTGATCTTGGAGAGTGGCTCTATTATATACTTCACCAGACTATGACTGACATGGTCCAGGATTAGAAGCTCATGAAGCAAATTCTCCACAGCTTTTCTGAAATTTCAGCAAAACAATAAAATATGATAAAATTTGCAAATATGATGAAATATGATATGCTGCATCTATAAACAGTTACTGAGCTGACCTGACCCTTCACTAGACAGGGAAACTCCACAAAGGGCTTACTATAAAGTCACATGTATATCATAAACTTGTGTAAAGCACACACCCCAAGGTGATCTAAAGGATATGTTTGAAAAGTTCAGTTTGTAATACTTCAAAAATGAAAGCAACTGGCAACCTTTAATACTCTCTCTGTAAATGCAGAATAAAGTATGTTTATTTATGTATTTAAGTTTATTTTATTTCATGTTCTAGTATTATAAGTGTATTTGGTAATAGCGAGCACAGCGAGCGGCGCAAAGCGCCGCTCATCACTGCGAGCTCTTAAAGCAACACCTGGGCGAAGAGAAAATTCGGACTTTGCACATTGATCCAAACGAATTCTTTTTCCGCAGTAACCTGTGGTCCAATAATGCTTTGCGGATTGCATCTTGCTGCAAATTACATTCCAGCAGTAGCAACAAAAGTTTAACAAATAATGAAATCACATTGATTTAATGAATATTGCAGAAAAAAACAGTAGATTAAACATTCTTCATTAAAATTAGCACCATTCAGGTTTTGATTTGGTAATTCAGGGATGGGCATGATTACTGAAAAATGTAATCGATTAATAATCGATTACGTAGAGGAATTTTGTATAATCATTTAATAATCGATTACACTCATTTTTGTCCTGTAATCAATTACTTTGGAAGATGTAATCGATTAATAATCGATTACTTCCAAGTTTTTATCCCTTCAAATATCAAAGCAATATTTAAATGGTAAATGTTGAAGTTATCCACAGAAGTTTGAATGTGTTCCTGCAGTTTCAGTGCAGATTCTTTTAAGGTTTTATTCTGGCTAACATTCTCACTAAATGCCCAAATGCCCAAATGAGGGATTCTCTACCATGGAAAGTGGAGACATGATTCCTACAATAAAATATGCCAAGGAATTAATTATTCCTTTCAACCTTGGATCTGAACCTCCATATTTATTGACTTGTTGCAAAAATTATTTAATATTATATTGTGAATTACTTCATTAGAAGTATCTTGGCTGTCCGTATGTTGACAGTACACATTAAACATTCCTGTCTTTTTAAAAAAAAATAAGTAAATTAGAACTCTTAGTAATAAACATGTACATTAAATGTGTCTTTAAGTAATTCAATAGCACAATTTCATTCTGTTTTGAAATAAGTGTTTTGAGAGCTATTAATTGTTTTAATAATACTGTTTGTCTTCAATGGAATGAAAGTTAAACTCTAGGTAATTCACAGTTTACATATTGTTCCATATCCCTTTGTTATACATTGAATACCTTAATATACAATATCATATTCATTCTGATAACTTTATAACAAACTAATTTTGATAATAAAGACTAGCCATCACGAACTATTTTAATTTGACAGATGATATCAATTGCAATTAAGAGGCCAGATTCCTTTGCCAATTTCCCAAGAGATATAGATAACATCTGCAATGATTAAGACATTTTCCTTACACTAATAAATTAATCTTAACTTGATAGATGCAGATTAACTCTTAACAAAATGCCTTTGCATGGCAGACACTCCCAGGGACAAGTGAAATTTCTCATTATTGTTAGAAATAAAAGAAATATATGCTATATACAGCTGTACAGTAAATCATGAAAAAATGGATATTTTCTTAACGTAAAATTTTTGAATAAGGTTACTGCAATACTCAAACTTAGGTAAAGATGATAATGGCTAATATTTTACCAATTACTGTAAACGTAGCGTAAAATCCCTTTTAACTGCCCCTATGAGCACCTCCTAGGCCTTCTTCAACTGTCGGGCAATAAGAACCCCCCTGCACTGTGATTACAAATACATGTATATAGAATCGTATCGAAAGTCCGCCATAATTTTGAGGAAGTGAAAATGAAACTCTGTTATTGGGTAATTGTATGTAAAGTATTCCTGAAAGTGAAAGATTCTTAGAACGACCTAATCATTATGTATTTCTGAAAGTGAAAGTTACCTACAATTTGTTCTCCTTGTGTATTCTCTAATTTTTTTTATGAAAAAATAAATCATTGAGCATAATTTGGGTGGATTATCTTATGGTAAAGGAAAGTAAGGCATATATCTAGTGGTTTAATTTTTTTTCAAAAGATATCTTGAATTTAAATATGACATTAAATATTATAACAAGAATATCAAAATAACCGCCCCCTTTTTGTAATTTTCTAAGCGACCGGGGCATTTAAAGGGATTTTACGGTATAACATTTCGCAGTGTATTCTATAAAGGTCCTTTCAGGGAAGGCAGCTTCCACTAAATCAAGTATGTCGCTAAATGTCTTGTTTGGATATATTCATATCTATCACATTCAGAAAATGCTAAATCAAACCTATGCTAATTTGCTGTAAAATTAATTTCCGCTTAATATTATTCACGTTAAATATAATACATTTACAGTACGAGTCAGACAGGGTTTAGCCATATTTGGCTATATCTTGTTAATCACAGGTCACAGTGACCTATTTCTGATGTGCAACACACCATCTACCCAAGATAAATCAACAGAAAAAGTTTGATTATTTTAGGCCTTTCAAATTATGAGCCGGACACAGAAAAGATGCAGTGTAGGACTTTTATAAAGAAAATCCTGGTGAGAACTCTGATATTAACAAGTTACCGTGAAGACTGATCAGCAAGCTCCATGTACTGGATCATAGACAATAGCTGCTGTATGATGAACTCTTTCTCCATCTGTGTATCAATGTCTGTACTTTCCTTCAGTGTGTTCACATACCTAAAATGTCAGGGACTGCATAAACAAAGTTTTATAGAAATATACAGTATTATTTTATTATGTTATATCTAATGCATGGTTATTTCTCCTTAGTACAAATAAATTCCAGTTAAAAAAACAAAACAAAACAAAAAACTAACCCCTGGATAGCAAACCAATTCTGAATATGAATAGCCCCTTCATGTGTATGAAGAGAAATAATTAAGTGCCCTGCACAGCATGAAACGCCCGTCAAATATTGTTCAATTATCGTAAACAGCTTAAAGTGTGAGAAAATCATGTCAACCTTGATACAAAGATTTCAATGATTTCTTTCCATTCCTTATAATGTTTGATGTACATATACATATATACATCTCCTGTAGTGTAGGTATTACTTAAAAAAAAAATACATCATATATTTCTCAAATGGTTGTGTAAGAGCTTAACAAATGCCCATCTGCAACTTTGTTTATTGTATATTTTATGATTAACAATGCTACAGCCTATTAAAACATCAAAACAAATTATTTTTATTCTTTAGATTATAAAATGTCATCTTTGTGAGACATGACACTCTGAATTTGTTGTACATGATATACAAATTTAAATAAAATAATATTAATACATGTATACAATATCAAATTAGTTTTAATTATATTATACAATATTATACAATATCAAATTAGTTTTTATTACTTAACATCAAATTTATCTTGAAAGTTAGGCTAACCAACAAGGACTATTTAATCCAACACATTGCACAAGCAATTAAGAGGCCAATTTCTTTGCCCATTTCCAAAGAGATATAGATAACACCTGCTTGATCAGAGATATTCTACCAGTTATCTCCTCACACTAAACTCATTAATTTCTCTCTAAATTGACATGCAATTTTCTGTTATTAAATTTCTATCCATGGGAGGTGCAATTTTTCTTTTAACATTACATTTGTTATAGATTGCCATAAAGTATATAATAACAAGAGGCCCAAGGGTCACATCACTCACCTGAGCACTGTGGCTAGGAAACAAGCAAAAATCAGTTTAGTATTGAAAAACTTAAATGCGTAAGTGGTCCCGACCTACCCCTAAAAGGGAAGGGGGGGGGGGGGTTTAATGATTTGAACAAAACTGAATCTACACTAACTAAGGATGCTTACATATTTTTTGACTGTGATCTCTTTTCCAAACAAGTTTGAACTTTCATTGTGACCCCACCCTACCCCCAGGGGTCATGATTTTAATTTGATAATTTAGGCTAAGGTGAGCTAAAAAAAAAGAAGAAGAGTATTTTCTTGATTGAACATTTTTATTAATAAGGATACTGCAATACTCTTACATCTTTTGGAATTGTGTGATTCAGATGTTAAAGACATAGGTTTTTTTTTTTTTTTTTTTAAATTTCACTTAGGTCACACTGACCTTGAAGTAGGGTGTGACACACCTTTTAAAAGGCATTAATTAACCAAGTTTGATGATTTTAAGTCTAATAGTTTTCTAGTTATGAGCTGGACAGGTTTTTTCCCCCATATTTGACCATAGCATCTTAATTGAAGGTCAGAGCAACCTGCTTTAAATGTGCAACACACCTCTACCCAAGAGGTATCAGCTAACAAAGCTTAATAATTCTAAGCCTGATGGTATTAAAGTTACGAGCTGGACACGAAAAAGCTAACAGATGGACGGACATGAACGCCATAACATAATACCGTATGTCCTGTCTAAGACAGGCGTATAACAAATCAGACATGCTGACTTACTCTCTTATATATTGACAGAATTCTAAGCAGTTTGGGAGCACCTTGTCCAGAAACTCATCGCCATCTATTCCAAGGGAATGTATGTGTTTACAAACTGCCTGCCAGTACATGGAGTTCTCACTAGTCAGCTTGTGCTGGGCAATCAGAATTCTACAATACACAACTTCTACTTAACTGTCAGATCTCAGTTAAAAAGTTCAGAAAAGTTTACAACTATGTTCAATTTCAAGTCAATATTTACCAACTTTTCCCATCTCCATGCTAAATGCTTTGTCATGCATTACTCCTAACATTTATAGCACTGTGAAGTTCAATTCTAATGTAATCATAGCTAACCTTTAAATTCTTGATAAACCTGTATTGTAATGTTTGCAAAATCAAAATTTTCTTAAACAATAAGCAAGAAAAAAGAAGAAACTTTGAAGGACTTGCTTGTCATCTAAGATATCAAACTTCTGGACCACTTCTGGTAACGGGGCCTGTTTTAGCAGTGTCTTCAGAACCAGTTCACATGTCTCAGTTGAGTTCTCCACATCTAGACTTCCCAATAACTCCAATACATTGCCTCCAAATGTACGCAGCCAGGTCTGCAGTAACTTCCCTGAACAAGCAGCTTTAACAGATTCTACAAACAGAAAGAAAATTATGAAGAAGACTTACAGAGCATGCCTGCTGTCTAATCCATTTGTGTTTCATGCATAAAATACATGCAAATCAAACAGACTTTACAATGCAATAACTGTTTTATTACAATTTTATTAAATACTGAATGCTGTCGTCATCTTAAAAATCTAGAAATATGTCCAAGAGGCATGAATGCCCCACCACAGGTACATTTTTATTACAACATGAAAAGATATGTACCTTATTTCAGTGGTCTGAGCTAATAGTAAATTATGATAAAATAAAGTGCCCAGCCACAGCATGATACGCCCGTCAAATATTGTTTAATTATCTTATTAAGAAATAAGGTATCATTTTTAAACATCTATCGGGATATAAATACAGGTTGGTCACGAGATCAAATTCCATAAAGCCCAAAGGGCTTTATGGTAAATTTGATCTCGTACCAACCCGTATTTATAGCCCGATAGATGTTTTAAAATGATACTTTATTACTTATATTTACATTTGTGACTTATTCATATTTTATATTTGCCTGATTATAATCTTTAACGCGTGAAACTTTTTATTTTTCAAACCCAATGGCACGTGTTTGATCCACTGATTGCGCGTCGACCCTTTATGACGTCACTGAGAAATTACGTCGAACGTTTATGACGCGAGGAACCCGTGTTTATACGGCTATAGATACGCATTGCTTTTAATAGTGTTATATAAAAGACAACATTTGCAAATGTAAATATAACAGTTTAAAGTGCAAGAAAATCATGTTAACCTATATACAAAGATTTCAATGATTTTTCCATTTCTTATAATGTTTGATTTACATACATCTCCTGTGGTGACTAGGTATTAATTATAACAAATAATACATCATATATTTCTCCACTGGTTTTTGTTAGAGCTTAAATGCTCATCTGCAGCTTTGTTTATTGTATATTTTATAGGGCTGTGCGGTGCACCGTGGTTCATACTGTTCGATTCGGTGCACCGATCCAGAATTCTGGAATCTGGTTTGGTTCAACATTTACATAACACGTATAAACAAAAATGGCCACCAATTGGAGATCGGAAGTGTTTGATTTCATGATTTTGATACTTCTTAAAATGATTTTGCCAGTCTGAAGTCAATGATTTAGTTTTTTTTATTCCATAAACACCTTTTCCTTTTACAATAGAAGTTAGTTTAAATAGGTATGGGCTTGTAAATAGCCCGACTGACTAGTGAAAAAGTAGCAGGTATTTTCCAACTTTTGCTTTTAAATCCCCAAACAATGAAAAAAATCAAAGAAGTGTGGTTCTCTTGTTCATAAATCTCCTCTCTCTAATTCTTTTAACACTTTTACATTATTTATTTATAATTTCTAAATCCATGAAAACTATCGTCTTTTTTACTAATCCGTATTCATTCAATCCCGATTTTATGGAAAATACATGAAGATTTCACATTAATTGAATAAATTATTTCAAACTATTCAACTGATTTTCTGAAGAGTAAATATTTACAAGGGTTATCAAAAATATATTAACATTGTATCTGAAAATTTGAATTAAAAATAATAATAAATCACTAGCGTTCACTTCAAAAAGAAAGTTCAATGATCAGAAAAAAGATGAATGTATACTACCATGTTAAAAGGTATCTATAGCATGATTGTTCATTCTATTAAATTCAGCCTTAAATAATTTCTCTGATTATTTATTCATTACTGACTCAAAAGAAAAATGCAAAAAGAGAAAATAAGCAGAAGAAATATGAAAAGAAGAGTAATTAGTTTCAAATTTTATTATTTTTTGGGCTAGTAAAAAAGTTACTTTAGCCAGTAAAAATGTCAAATCCACTAGCTTCACTTGTTAGTGTCTCAGAAAAGTTTTTTGAAGACTGAAGTAAAGGAGTTTAATCAGCTTTTAAAGCAGAGGTTATTGTTTTTCATTTATGATGAGAAATATTTAGACTGTTTTAGGTTAAATCGAACCGAATCGGAAAAAACCGAACCGTGTCATTCTGAACCGAAACCGAACCGAATCGATTGAACCCTGAATCGTCCCAGCCCTAAATTATTTTATGATTGATTAACAATGCTACAGCCTAATAAACATCGAAACAAATTATGTTTATTCTTTAGACTATAAATTTGTCACCTTAGTGAGACATGACACTCTGCAATTTGTTGTAAAGATATAAAAATTAAAATAAAAAAATATTAATTACTTTACATCAAATTTATCTTGAAAGTTAGACTACCCAACAAAACTCTTCAATTAAGAGGCTGATTCCTTTGCCCAATTCCCAAGATATATAGATAACACCTGATTGATCAGAGATGCTCTACCAATTAGCTCCTCACACTAAAACTCATTAATTTCTCTCTAATTTGACATGCTATTTTCTGTTATCAAAATTCTCCTTGACCAGTGCTTGATAATTACTCCCATGGGAGAGGTAGAATTTCTCTTATAACATTACATTTGTTACAGATTGCTGTAAAGTATATAATGAAAAAAAATAGTATTTTCTTTATTTAACATTTTTTTAATAAGGATACTGCAATACTCTTACATCTTTTGGGATTTTGTAATTTAAAAGTTAAAAGACATAGTTTTTTTAAATTTCACTTAAAGGTCACAGTGACCCTGAAATAGGTCGCAACACACCTTCTACACAAGATGCATATACTGGCCGAGTTTGATGATTCTAGGTCTAATAGTTTTCTAGTTATGAGCCGGACAGTATTTTTCCATATTTGGCCATAGCATCTTAATTAAAGGTCGGAGCGACCTACTTTTAATGCGTGACACACCTTCTACCCAAGATGTATCAGCTGACAAAGTTTGATAACTCTAGGCCTAATAGTATTAAAGTTATGAGCCAGACACAAAAAAGCTAACAGACGGACAGACGGATATGAACGCTATAACATAATACGTCCCGTCTTCAGACAGGCATATAAAAAGGAATACAGTTAAACTTGGGTATCTCGTACACTGATATCTCGAACACCATGGATATGTCGAGGTGATTTGGAAGTCCCAATCCCTTATTCTGTAAGTATTTTAGCATGGATATCCGGAATCCTGGGATGTCTTGAAGTTTTTCTCAGTCCCATTGAGTTCGAGATAACGAGGGATTGTCTGTAATTGTCTTATTTTTTTTCATATACAGAACTGATACCCTCTGTACAGTTGTTGTCCTTTAAAGCTACGCAGAGTTGATTAATCTCATCTAATCATCAAACAGCTAAATAAGATCTCATTGTTTCAAGTTCATTCTCTCATCTTATGCAAATTTGTATATGATCTGTTATGTCCTCAATGATGTTATAGCAGACAACACATGTATTCTTTGGAACAATCTAGTGTAATTAATTAATGCATTTCTTTAAGAGATCTATCACAAATACAGCCTGTCTCTAAGACCACTAAAGATAAACAGATGTATCTGATGAGACTGTAGCTGTACAGCAGTTTGTACTTAGAGAAGTGGGAAAAGAAAATGTACAGCTGGACTTGAAAGACATTTCTTTAAGACAATTACAGAATTAAAGTACACATGTATCCTACGATATTCTAAACACTTGTGCCAAGTTTTGTTTAAATTAAACCAAAGTATTTTGAAAGATTTTCAGATTTTTTCTTTTTTTTCTACATGCATGGCAACACCATTCATCAAAATCTTAACTGATAATCAGAATTATGAGCATTGGTATGGTTAACTTGTGTACTAAGTTCAATTGTCATCAGAGTAAAACTGTAGGAGGAGTAATATCTTTAAACAATTCCATTTTTAGTAACCATTGCAACATCATTCATTGAAATCAAACACTGACACATAGGACTATGTACCATGAGTTATTGCAATCATACTGAAATTGTAGAATAAGCTGGATTTTTTCAATATCTATGGCAACACCTTTCACAGAATTACGTATTTATGCTACAAAAAATTGAAATCATGGTTCCTGGGCCCATGCACATCCATTTTTACTTAGCCGCATTTCACTTTGTATCATATTTTCAATAAAATAAAAAGTTGGTAATGCGAAAACCTATCTAGGAAAAAAATTTCACCCTCATTTTCTCATAGTTTTGCAATCTATTTTTATTTCAAGCATCTATTTTGTATTAATATGGATATTGACACTTTGAGAAAAATGAAGAATATGCATATATTTTGTAATTTTGTGAGATGTTAAATATATCTACATAATGACTTTCAGTATAATTGTAAAGAAAAAAGAATTTTCTTTTGAATTTTATAGAAAATTCCGGAATTAAAAAAAAAAAGCCCCCCCCCCCTTTATTGCCATTAAAAGGGGAAAAAAAGTCTGCCCACATCTGTTATTTTGTTTTGTTTTATAGAGATTTCATCTGTTTAATGTGCTAAGTTCGATATTATGAAATAAGACCAAAACTATTGTAGGAGATGTTGTTTTAAGAATTTCTTTACAAACAGACAGACACTTTACCAAGGCACAAGCTGTTCCATACTTTGTCCAATAGAGCTAAATATTACAATGCCACCACACCTGATCTGTCTGTCAACCCATCATGAAGGAGAGCAACTCTGTTTGCTATGGACAGTGCCTTAATGTGAATCTTCTCCCCCATTACAGTATATGCCGTTTTCCTCACAATATCTCTAACATCTCTTCTACGGGTCAGAATGGCTGGAAGCGTTTTCACAGATGGAGCGATATTGGAGAGAACAATTCTTCTGATATCTGGGTTAGGGTCACAGTTCATCAAAAATAGATATGCTACAAAATATAATTAATAAGAATAAATTGTTTTCTTCTACCTTTGGCTAAATGTTTTTCAAATATGATATTTAGTAAAGATCCAGGTTTTGTAGCTCGGCATCTCCTCTCTTCTATTTTTAACAGTTTAATTTGTCGTTTTTCTTTATGTGTTACCTTTAATGACTGGACAGTTTTCATCCCTTGGGTTTTGTAACCTTGTTAAGGCTAAAACAGCATGCATTCTCACTATGGGTATCTTGTCCCGGAGTCTTTCGAGCATACACTCATAGATTTTATCATACAAATCATCATCAATCCTGGCATCCTCTCCCAGATTATCCAGAATTTTGTGGATGAGCTGGCTGATTCGAAAACGCACTGCTTTGTCATTGGCTGAATGATTCTAAAAAACAAATTGCCGTAAAGGATAACTTGCACTACAGGGACAAGGTACAATATATACAAAAAAAAAGATGGATCTTTTTTTTTTTGGGGGGGGGGGGGGGGATGTATTGGCAAATTGAGACACTGTCAGCAGAGCAATGCTTCTTAATTAGCACAATACCTCTTATATAGTCATAAATCTGAGTCAAGACTTTTCTTTAAAGTAAATATTTCACTGTAAATTTATTCTAAGTTTAGCCAGATGAAACCTTTTGCATTGGCTAAAGAAAAGCCATTTGTCTGAAACAATGTGTCACCTCTAGCAGGAAGTCCAGCATTTTCTGTAGCAGTTTGTTGTTTGTGACATCATCCAGTGTTGAGTCATTCTGATCCTCCGCCTCTGGGATACTGGGTGTTGTTATGGTGACAAACTTGGCAATAAAGTCAATAGTTCGCTCTACAGAGGGTGCTCTTTGCTGGATGATCATGGAGTACATCATAAGAAGCTTGAACTCTGACCAGAACTTTTCTATATCAGTCTGTAATTAGGTATTGTATTTCATTATATTCTGAAATCAAATCTGATTAGTCATAAAATGTAGAACTTTACCTTAGTATGCGTGCCTTCTAGTGATGAATAATCGGAGAAAAATCATAATCAATAATCGGTTGTAATCGGAAACACATAATCGATCGATAATGGGCTATAATCGGAATTTTTTCCCTTTCAAATAAAATAAGAGATTCCTTAACATGTTAAATCATAATTATCATAAAAACAACATTTGTATCTTATTCTATTCAGAGTTTAATAAGTATAAATAAAGTCAGTAATTTATATAAATAAACAAAATTAATTTTTTTCAGTAAATTTGTTTAATGACAAACTTTTCGAATTCTTTTTTTTTTCTCTCAGCAAAATTTAAAATCAGCGTTAAATTCCTGTAGGAAGCTTCATTAAAAAAAGAATACATGTATACAAATGGGAACATTACTGATATTAGTTACACCCTCTATTACCGGTATTTATTTTCTTTAAATTACTTTGTGTAATTTCAATTTGGACTTATAAAATTATTAATAATCAAATTTATAAAACGTCTGCACTGTTTGTGTATTTCTGATTACAGTAGAACCCCATAAGGCGGGCCAATTCCTGTTATTAGCCTGACTAGGGTTGGATATCGTTAAGGATGAAACAGTTCGATACCATACCGGTATTTTTGAAATGATATGGTATTTTTAACAATACGGTACTATGCATTGATGAATAAGAATGAGGGTTCATTTTATAACAAATATGCTTTCACCATTCACTAACCTTTCAATGATATAATCTAAAATGAGCTTATAAACTTTGTTCCATGCTTTTAAGATATAAAAATAGATATTCCTAATATTCAAATTACAAACATTTCATTTCAACCTTTTAATAATGATCAACAAAACAAATCAATTGAATCTCAAACAAATTAATTTGCACAAATTGGCTGACTGCTTCACTCGGTTGCCAGGACCCCTTTTGTTTGGTCGCACTAAATGACAAAACATTAGATAATGGATAGATCACATTTTTTGCGACATTTTGCCTATTAATTTACATTTATTATCAGTTTTTATTTGTAAAATTAAAATAAGATTCATGTGAATGTATTTTGATTTTTAAAAAAAAATATATACGTATTGATTTACTTTGAATATCGGCAGTCGAAAGTAAGTATCGTTCTAAGAATCCATTTCGTTACATGTACTTAACCTACCCTTTCAATGAGCGGAGAATTCGATTTTAGCAAGTTTGGAATGGGTTTTTTTTCTCAATCAAATTGAATGTATTAAAATGTTTTAAAGATTAAGAAGTACCGTTATTAGTACCGGTATTAAATGAAACCGTATTTTACCGGTATTTTTTAAGTAACTATTCAGTACGGTATTGGTACTGGGTACCGGTATCCAACCCTAAGCCTGACTTTACATTCAATCATGGCGGTAAAAATTGTCAACAACAACCATTGAAGTGAAGTGAAGCGATGTTTTCCATCCTTTTTTCAGTTGGTGGATCTTATATTTTTTAGAGAGCTATCTCAGTATTCTAGAAACACTCTAAACATGCTAAATTTTTATGATCGTTTTTAGTCATTTTCTTAAAAATGATGTGTTTTAGTCATAATTTTTTTTTTTTTAATTTTATGACTTGTAATCATCATTTTCAGAATGACAGATTTCCGTCTCACCCCTGACAGATAAATTATTTGATGCAAACTAGATTTTACCTTGTCATATATTTTCTGGAGTTCCTTGAGGAGTTTTCCATGGCACTGCATGCCATTCTGGCATTGCCGAAATATATCCCTCATAACAATCATGCTAGTAATAATTCGGCACAAAGCTGCAATGAAAAACTAAATAATTATTTAATCATGCATGTTTACTTAACAATCTCTCAGATTTGTAAGAGTTTTCTTGAAAGCCTAAAATTTTTGCAAACCCTGATTATTATTAACCATCTTGTTGACCAGAATTGACCTTCACTATAATTTCATTCAAGAAGTAGCTGTGTGGTCACAAATCTTTATATAGCCCAAAAACTTTTAGAACTTTGTGTATAAAGTCTCTCAACTAGACACTATTTGATGAGTGATTTTTACATGCATTGTTTCCAGAAGAGTTCAAAGTTGAATTCTTTCACTGAACCAAGGTGCTTTTTTTTGTACATGCTGAAATAATAATACATTTAAGATAAAAGTGAGATAAAATAGGCTAATCAAGCTATTTTGAATAGCTTAATAAAGCTATATAGCTATTTCAAGCTATATAGCTAAATCAAGAGATTGTGTCAGACCTGGTGCTGGACTTGTTTTTTTTTTTTTTACACAAGTAAGCCCCTAAGCCCAATGGGACAATGAAAGTTGTCATTCATCATGATTCAGAAAATATAATAAAATAGCTATTTTCCCCTACATTTTCCCTTATTCGCATTTTGTGGCAAAATGGCCGAACAGCACATTATGGTGAGTACCAAATTTATTGATACAGTCACACTGACAATGAATACGACAAAAATTTTGGTCAAAAAATGATTGCTTTCAAAATTAACAATTTTGCATCAATAACTACACCCGTTTCATTTTCTGGGAGATATAGATTAAAGCTACAGTCAAGGGACATAATTATTCGCCACTTCCGCGCAAATCGCGTCACGTTTTCTCGCATGTTCGGTAAAGTAGGGCTGAGCGCTATTAATAGACAAGAGATTTTCCCTTTCTATTTTTATCTTTGTGTTGTAATACTAAAATTGATGACGTATACACAATATTTTTGTCGTCTGCTTTCTTGTTTGTCGATAAATTTATGTAAAAACAACATGGGTCGGAAGGAGAAAGAATTAGATACATCCGTCAGAAGTATGGTTGTAAAAGCATATAAAGAGAACAGAAATACATCAGAATTGGAGAGAATATTAGGAATTCCTAGGTCTACAATACGTAGTATTGTGAAAAAGTTTGATGAAACAGGACAGGTAGAAAATCGACGAGGAAGGGGAAGGAAGAAGTGTTTACAGACAGAGATAAAAACAAACTTTCACGCGTGGTTAAAGAAAACAGACGAAGAACTTACGAAGACATAACAGGTATTATAAATGAGGAAAACAATCATAGATTTTGCACTAGAACTATAAAAAGAAAAATTCAAGAGCTGGGATACAAACGGAGGGTTGCCAAGAAAAAAGTCCCTGTTCGCGAGGCCAACAAAAAAGCTCGCTGCAAGTGGTGTAAGGAGAGAAGAAATTGGACTGTTGATCGTGAATGGAATAAATGGGTGTTTAATGATGAAAGCCAGATAGTAATTGGAAAAAATAAGAAAGTTTATATATGGAGAAAAGACGAGGAAAAGTACAGTGCGCAGTTAGTGTGTCCGCCATCCCGACGACATCTGAGTATCATGATCTGGGGTTGTGTGTGTATAAAAGGAATAGGAACTTTAACTAATGTAGAAGGTAACATAAATGCAAGAAAATATATTGAGATATTAGACAACAACCTTTGGCCCGTTTTAGCCAGACATTTTCCAGATAACCAGTACGTATTTATGGACGACAACGCTCCCGTTCATAGAGCAAATTTAGTAAAAGAATACATCGCCAACAACAACATAATTACAACATCATGGCCTGCCCAGTCTCCCGATATATCATCGAGAACATTTGGTTAAAAATAAAAAGAACTCTGGAAACCCGTGCCGAATTCATTAACACAAAAGATCAGCTTATGGCGGAAATTCGGACTGCCTGGGAAAATGTACCAACCTCCTATATTGAGGTATATTGAGGACCTGTATAAGACAATTCCTGGCAGACTAAATGAAGTAATAAAGATGAAAGGCAATTTAACAAAGTATTGAGGTAAGATAAGCATTTATTAATTGTTTAACAGATCCTAAGTATCAAGGTGCGCGATGTAAAAAATACGGCGGCCATTTTGAAGTGGCGAATAATTATGTCCCTTGACTGTACCTCGTAAGAAGCCTATAATGAGTCTTACAAATCTGCAATCTGTACAAATTTTAAAATTTACCTTCATGTATTCTTACATAAAAAGTTTTTTGAATGATTTTTCATGCAACTCCTCTCCATTCTCAACGCTCATAAAGTTTTCAAATTAACACTCCGAAATTTGATGTGCAAGTGTACAACATGATAAACAACAAGTCTGACCTGTTTTAAAGATGCGCCTTAATCATTAATTATATCTATTTTCAAAGACAGGAGGTAGAAGTAGCTATTTCAAGTAGGTTTAAATTCCCAGGTAGCTATTAACAGCTATGTAGATAGTCTTTGGACCGGACCTGATTTTTTCAAGGCCTTTGATGTATTGGGTAAACATAAACTGCAAAAGTGTCAACTTGCACCTTCCTTTCTTTTTCGTACTTTGCTAAACAGAAAATTGTAAGCAATCCTACATATGTAAATAAAAAGTAAATATCTTTAAAACACTTATTCTATTTTTACCTATTTTGAAAAATGTTTTTTCACTGCCAGTTTCAAATTCTACTTTTCCGCCATTCCGCTACTTCCGCTTCCGGCAGTGGCGGGGCAGGCGGTAAAACCAGTACTGTCGACTCCCGACTCTCTCGGATGATTTGTTTGTTTGTTGTTTAACGTTCCTCTCGAGAATTTTTCACTCATATGGAGACGCCACCACTTGCGGTAGTCGGAAATATCTGACGTTTTCCAGGCTTTTTTCACGATTTTGATATTTTACGTGCCAGGAAAACGTCAGAACCGGCGCCATTACGAAAACTGGAAATTTCACCGTCTCCAACCGGAGCTGATTTTCGACACTTGCGAACTGAATTAAATGCCGAACTTACTATTTATCAGTACCACAATGCTTTTAGTACTCACCAATATCGATGAAAAGAAAATATCACTCCACATTTCGATTTGTTCTTGCAAGATTTTAAAATGCACGAAATGACCGTGAGGGACGTCGGCAAGTATGCGAACTGAATCGAAAAGGGGGGGGGTTTCCTAACTGACTTTTTGTGACATAAACTAAATAATCAAAATTTCTGCCAAAATCTTGATATTTTTCCGTATAAGCCAATAGCCTAAAGGTATAGAACAATTAAAATGACCCCCCCCCCCAAAAAAAATGTGTTTAAGTTACACGTTCTATTTTAAAAAATTTAAATAGTTAGGAGATTTTTTTTTTCTAAATGGTATAGAAAAAACTTTGAAGGGTTTATGACGAGGTAACGATTAAAATACATCATATAATTTTCTATTATTGCATAATAGTTATTGTTACTTGCCGAAGAAATGCATAATTATGAAAGGAGATGGGCGAACATAGCGTGCAGAAAGCCTATAGCTTCAGAAATATAAAAATAATGTTCAGTTTGTGAATTCAATATTTAGAGTAAAGTTCTCATTATTGAAATTTATGAAATTGTGATAAACAAAACTTTTCTGAGGGAAAGAAACTGGGGGGATAAGCCGAGCCATATGCCTACATAACGATCGATAAAAAATCAATAAATTCATTTTATAAAAATTTCACTTTTTGTTGAATTAATGTAATGCTTATTACCATTTGCATACAAATTTGACAAAACCTGAATACTGTAACAACGAAAATGATTCTGATTAACACAACAAAATGGCATCACGCTCAATTTTCACAAAAGCTGACATAAATTGGATGATATAACTACATTTTTTAAATAGAGTGGGTCATCGTACCATTTTCTTGAGAACGAATAATGAAAGACAATGGAAAGATGTTGCTTTTTACACTTGCAAAAATTTGGTATGAAGACCCACTCTACATAAAAAAAATTAAGTTAACTTAGTTAAATTTTCACCGTGGTCTTAAAAAATTCTAAGTCCAAATACGCTTGCTTAATATAGAGAACTGTATGCTATTTAAATGGATATGTATGTGTGACTCCGTGGTCTAGTGGTTAGCGAGGAGCTCTTTAAAGGGACGTTTATTGAGGAAAGTGTTCGAGTCATGCTCTGATTTTTTGATTTTTGTTTTTTGGGGGGGGGGGGGTTAATTTTGTTTTACTTTATAAAAAATGTCTATAGGAATAACATATTTTTCACTGGAAATAAAATATATGTATGTAGTAATGAACCTCATTTACAGTAAATTATTTAAAATGCCGGATAAAAATTATAATAGATATTTGAATTCTTTTATTCCCGTTTTTATTTATTTTTACTACAAGCGCTTCTAGATCACCACTATCATTATATACAATGTTAACATTTTTATAATATCTCCACAATAAGTGTTAACACTCAATATGCAGATTAATTAATAGAAGTCCCTACCCATGTTAGACACTTGTGACAGTAAATGAAAGTCAACTGTTTAGCTTGTTTAGAATATAAATATCATTTTGAAAGCTACTGTAAACATTAAAATGCTTAAGTAAATTCGAACAATTGAGAGATTTTTTCCCAAAAATGTTCTTGCATAGCCGAAAAATGGGCATGGGCACATGGCTCGTCTTATCCCCCCAGATTCTTTTCTCGGCAAAATGTATTCTTTTATTAAAAAAAATTATGTGGTATTCGTGGGGTTGGAACCCTAGCAATAAAAATCCTGAGTATCATTTTCTTTCGAGACTAGCACGCTAACCACTAGACTACACAAGTCCTGACGAACAGTGGCATTTAAATCATGTTTGTGATATGACCCTTGACTTAATGGACTTCAAGTATTTCTCGAAAAGAAGCGAATGTTATGTCATAAAAGTATATTTTTAAAGTATAGTGGGTCATTGCTCCATATTTTTGGTAACCAAAAAATGTATATTTTTATGCAAACTTTGAGGATTAACTTTCAAAAAGGTGGAGCGAAGACCCACTCATATCGAAAAATAGTGCTATAGTATGCGAAAATGACTCTTTTTGCCCGCTTTATTGTGTGTCTAATATTTCACAGGCAAATAATTTCAATCTTTGAGGGATTTTTGCAAATTGTAGAGATTTTACATAAAGTATTTTTTAATGTTAAACGAAATATCAAGGAAAATTTTGATATAATTGAAATTTAATTTCTCATCTTCATGTTTGTCACACTATAGGCTTATCGCTCGTCATGTTCACCCATCTCCTTTTCAATAAACAGGGTGATTAATCCTTCATAATCCCTACATTTTTGAAATGCAGAAATACGTATGACATTTTTAAGAAAATAACTGAAGGTGTTTGAAATAGTAATTTTACCAAGTATTTTAGCTTTAATTTATCAGCTTACAACTTAGATCGATCCATCAAAGACTTCCTAACATCGATCGGCCGATTGATACTTAAAGACAATGAACTGATGAACAGACCTGTTATACGCAGGGGAGAGGGAGGGGGTGCCTCCAATTTTTTTCCCACTTTTTTTTCTGAGAATAGTCTTTTTCATATGTAAAAATTCATTCATTTAAACGCTGCCTGCACCCCCCTTTCATACACACTCTCTGTTGCTGTTATAGGTCGAACTCAGACAAATTCCAGCATTTTAAAAGAAAACAAGTTAGAGAACCCCCACCCCGCCCCCAAAACAAGAATTTCAAAAACGTTACTAGCTGTGGGCCTGTCAGGCTTAGCAAGAGTTATTTCCCGTTGGCCACCATATTGCATAGGCGTCGGAACTGGGGGGGGGGGCTGGGGGGGCTTAACCCCCCCCCCCCACTTTTTTTGTAAAGATAGACATAATATAGGCATTGAAAATTAGGGCTTACCTTTTTTCGTTGGTTTAGCCCCCCCCCCCCAACTTTCAGTTAGCCACCCCACTTTCAATTTGCTTCCGGCGCCTATGTATTGTATGGCAGAAATATAAGGGCAAAAATCTTTAAAATACCAAAATTACGAATTAAACAGCTGTTAAAGGAAGCTTGTGTTAACATAAATTCGTAAGAAAATTGTGCTATCTTCACCCAATTGCCCAGTATGACAAGATTAAATTGGTTGAATTATAAATGAAGGAAATCGGGCTTGTATACATTGTATACCTCCAATATGCGTCCAACGGGAAATAACTCTTGCTAAAATAGTGTCTATCGAAAACAACTGGTTCTTATCTGTCAATGGGAACCTAGGGGAGAAACATGGTGCAAGTAGTACCTTACCCAGTCCCCATCTCTAGATAAGAGAAAATTTAAGTACTATGTGATATACCCTCAGACATAGCTGTCTTAATAATCATTCCAGTCATTAACTCAGACAGAGTAAATGGAAAACCTATATATCCCTTGTAAGAACCTGATCATACACGTTACATAGGAAATATCTTTGAAATACTCTTCTCAAGAACAACAAAGCCATTATTAGTCATATTTATACAGAAGCAACCTTTGGTATTGTAGAATCAAATTTGTTCAAATCATGACCCCCCAGGGGTTGGGGCACAACAGAGGGTCAAAGTTTTGCATCAGAATATATAGGAATCATCATGAAAAAATCTGCTGCTCAAGAACAGCAAAGCCATGATTAGTCATATTATTATAGAAGCATCCTCAGTTAGTGTAGATTCAAATTTGTTCAAATTTACGGTGGGTAGGGGTTGGGCCACAATGAGCAATCAGAGTTTTACATAGGAATACCTATGAGAGAAAAATCTTTAAAATTCTTATGTTTAAGAACAGCAAAGCCATGATTAGTAATATTGATATTGAGGCATCCTGATGTAGTGTTAATTTAAGCCCCCCCCCCCTTAAACTTTTCAATATACTGCACTGATTTCTGCTTCTTCCTAGCCAGTGTGCTCAGGTGAGCGATGTGGCCCATGGGCCTCTTGTTTTGTATTCTTGTTTTGTGTTGTGTTGTTTTTTTTGGGGGGGGGGGGGATAAATCTAGTATTCCCGAATCCCGACTCTCTGAGGATTAATGTTTATTCGTTGACATTCTCCACATCGGTCAACATATTCGGTTCATGATTTGAATTTTAACTTCTAGAGGATGCTTCCATATAAATATGACCAATCATGGCTTTGCTGTTCTTGAGAAGAAGGTTTTTTAAAAATATTCTCCTATAAATTCCTATGTAAAACTATGATCATCTATTGTGCCCCCACCCTACCCCTGGCGTTCCAAGATTTCAACATACTTGAATCTGCACCACCTAAAGATGCCTCCATATTAATGATTAATCATGACTTTGCTCCTCTTGAGAAGAGGAGTTTTAAAGATTTTTTTCCCACATAAACCTATGTAAAACTTTGATCCCACTCTATCTCCCGGAACCATGATCTGAACAATTTACAATCTATATTACCTCAGAAAGCCATCAGCTATTAGTTTCATCTTTACTGGTCCAATGGTTCTTAAGAATAATATAATTTAGATTTTTAAAGATTTTGCCAATATATATCAATGTAAAACGTTGATCCCCCTATAGTGCTCCCCTGCCAAAGGGACATGAACACTCTACACTACCTCAGGAAGCTTTCACATAAATTTCAGCTTTTTGGTCCAGTGGTTCTAGAGAAGAATATTCTTAAAGCCGATTTTCCCTATATATATCTCGATGTAAAACTCTGTGGTCCCACCCTACCCCCAGGGGGCATGAATTGAAAAACTTCACATGCATCATTTAAAGCTCTGGTTAGCTTAAAACTTCAAGAAACTTTCATAAACACTTAGTCATTCTCATTTTTGGTAGTATATTTTTGAGGGTTAAAATAACGTTGAAGGGCTTACATGTCCAACCATACTACAACGAAAAATATTTGCTTGTGTGTTTGTTTGTGTTTGACAAAAAGAATAATATTTTGAACATTACAACAGTGCTTAAAATCAGATTTACATTTATATGATATAGAGAAGAAAAGAAGAACAGAGACATGAATAACATTTTATTTATTTGTGGTTTAAAGAACCATGTCTAATAACTATGCAGAGTTGTCGTTCCCTCTACGTACCTCAAGGTGTTGTATACGGCAGATAACTCTGGATAGAGAATGATAATTTACTGTGTTACCTGTAGCAAGTTATAGTTACACTATAGATATTAATTGGCTATCGGTAAATACACTCACAGTTTTTCATTCACGAGGGGCGGAGCCCCGAGTGAATAAAAACTGTGAGTGTATTTTCGAAATGTTGAAGACACAGAAGACATGATTTTTTGGTCAGGTACAGGGGTAAGGATTGTAAACTACATGTATTATACTGACGCCGTCAACTCTGAAAGAAAATTCATCTTTCGAGATCGTTATTTTTAAAGGGGGGGGGGTGTCAATGGAAAACATCGCCGTTGAAATTTTCTAATATGGCAATCGACGTTTAGAAACAGGGATCGACATATATACTGTCTAGTATAAAGGCCCCTGATAGACACTATGAAATGATTTCTGACATTTTAATGAAAGTTTAAATGCTTTATGAAGTAAAAAAAAAAAAAAAACGCAGGGACTTCTGATGTTAAATTGCTATATATACTTGGAGAAAGAAAATATAGAAAGACGAGAATTCGAGATAGAACGTATCATTTACTGAATAGGGAAACGCATAGAAAAAATATGGAAAATTAAATTACGAGGCGAATTTTGGAAAGTTAATGTTAGTATTTTTTTAAAATTAAAAATGTTGTCTTCATTCATTCATCAGCCATTGCCGAGGTCCACTCGGCACACCTCGGCCGATTCGTACCTCATCAAACCTCGGCTGTATCGTGTAAACCTCCTTTGAACCGGAGCTACTTTATAAGCAATATGGCTGCGCCCTACATTTACACGTGCACAGTGTGCTGAACTCGACCCGTTAACAAACATGTGATTATGTAAAGATACTAAGTGCTTGTTTCTTGGTAAGTGTTATTCTTAGCGTTACCTAAATGCTTTTTAAAATTTTTAACGTATATTAGATGCATGTTTATTATCGTTTTCAAAGCGTTACGTTTTCCCTAAGCGGTAAACAGGCAGCCTTATCACAAATGTTAAGCGGAGACGCATATCAAGTTTCCTCGTACAGCCGAGGTTTGATGAAGGTGACGGAATCAGCCGAGGTTTGCCGAATGTGCCGAGGTCTGGAAATTAACATCATTCATTCATCAGTCAAGGTCTTGTTACAGTATGGCTTGATGCCAAAAAGTGTGCGTGACTTAAAAGACTGTGATTCTTCTGCCAAATACACCACAGCAACATCAAAGCAAAATCTAAATTTACCGCCAGTCCTATGGTACAAAGAAGCTAAATTACTGATGTTTTGATGATAATATGCATTTAAATGGAAGGCAAAATTCTTGAGTAACTCTCTTTGAAAATTTATTAATGAAAAGGTATCCTGCATTGATTTTCCCTAAAAAAAAAATATATTATTAACTTTTATAATAATGTTTTTAAATCATTAATTAGTATAATGTCTTTTGATCTGGTTGTTTCCTACACTTAACGTTTTTTATGAAGTCCAAGGAGTTTTAAATTTTAAAGAAACTTCATTCTTAAAATTTTGATTTCATTCTTTAAAGTTTTGATATCATACATTGATAGAACTATTATAAAAATAAATATTTAATAATTTTTGGGAAAATATGCACGTTCTTTGATTAGACTGTGCTCTTTTTTTTACTGAAATTAGGTGACACCTCATTATTTATCTAGGCAACAATAAACTTCCGGTTAATCCACACTTGAAAACATGTCAGCGAAAGGAATTAAAACGACAAAGAATTTATATGACCCTCTAGCATGTCTAGAAAGAATTTTGAACAAATCCCTGTTATCGACGCAAAGACTGACACACGAAAATATCTTAGGTGAGAGTAGAAATAATGACCTATGCCCTCTTGCCTCCGCTGTTGGGATATGATTATCAAAGTGTTATCGGCAGTGCTTTATTTCCCGTTGAGTAGCCCTGTTGACTTATCACAGGGGACATGTAGATAATCGAAAGCTTAGAGCCTTTCCTTTCATGGGATATAGAAATATTGTGGCCATTTAAATTAATAAATTCTAGAATGTTTAATTCATGATAAACTTTGGTACGAGTCCATTGTAATGCAGCTGTGATGTTTAGAAAGGTAGATTAAACATTGCTAATTTTACTACAAAGATATCTTAAACGTTAATACGGAGAAAGCAAGAGTGAATTAAAAATTTATAAATACCATGGAAGCGTTGCTGGCCAAACATTTATTGAGAAAATTTGAATACACGTAATTAAATGTTCCAATAAACCAGTATTGATAAATTCAGTCATTATTTATCCTGCACCGTTGTGGAGTTATGCAGTAAAGTCAAACACAATGAGGGATAGTTATGGGAGAAAGGGTATTTTGAAAAAATTTCAACGTCCAGTGACATCAAAGGTGTTTTCTGATCAAGCAAGTCAGTATATATATTTATATAGTAGCCTAAGACATCAAAATGTTTTTAATCTTATTTAATTCTTAAACATCCAAAAATCATTAGGAAAGCTCTATTTTATGCAGTTCTTTTTATCAAAATTGCAGGGATGAAATATCAAAGTTTAATTATGTAAATTTATAGGTGTACTTAATTAATTTGATATCGGGGAGTGGGGTAGGGGCAGTTAAGATTATCTTTGGGCTCCCTTCCACTTTTTGGTCATTATGTCAAAAATACATTCTGTAAATGTAGGATATTTCTTGAAATTTTTTTGTTTATCAATGGGAGACATGCACATATAGTCGGCTAAGCCCCCCCCCCCCCCCCCTTTTCCCAACTTAAAGTTTGTGACTTTACTTTGAATTGTAATTCATTTTAATTAATGTCAAACAGATTACTGAAGTGTACAGTTATGTTAGACAAAAAGGGTTAACAGGTATATCCATGTCATAATTCATGAAAATGTCAAACTCCAATCCGCATGAATCATCATGCAGCTTTCGTATGTAAACAGTTTTATGTGTCACTCTTTTAAAGTCTAAATTTTTGTATGATTTGTGTTCAAGATTCAAGAATCCCTTAATTGTTTTGTTTCTTAAGAATAAAAGTATTTGATTGTAAAAGGAACTGGGTATGTTTTAGGTCATTAATGGAAAAGTAACCATTGTATGAATTAAGTTTGCTAAAGGTCCTGGGTTTGATTCAAGAAACAGATTCATCTTATTTATAAAAAATTCCTTATAGAACATATTTTCGGTATTTTTTTCTGAGTGTAATTTTTTAAAAAAATTGTAAGCAAATGAATCATACTAGTGCTTTAAGTCAAATCTTAATAGCTAGGAGACTTTATTTCACTAATTTTTTTAGTAGACTAATCCATGAAATTCATAATGATACCTAGGCTGAGTAACTGCAGTGACACAAATTAAAAAGGGGGGGGGGGGGTATATTATAACAATGTAGAAATTAATCTCAATGTCTTTCCACATGTTTAGAACTTGGTGAGAATTTGCTGAACTCAAAAGCAGATGACTCCAAGGAACAACAACTCCGCGAACTTGAAGAGGCAGTAGAGAAAGCAGAGGCTCGTGCAACAAAGGAGCTCAAAGCTGCACTCAAATGGCTCCGAAATGAGAAAGATGAGGAAAAAAAGCGAGCCCTACAAAAGCAAAAAGAGGTACATATATATTCTTTAGAAGCAGGTATAGAGATAATATTTCATTGATTTGGGATCCAATGATTTTGTAGGGCACTTTATTTCAAATAATAAACATTAAAATTTTTCTGTGTGAAAATTTCATTAGGAATTTACTATTATAAATGATATCAAATAGTAAACATGTATATTTGAAATATGTTAGGCCAAAAAATAAAAAAAAGTTGATGAAAAAATTTTCCAGGCTAGCATTATATACATGTACAGTCGAACTTCAGTATCTCAGTAACACAGATATCTCAAATACCGTGGATATGTCGAAGTGAATTGGAAGTCCCAATTACTTGTTCTTTAAGTATTTAACCCTTAATATCTCAAATGCTCGGATATCTCGAAGTTTTTTCTCAGTCCCATAGACTTCCGGATATAAAGAGGTTTGATGGAGTAGCATTAGAAAAAGCACATTTATACAGTCAAACTTTGTTTTCTTTAACACTGATATCTCGAATACCAGGAATATATATGTCAAAGTGAGTTGGCAGTCCCTTGGATATCTCAAAGATTAATCTTGGTCCAGTCGAGTTTGAGATAATGAGGTTTGACTGTATTAAAATTCATATTTAAATAAATATATCACAAATAAGATTTTTATTAAAATCTTATTCTCAAGAAACACTGATTAAAAAAAAAAGTAATTTATGTGAAAGTTCCCTGACACAGAGTCATTTCAAATATTTTCTGATGAGGAACAGCAAGGCCATGATTAGTCAAGCATTAATATTCAAGCATCTTATGGGTATACTTATTCAAATCATCATGTCCCTATGGAAGGGTGGGGCCACGATAAGATCTATATATTTTTATACCCCCGCTCCGAAGGAGAGGGGGTATACTGTTTTACCCTTGTGTGCCTGTCTGTCTGTCTGTCTGTGTGGTGTGTGTCTGTCTGTCTGTAACAAATTTTCGTCGCAGTTTTCTCAGCAACTACTCCTCACAGATGCTTGAAATTTTAGCACACCCTTTGTTTTGGCAAACCATATGGTGGAATTCATTTTTGTATGAATCCAATGTCAACTTCCTGTTTACCCCTGCATCTGTCTGTACCAAATTTCCTTCACAGTTTTCTCAACAACTAATCATGGCAGATGCTCGATATTTTAGCACACACTTTGTTTAGGCATGCCAATGTGATGGGATTCATTATTTTTTTTAAGAATCCGATGTTAACTCCCTGTTTTTCTATGCGTCTGTCCATACCAAATTTGTGTCACAGTTTTCTCAGCAACTGCTCATCACAGATGCTTGAAATTCTAGTACACTCTGTTTTGGCATGCCATATGGTGGGATTAATTTTTGTACAAATCCGATGTCAACTTCCTGTTTACCATGCATCTGTCCATAAAAGGTGTGATAAACAGACAGACTGAGGGACAGACAGACAGACACAAGGTTTAGTGATCCCCAAGTGTTGTTCTGTTCTGTAGGCAACACCAAAAAGTATGAGTTTGATATTTGAACAAAAGTATTTAATTTAGAAAGAATTTTTGCTTCATTTGCCTTCAGCTTCCTGAGCAAGCTTATGTTGGGTTGAATTTACACACAAAATGAATAAGTCAATATCCAGTATTATAAACGTGATCATTTTGTTATTTAAGTACTATGAACGCTTGGCAGCAAGAGTAGAAAAACAAAGAGATGAAGCGGAGGAGGAGAGGATCCGTGAATTGACCAAAAAATTGGAACGTGAGAAAGAGAAAGCTTTGGAGGAACAGTGGGATGAATGTGAGAGGATAAAGAAGGAAGCAATAGAGGAAGCCTGCATAGCCTTAACCAAAAAACTCAGAAACGAATTTGTCTTAGAGAAGGAGAAAGCCATTGCTGATGCCCTTAAAATTCAGAAGGTAATCCAGAGCTCTACTAATTTACATCCTAACACTCCTATAGGGAACAAGAAGGATTAATTGTGTTGAACAAAATCAATTAATCTGAACCCTGTTGAATTGAACAATATAGTAGTAATGTAATAAAATCTATGTCAAAAGATTTGTTAAGAAAATTAAGAGATGGAGAGTTTTTAAGTTTTGGAGTTCTGTAAATTCATCGTAAGTAAAGAAAGAATTTGTTTTATACAAATTTCTATTGTTGGATTTAGGAAAAGTTCCTTAAAAGAGAACAAGAATCCATTGAAAGGACAAGACAGGAATGTGAAGAAAAGGCTCGCCTGGAGGCAGAAAGAGTGGCCAGGCTTCATCAACAGGAAATTGAAAAGTGGAACAAGAGGTTAGTTACTGCATTACAGAACACTGGTAGACAGTCAAAGTAGATCTTATTTGTCAAACTAAATGACTAATGTCTTGGATGAAGTCATACGTCTGTGTTTTTAAACTTTCAAAGAACAAGGCTGCAATTTCAAGATTATAGCTGCTAAATTTAGATCTAGAACAATATGCTAGCTTAGCCATTCATCTAGCCTAGCACTAGCTGCTAGGCTAGCTGCTATGCTCGAAGACACTCCTGATCTTGCCTCTGATTTTTCTTGGAAGTTCATATACCTAAGCAATTACGACCTTAAGCAATTCTGTTTATTTAAATATGTAAGATTGCAGGAAAATATATATACAGTACATTCCTAAGACATAAGCTTTGATTTTTAAATATGTACATCAGATTTTTCAATAAAAAATAATCTTATATCCTCATTAGGGCCCTGCTCTGCAGGTGTCCTATAGTGATCAGTCTAGCCCTTCATCCATCTGTCTGTCCATCTGATATCATTTGTCTGAAACATATTTTCTCTCCCCTTGGCCCAGTCAGGCTTGGACTTCACCTTTGTGTAGAGGGTCTGCAGTGACTTTCAACCAATTTTCTAGATCAAAGGTCAAGGTTGCAAAACTTTCTTTGTAAAATCCTTGTTCAGAGTATATTTTCTCTCCCCTTGGCTCAATTGGGCTCATACTTCACACATAGGAGGCCCGTGGGTAGAGGGTGTGCAGTGACCTTGTCCTAATTTTCTAGATGAGAGAGGTCAGAAAACCTCCTTGAGTAAAATTCTTGTCTGGAATATATTTTCTCTCCCCTTGGCTTTACCTAGCTCACACTTCACTCATAAAGTGTCCATGAGTAGAGGGTATGCAGTTGACCTTAAACCAATTTTCTGGATCAAAACTCAAGGTTGAAAAAACCTCTTTGTGTAAAATCCTTGTCTAGAGCATATTTTCTTTCCCATTGGTCCAGTCAGGCTCGGACTTCACTTTTGGGTATAAGGTTGGCAGTGACTTTGAACCAATTTTCTTGATCAAATGTCAAGGTTGCAAAACCTCTCTGTGTAAAATACTTGTACATGCAGAGCATATTTTCTCTCCCTTGGGTCAACTGAGCTCATACTTCACACAAAGAAGGCCAGTGGGTAGAGGGTGTGCAGTGACCTTGAAACAATTTTCTAGATGAGAGGTCAAGCTCAGAAAACTTCTTTGAGTAAAATCATTGTCCAAAGCATATTTTCTCTCCACTTGGCCACACCTAACTCAAACTTCACCTATAAATGAGTACCCATGGGTAGAGAGTGTGCGTGTTCTTAAGCCAAGTTTCTTGGTTAGTCATCAACATAATAGCAAATCTTTCAAATTCTTTTCTTGAGCATTTTTTCTCCCATTGACTCAAACTTCACCCAAAGAGTGCCCTTGCATAAAGGGTATTTCATCCTAATGTCCTTCACTAAAAGTGGGGCCCATTGAGATGGTCAGACTCACCATCTCAACAATATGTAGTTTTACCAATTAATAATCAAAGGCAGAAATATATTAATGCAGCACCCTCAATTTCCTTGTTTAAAAATGTCTTCATTGCTATAAAAAGAGCTCTATAGAAAATACCATTAAATTGAATCTTATAAATCTTATGAACTGGATAGGATAATGTACGTTACATAGATGTATATGCTGTTCTTGTACAGGTATTTAGATATGGAGAAGCGATATAAACAGGAAAAGGATAGAAGGAGAGCAGTAACATCAGATTTCAAGGTGGGAATTAAAACAGTAGCATTTCATTTTTTAAAAAGTAAAAAGTTGAATGTCATTGAATAGTTGACGTCTTTCTACATCTACATGTTGATAAATAAACAATATCATAATTGTAATTATTTATTAGGCATTATGTTTGCTTTTACTTCCAGGGGTGTGCAATTAGCAACACCCAGCACCCGGGGCTACCATTTTTTGGGGTCGGGCAAGTGGTGTTCTGAATGCAAGTAGCCCCTTGGGCTAGTAAAAATTAAAAATACCAATGTAATATATGAAAATCACTACTGGTATTTTCATTCATTTTTTGCTATTAAATTCCCAACCTATGAATAGTTTCCAGGAAGCATGCTCCAATTGTTCGTAAATCTCCATAATCTTATCCATTTTGCAGCACTTCCTGACTTATTTACTTCCAAAAACGATCGTTTTTTTCTAATCCAAATTTCTTCCATTCATGTGATTATGGTAAATAAAGGCAGATATCTCATTAAATTATTTACGATCACTCAATCAACTGAAAGATAAGTGTTATGTAATTTACGTAAAATATATTTCCTGTGTTTTTTAATAATTTAAGATGAAAAAAAAATGATTTCACTTTTGATGAGCTAGTGCAATGCACAGAAAAAGAAAAAAAATAATTTATTTAAATTCATTTTATTTTCTATAATAATAATTAATTTATACATGATTCAATTTTACTAGTGAGAATTAAAAAATTAATTAAAAAAAAAATGACCTTAAAACCCGGACTTTCTCAAAAATAATTTTTTTTTTTCAATATTAGTTGATACTCCCCCCCCCCCCCCCCCCCCCAACCTTACATTTGGGCTAGTAACTTTTTACTTTGGGCTAGTAACTTTATTGCTGCCACTAGCCCGTGGGCTAGTACTTGATTTTTTTGATTGCACACCCCTGCTTCCTGTTAATTTATCCCTGAGAAGTTTATTTTGTGGGTAACAAGACGCAGTGGGCTGCATGAAATTATAAGAAGAAAGTTTTTCCAAATGATATGTAATTCATACTAAATACTACACTGTGGAAGCACAGCTTTAAGTAAAGTTATTATGATTTACAGGAGTTACAGGATGATTACAGGAGATTTATGAATTACACTGACGGAAAATTCCACTCAGACTATATGATGCATCTTAGACACCTGGGAATGAGACTTGCTGAGAAGCGTGTAAGTGATGTATCCAGTACTGTCTCTTATGAAGACATTTTCAAACTCTCTTGATCCAGAATGTGTGCTTTTGCATGAGATTAGACTGGCAGATCAGGTGGATCATCCAATTAAACTGTCAGATCATGTGGATTATCCAATTAAACTGTCAGATCATGTGGATCATCCAGGAACATGAGAATAATAATCATCCAATTGGATTCATGGATACTCTGTCATCCTGACGTAGTAGTTTGTTATAATCCTTCCCAAGGTGATATCTTTTATCTGCTACTGCAATATCCTATCAGAAACTTCTGTACATTGTTAAGAATGTACAAACCGTTGATTATGTACATCTTTTTGTAAAAATACCACATAAGTGGAATTTTGGCAAGACATAAATTTGGCTATTTGTCCTTAAAAAATGGTTAAATGTCTTTAGCAAAAGTAATTTTAGCTATTTTATGATGTTAAGAAAGATATGTATTACCTCCAATGCTGAATAAATTGTTAGCGATATTAAATATTGACAACCTCATTACTCTAAGAACTTTAAAAGGGGGGAGGGTATATGGCATTACACCATCTTTCCTCCAAAGCTAGGTAAATTCAAGGTGTGGTTAATGAAAAGGGTTATATTTAATATTTCTGTATTATACATGCAAAAATGATTTATGAGACAAGGAATCATAAAAGAGAAATCAAAATAACACAAATATGCATCCCCTGCTAGAAATTATTTTAAATTTAAGGTGCATGTCTGTAGCAGAGATATGTACCATCACAGATTTGCATCACCACTTAAATATTGAAACTGTTATCACTACAGAGGTTGTACATGTAATGCATTAATCAAATTCAAATTTACCCAATAAACTAAATCCCTGATGCATATTTTTCAAACAAGAGATTATCATTCACAGTGCAATAAAAGAATATATTTAGCTTACTATACTGAAAAGATATATAAATGTAAGTAATTATTCCCTTGCTTAAAATTATTCAAAACATTTTTAAGTTTTATATCCACAATATTTTGGTTTCATTTGAACACTTTTGTCAGTAATAGAACAGCAGCCTCAAAGATAAGGAAACAAGTAACATTATTACCAACCAATTGATAACCATGTGTGCACAATAAAAATTTTTATCCTTTAGTGGCTTTTCGCAAGATTATTAAGATTTTTTTGTAAGATTTGTAAAAACTTGCAAAATCTTTCAAAAAATTGTGAAAAGGGCCTTGGGCTGCAGATATCAAGATTGGGTATAATTCCGGTATATATTCTTATAAAGTGTTTATTAATTTTTTTTTTAATTTTTGGTTGTGTTGGGAGCTCACACTTTGGCATATGTATTGATTTGGTTGCACAATGGTGTTGGGTTTTTTTATTGACATATAATTAATTTTAGCAATTGATTTTATGGTGTTATATATTGTTTTGGTGCTGTTATACATTTTCATTGCTGTTATTTGAGTGTTTTTATCAGTTTATGATTGAAGTGAATATAGATTTCCTTAATTAACCTTACATCTTTAAGTAATTTAGGATGTGTTGCATAAGGAAACAGTCTGAAAACAATTACATGTAAACTGACGTAGGAAGCCCATGAATAAAGCATTTTCTGACAAGCTAGCAAACAAACAAAAAAGTCTTCAAAATAGAGAGATAGTTTGTCATTTCATGTTTGTAATTAACACAAAACTTGGCTTTCACAAATTTAAAGATAGTGTTATTTGACTTGAACTTTGCACTTTTCAAAAAAAAAAAAAAAGAAGTCGTATATAGATCAAGAGAATGATATGATGGTCTGAACAGATTGCCCTCAAAAGAGATAAATGTTTAATATAATAATATTTGTAAACATATCTCTTCCTGATAAACCTATTCATGGAGTTAGAAGGGATGACCACAATAAGACAATTCCTCCACAGATTGAACCAGTCTAAAGTCAAAGGTCATTGTGAGAATTAATTATCTTATTTTATCTCAATGTGTGATAAAAATGGGTCCTTATCTTCATAGATAAATATTGCCATATAACAAAATGTCAAGGACAAAGTTCAAGGTCATTCTGGAAAAGACATCTCTCATATTCGTATCTGAAGTTAGAGGTTTTACTACAGAGCTACACATCAGACAAATAAAGTTGTTGGGCAAAGAGGTGGATGGCATTAATTGATCCTATGCAGTAAGGTTGTTTTTATAGATAACAGTACATGTAATATGTATTTACCCAACTGTGTATCACTCAGTTTTATTGTTGATTTCACAAAATCACCTGAGGATGTGATCCAATCATCCAGATCACCACACTATGGTTTTCTGATCCGATATTATCCCTCTCTCAGAAACTGATAATGTACTGTTCACAGTATACATGATGTTTTTTCCTTGCATATCTAAAATTTCCTTGAAAAAGTGTTTGTTTTTTTTTAAATACATGTAGATAAAAGTTGTATAATTGATCCTAAAAGTTTAATTATATTCAGCTATGAATGGAGGGGTATACAATAGTAAATTTACCATTACAACAGCAACTTGATCCAAAGAACTGTATCATGTCGAGTTGATAGGGGCAGATCAACAATTCGCATCTCATTTGATATGAGGATTTGCATCTGTCAACTCGATTTGGATCAAGTCAGTGTTATAAGATATATTTATCTTAAAAGTAAAAATATATATATGTATGGTAATATTAAGATAATAGTATATGTACCTTATTTATATTAAAATTTTTTTGTATGTTTTGTTTAAACTGTCTAGTCATTTAGACATTCTGTGATGTACATATTTGAATTGCATACACTAGTCATGTTTTACTCAGTTTTATATTTCATGATGTAATGGCTCAGGATATAATATGCTTATGCCATTGTACTCATAGTATGTTTAATAAATTATATATCTCTTTGTACTTTAGTACTTTGTTTCTTAGAATTGTTTTATTTTTGCTTTCTCAAACTGAATGTTTTGATTAATAGATTAGAGAGTTTATTTTATTTTTTTTTCTGAATTTTAAGTGGTCAATAAATCTTTAAATGTATTTTCAATAAAAAGTCCATGTTATATACTTAGATTTTCTCTTTAACCTGGTGACATAAGGATATGTTAGATTATGAGAGGACTGGGCTCTTGATTCTCTATAATTGGGGCTGTTTAAAGGCCCCTTTCTCAATTCAAAAAGGTACCTTTTTTCCCAATTGAATGTGTTAATTTTTCCAATCATCACTTCCTCAAACATTAAAGAACATTTAGTAAGAAAATGTAATTACTAGACTCGTTATTCATATTCCTCTATATTGCGAAATGGAAATGATAAACACCAGAAATCAAATATTTAATGATTTTAATGCATAATGTTAATTAATGATTTTCCCAAAATTCACCAAAAGGTCGCTAGTTTTCCCAAATTTTACCGCCCTGGCCCCCAGTCACAAAAAGTGTCGTGAGAGTTCTGGATGATGACTCAGCGGCCGTATCAATGCATTATATTAAGGTAGTACACACTAGAGAGGCCAAATTTTTCTGCAATTTTTTTTTAACTTTGAAATTTTGCTCTAGGATACAAAATCTCTCTTTAGAAATTCAACCACACATTTTGCCTACATAGTTTGAAATATGGCCTATCAAACCCCTGTAAGAAGATTGTGAAATGTGACATTCGAACTTGAGTGTGTGCGTTATTTAACAAGAGGCCCAAGGGCCTTAACGGTCACCTGAGTATGATACAACAATTTAAAGGATGCATAGAGTATAAAATGAACTGGGGGTGAAGCTTTGTTGCCCAAAAGCAAGAAAAATAGGGTGATCATGATCAACAAAATAATTGGTCTTAATATTCATTAACAGTTCATAAATTAGGTTTTAATTTGTTCCCCATTTATCACTATCACCATACAGTATATTAACAAATTATCAATGCTTCTACTATTTTAATCCCTTGTTGAAATCTCTTACATTGGCCTCTCTTGGTCCTTGATGAACATTTGATAAGACAAGTTATTTTTGTGTCATTTTTATTTATCTACTACTTACAAGTCTATCTGATCATTAAAACTATAAAAGTACTTTTTGTATTATACAATAAAGGTTTTTGCATAATTCTCTTATTCTATTTACCTTTCAAGTACATTATTTACAGTGATAAATTATCAAAAGTAAATGGCAAAGGTGAATAACTCCTCTCAGTAGAATACAAACTAATTGAGCCCTGGCCAGGACCAGAACACTTGACCAAATGGTCCAGATGTTCAAAAATCTGGTAAAAATTCCCTTCCTTATAAAAACTTTTACTTTGTTTGCCTCAGATATGCCCAGGTGTGGAGAAGATTTTTAAAGAAATAATGCATTTTTACTACAGATTCACTATATTATCAATAGAGCCCCCCCCCCCCCCCCCCCCCCGCAATACCAGAGCTTCTGACACTGGGACTATAAGTTTGCTCATCATAACTAATCACTTTGTTTATCTGCTTAACACTAAGGAGCAAACAGGATTATTTAATAGAATTAATGCATTTTCACTATATTATCAAGAGCCCCACCCTCACACCAGCACATATGACCCAGGGGTCATGAAATTCACTACTCTGGAAGAAGCACTCTTGCTCATCATAACTATACACTTAGCTTCTTTGCTTTTTTAACCAGAAGCAGAAAAGAATATTTTCAAAGAAATTTTGCTTTTTCACTTTATAATCAATAGAAGCCCCCCTACCACCCACCACCCCCACCCCCCACTAGAACCCTTAAACCTGGGGTCATTAAATTCACAATTTTGGAAGAGGCATCCTTGCTTATCATAACAATGTACTTAGTTTGTTTAAATAATACCCAGGTGCAGAGAAAAAGATTTTTAAAGAATTAAAACATTTTCACTTTATAATCAATAGAGCCCCACCCTAGCACCAGAACCCCTGATCCAGGGGCCACGAAATTCACAATTTTGGAAGAGGCATCCTTGCTTATCATAACAATGTACTTAGTTTGTTTAAATAATACCCAGGTGCAGAGAAAAAGAGTTTTAAAGAATTAAAACATTTTCACTTTATAATCAATAGAGCCCCGCCCTAGCACCAGAACCCCTGATCTAGGGGCCACGAAATTCACAATTTTGGAAGAGGCACTCTTGCTCATCCTAACTATGTATTTAATTTGTTTCAATAATACCCAGGAGCAGAGAAGAAGATTTTCAAAGAATTAATGCATTTTCACTATATAATCAATAGAGCCCCGCCCTAACACCAGAACCCCTGACCCAGGGGCCATGAAATTCACAATTTTGGAAGAGGCACTCTTGCTCATCCTAACTATGTACTTAGTTAGTTTATTTAATACCCAGGAGCAGAGAAAAAGAGTTTTAAAGAATTAAATTATTTTCACTTTATAATTAATAGAGCCCCGCCCTAGCACCAGAACCCCTGCCCCTGGAGCCATGAAATTCACAATTTTGGAAGAGGCACTCTTGCTCATCCTAACTATGTACTTAGTTAGTTTATTTAATACCCAGGAGCAGAGAAGAAGATTTTCAATGAATTAATGCATTTTCACTATATAATCAATAGAGCCCCGTCCTAACACCAGAACTCCTGACCCACGGGCCATGAAATTCACAATTTTGGAAGAGGCACTCTTGCTCATCCTAACTATGTACTTAGTTAGTTTATTTAATACCCAGGAGCAGAGAAGAAGATTTTCAAAGAAATAATGCATTTTCACTATACGAGGGTTGTCCAAAAAGTTCGTGGACAATGGCGTTTTAGTCAAAATGAATGGTTCAAGATATACTTATTGTATACCAAAGTATTAGTTATGAAAATCCAAGTCAGAATAGTTTGGTTTTTATTGTTTGAACTTAATATTTTTTGTAAAAATCGCGGTCATTAAAGGTCGCCGATAGTGTGCATGGACCAGGGTTAAAATGCCATAAACTTTTTAAAAAAGTGTTCTGATTAAAATGATTATTTTTTTTTATAAAGCGAGTCAAAGCTTAATACAAATTAAATGTGCTGCAAATAAAGCGGCTATCGTCATTTTCTGATATCTTTAGTATTACTTACTAAATAGACAGTGAGAATATTAAGCAAAAGCCGCAAGAAGTACGTTTCAAAAATTGACAAAAAAAGCGACGTCGGCCATCCGAACGGAACAGCTTCCAATCATACAATTATGATTTAATATGATTGAAACGACATCAGGCACAAAATATTTATTCAAACAACTTGAAATTATTGGAATATATTCAGTTCATTGATTTGTAATTGGTGTATACGATTTTTCAACGGTGTGTAAAATTTCGGAGACACTACATGAAGTGGAAAACCACTGTTATTTGATGAAAATAGGATATCCCTGTTCATAACGTTGTTATAAATCTAGTCGGACAGGGCTGTGCAGCCTGTGTATACGAACTGTTTATATTGATGACGCTCGTAAATTATCGTGTATTGTTTTGAATTTTAAAAATTAAATCATTTATAGTCTATACATAAATATAATGCACACACTTGGCAGTGTGGCATAATAAAGAAAATTAGCATGTGTCCATGAACATGTGATAAAAATTCAAAATCCATATTTTTGACGTTATCATGAAATTAGCGTTACGTCAGACTGGGCTGTGCGGCTTGCATATACAAAGTATTTACACCTATAATGTTCATAAAACAGAGTGCATAGTTTTAATTTTTCATATATTTACTAAATCATGGTCTATATTAAGATATTATCGTACGCGTTTGCGGATTTCATTAAGAAAATTAAGCATGTGACCACCCTCGTATAATCAATAGTGCCCAACCCTAACACCAGAACCCCTGACCCAGGGGCCATGAATTTTCACAATTTTGGAAGAGGCACTCTTACTCATCATAACTATATACTTAGTTAGTTTATTTAATACCCAGGAGCAGAGAAGAAGATTGTAAAAGAAATAATGCACTTTCACTATATGATCTATATAGCCCCGCCCTAGCACCAGAACCCCTGACCCTGGGGCCATGAATTTCACAATTTTGGTAGAGGGCTCAGTGCTTATTACAATCATGCCAACAGTTTGACGGCTTGATGTCCAGGAGTAAAGAAGAAGATTTTTAAAGATTGCATTAATTTTGGTGGTTTTAGCCCCACCCCTCAGGCCCCAGAGGGGCAGGGACCATGAAATTCACAATTTTTGTTCCCCTTTACCCATAGATGCTATATGCCAAATTTGGTTGAAATTGGTTGAGCGGTTTCAGAGAAGAAGCTAAAAATGTTCAAATGTTAACGCACATCGCACGACGCACGCCGACGGACAAAAACGGATAACAATAGGTCACCTGAGTGACTCAGGTGACCTAAAAATTAATTCCAATCGATCTATTACAAAAATGTGTGATACTTTTTATAAATACAACCTTTCTGTTACTTCATTTTAGTAAATTATATTAATACTGGTTTATATGAGTAAAATATGCTGAAAAAATAGAACATACATGTACATAGCCCAGGAATTGAAAATTCACAGGTAAGTAACATCCAAAGTTCTCTTAAGAGAAAATGTATTATTTAATTTTTCAAAAAATTAAAAAAAATTAACAGAATGATTGAAATGGAATCTAGATTAAAGTGGGTCAAAAATGACAAAAAATTAAACAGACAGTTTCAGATATTTTGGCGAATTAAAAAATATATTCAATACAAAAAAATTAAAAGAATCGCTTGATGACGTCACAATATTTGACCTCTTGATATGACCTTGACCTTTATTGTGTAAAAAGGATGGAGACTTCTTATAAATACATGTATTAAATACATGTATGTCCACATATACCAGGTCTCTACTGTAATTGGATCAAAAGATACTTTCTATTTAATAACAGACTGTCATATCGCACGTACATGTAGATGGTATAAAAACATTCTAAAATATAGGCTCCCTAATGACCAATATAAAGGATGTCTCTGATTTAAAACAAAAAATGTATGGAAAAACGTATCACGGCTCATTACTTTTCTTACAAATATTATACAATTATGGACTCTTTCGATGGTGAATAACAAACCATATTCATCACCGAAAGAGTCCATAATTGTGTATTATTATATAGTCTATTTATAGTCCCTATATAATCTATACAAACGCAAACGGTTCATAACACTACATATTCACCGGAGGGTCAGTGAGCGTGCAGCAGCATTGTGACGTCACAATCAATACCTCAAACAACGTTGAGCACAATGGTTGCAACGGTCGGAGCTAGCTAGATATTGAGCAGGAAAAATTGTTTCACAAGTCTATGGCAGGATTATTTTCTTAACATTTCGATGTCTTACACACAGCGAAAAGAAAACACCGAAGATATAGGTTGTAATCTGGACATTTGATTATTTTTCTACGACAGAAGTTCGTTAATGAAAATGGAATCGTCAGGCAGCCTTCAATGTCTTATTCATTCAAATTCTGACTATATAATAAAACAATTATGGACTCTTTTGATGGTGAATATGGTTTGTTATTCACCAGAAAAATATCATTATTGACCTCGGCTTCGCCTCGGTCAATATTGATATTTTTCTGGTGAATAACAAACCATATTCACCATCAAAAGAGTCCATAATTGTATATTATTATATAGTCTATAAATAGTCCCTATGTAATCTATACAAACGCAAACAGTTCATAATACTACATATTCACTGGATTTGAGGCCGTATTCACCGGAATGTGAGTGCGCGTGCAGTGGCATTGTGACGTCACAATCAATACCTCAAACAACGTTGAAAACAATGGTTGCAACGGCCGGAGCTAGCTGTGTATCTGAACAAGAAAAATGTTGGGCAAGTCTGTCGCAGAATTATTTTCTAAACATTTCGATGACTTACACACAGCAAAAGGAAAACACGAAGTGTTAAGCTGTAATCTGGACTTTTTTTTTTAATTTTTCGACGACAGATGATGTTCGTTATTGAAAATGGTATCGTCATGCAGACTTCGATGTCTTATTTATTCAAAGCTTGACTATATAATAAAACAATTATGGACTCTTTCGGTGGTGAATATGGTTTGTTATTCACCAGAAAAATATCAATATTGACCAAGGCGAAGTCCATGATTGTTTTATTATTATATACTAGTATAGTCAGGCTTTGAATAAATAAGACATCGAGGTCTGCATAAACAACTTACTGTTTAAAACTAAGTGTTTCAATCACTTTATTTTTCAAATGAAATTTTATGAGAGCATAACTTCCCGATATCTATTTAAATAAATAAAAAAAAATACAAAGTACAGAAAACGGGAATGTTTGTGATTTTGGGATTTGAGTGTCCTCTAATTTTCAAAACAAGAAAGATAAAACTCATTGTATATGCAGTTCTCGATTTTTAATGGAATACAACAAGAAAGGATTTGCCATAAAATTACCCAGAATATTTTAAAATACATTCGACAAAATCCCTGTCAACGAATTTTGAGACACGGGGAATTGTAAGTACATTGATTTCAAGATCCCATTTCCAAGAATCTTCTTTTCTGGAAACATTGTGTATTTCTTGACATTTGAACAAAAAGACCTCAGAGCGTATCTAAAGACATCAGTGGGCACAATATTCTTAAAATGAGTAGCTGTCGGCATGTACATAAGTGGACTTGTTTGGGGAAAAAATTGCATGTCCTTCTCCAGCTGGTTTATAGCATTGCGTGTTTTACTGAACGGTTCCTTATGCTTTTTTTCGTGCGATGTTTCTTTGGTATATGCACTCCGATGAAGACCAACATTTAAAATCGAAAAAGGAAATTCCCTTATGCTTGTAGCTCTGTATTTTTCAGGTTAGCACATCAAATCTTTGCTGCAATCCACCTTGAAATACATATCCAAATTTTGTCTATTTCATCAAGTTGGTTGTATAATTAAAACTGAATTTTTGTAATCATTTTCCCATAGGCCGTCCTTAGTTAATAATTTTACAACAGGAATCCCCTCCGAAATCCACAGTAGGTATCAGAGGAGGGTACAGCCCGGGGAGTAGCGGCACTGCTGTGAGAGGCTGTTGTTGGAACTGGATCTTCTTCGACGGGTAATACGACAGTCTCAGACTTGATGCCCTCGTTACCTGTTTAAATATGGAATATATAAGTATGGAATACCGGTATGTAACGAACATTTTTTCTGGTATTAATACAAAGGAATACCAGTATATATTTGTTAAGTTATTCATACAAAAAGGACTTTGAGGCATCATCGAAAAATTTTGTTTCACCATATACATGTACTATATGAAAAAGGAACATTTTTTCTTTTAAATTACCAGCCCATCTTCGCAAGCCTAGGGTTTTGGATCACTATACTTCCCACAATATGTGGAAGGCTTAGCGGACCGAAAACCCTTGGCTCGCGAAAGTTTTACAAGCAGATTTCCATCTTATTTTCTCGGGATTCACATTCTTCGTACAAAGTTTTTTAATATGATAATTTGAAAATTTGAAGAGAAGTTTTAAATATTTGAGTTAAATCAGAACTTGAAATCTAAATATATTCTGAAGTACCTTGAATTTTCGACGAAATCCATTTGTAGGTCCACTGCGCGGATAAGAATAATAGATGAGCTGTAACGATCATGTTGATCTGAATATCAATCATAAAACAGTTGTTTGGCGACGACAACGGAGCGCAATCGCTCTATTATGACATCATAATAAGACAATAACAATACACTTGACGTAGAACGCAGGTTTGCTGACGTTGTAAAAATTGTCTGTATACGCAATTTATACGATTTGGACGACTTTCTTGTGCACATTTGATTATGACGTCACCATGAGAAAGAAAAATCTGCGATGATTTTATTTTGAAAAATTCTTCAGTACAAATATTTAGAGATACATGTATAACTTTTGGTGGAATTGGTAGTTTAATGTTATAATATTTAAACAGCAAACTTAAGTTATCACAAGTAATGAAAGCTTTTTACGATTCGAATACTCGACGCCGAAAACATAATTTGTTATCATATTGAGATCATAACGCTGTCACGAAACACATTTTTTTTTTTTACCTTTTTTTACATCAAAAGTTTAAAACATATCTAAATCTAGTTAACGTATATTTTTTTTAAATTTTGCCTTAATTCTCTATACAAGCACATTTTCTGTATTTATAGGGTAATTTACACTGCATTCCTCGCCGATTTTTCTTCATTCTTGTGCTAAAATAGCGCTACGCGATTTCTCACATACATAACTCCAAAAATTTGCTCTTAATTTTATGAAGTAAACATTATAATTCTATCTGACTTTATATCAACTACAGGGGCTTGTCTTCCGGATTGATAAAATGTAAAATAAAGTAATAAAATTTTGAATCTACTTTAAATACACTTAAAAAGTGTTACAGTAAAGATTCTGACACTTTCAGACAAGAAATACCATGTTTAAAAAAAATCTTACCTCACCTATAATACATAGTTTATGTATATAGGTTGCCTTTTTAAGGGGAACTAGATTACACTTGCCGGTAGGGGACTAGTATTGCTTAATCAATACTTTCATAATGCTTGTTATTCACGTTAAGACTTGGTATATGCAAACAGCATTTTTTTTTAAATAATCATTGTATTGTCAACTTGATCCCATTTCTTTAAGAACATATTTGTACTTAACATCTAGCCAACAACTTTAAGGATCCCACTGGAAATAAGTCCTTGGCTTTCATCAAGTTATCAATACGCATCATAACCCAATATATTTATGTTTTCTAAATTTCTGAAATATGATTGATTGATTCCGATGCATTTTATCTATGACTTTTTTGGTGCCAAACATTAAATCTATATTTTTACAGTATCATGTTCAGAATATATTGTATCAATTGTCTTTCTTCGGTCGTAATTTGATTTTTTTAAGGCTTCCTTAGGTTTAAAATACATTATAAGGAAATATTTCGTATTTTCTTTTGACATGCAGTTTCATATATAGAGGATATTCATTGTTTTTTAGCAGTTGAATATGGAATTTATTTTATGATTTAGACAGGATTTTTTTTTCAAAATATTTTCACGAGTGCGAAGCAAGAGTGAACAGCTGGTGAAAATATAAAAAAAAATGTTCTTGAAAGCTTACATAGTAAATCATTAACAAATTTTCTTTCTTTTTAAATTAATCTTATTTATTTTTCTAAATGGCAAAGTGATATATTACTTTTTCCAATTAAAAAAACCCAACAACATATACACTGTATTGTTACGAGCAAGTGCGAAAAAGTTGGAAAATGTATACGGATACTGATCTTAGATCGGTTCTGTTGTTAGACAACATTGTCTAGCTCAATGAGGTGCTTTATAGTTTAAGCACATCGTTATTTGTTGACAATTTTCCTACATTGGTCGATTGGAATTTAAGTTTAATTAAAAGAAATGAGAACAGTTGCAGTGCTTGGAGGCGGCATTGCTGGATTGTCCTCAGCCTTCTTTCTTTCACGAATGTCATTGCCGAGTGTGTCTAAGGTAGACCTTAATCACATGGACTGTACTGAACAGCTGTTTACTAATCCGAGATTCCTCGGACTTTTTATTTTATCAGAGTGTGACAACTAGCCCAAATGGTATATAATAGACTTGGGTTATAATATCCCAATGGGATATAGATTCACATTGAAAAATAAATAAGCAAAAAATATATATATAGCGAGAAATAAGTTAGGGATGGGTATCGCCAAAAAGTTCATATCGCAATGTTATGATTTTATTTATATATAACAAATCTTCATAATTTTTCTTATTATGTTGTGAAAGCATAAAATTCGTTTTTTTTAATTCATTTGTATAATTTTTATAAACAAAATGGCATAGAATAGAGTCCATAGATAAGCACTTGTAATTAAAAAAAAAAAAAAAAAGTATCAAGAAAAAACAATATTACCCAATGTTATGGTCACACATATAAACCGGTTAAAGAAATGAATTATGGAATATTTGAATTACATTTTTCATTATTACATTCATAACTGTTTTTGATGGACTTTTGAGCCTGAATACCGTTCATTATCTCCATATATTTCATTAAAAGAAGAAAAGTTGATTTATCATGAGAAATAACAATAAACTAGTCTGTAGTACCAGGGACCTATATTCTAATGGGATAGGCAACTCCTTCAGTGCCATTGTTCATTTACCCAAAATGTCACGCACAACACTACAAGTTTTTCAAACTACATTTATTCCCAGTAAAAAGCCTGTTTTCTGATAAATGTAATCAGTACTTTTTGTGTATTGGAATGTATTTTTGTTAAATTTAAAAGCATACATTATAATTATATAATTTAAATATAAATCAAAGAAACACCAAAAGGAGTATAAACAGTGTCAACAACAAATCTTGAATGATTTTTTGATAGATGAATTATAGTTTTGATCTGAAATATTTGATAGCATTAGAGATATATTTAATTAAAATTGACTTACGAAATTACGCAACTTACAAGGTATTGTGAGACTTGCGAGAGTTGCCTATCACGTTAAGATAAAGGTCCCTGGTAGTACATGTATTATTATTGTATAATATCATAAATATTATTTGATTTTTTTTCTTCCTTTCATGTTAATTTGTATGAAAATTATGTGTATTCTTATCATCATAATTAACGTTAGTTCATTAATTGTTTGACTATCATTTCACTCTCTATTTTGTGACTTGGAATCCGGATGGTTTCGTCCCTGTTACCTGTTCGCGCTGAGTAGTTTCGCGTCGTGTCCCTGTTCCCCCTGAGTGGATTCACCCCGAATAGTTTTCTTCAATCATACAGTGTACTTGATGTTTATTGAAGCAAAAGTTGGATCACTGAGTGTTTAGATTAACATAATTATTAAGCACTTTAATTAAATTTAATTATGAGTTGTCTATTATAAAACTAAATGGTTATTTCAGATATTAACGACAGATGATATGAACTTTTCTTTAAAAAAATCACGAACAGGGGAATAAAAAACTTCATCTGTGTTAAAAAATGTAAAATATATACATTTAGTTTAATCGTTTCAATTTTATTCCAACAATCTCCATCTTTTTCTCAAATTTTGATCTACGTAGATTTACTTTTATTATTTAAAACATAATCAAATACATGTAGGTGTACCGTATAGATCCGTTTAGATACAATAATTACCTTTCCCATAGAAACACGCAAAAACCATAGAACTTTGGAGATTTGTCAAAGCAAACTGCCAATATACACACCTGGAAAATTTTGACACCTTTAATTACAGGTCAGGGGTATAATTGGGGCGAAACCACTTGGAGTGTACATGTGATCTGGGCGAACCCGCCTGTTACTGATACTTGTGCCTTTGTATGCCTTCTGGGCCCAAAAATGGAATAAATATGTTGCTAACTTACTTTCTTCTGAGGCTTAAAGGATAAGAATTTACAGACTTCAATTCACAACTGCTTCTATGGTTGCATACACTAAACGTAGAAAATAATTGATCTTGATTTTAAAGTCAAAGGACAAGATAATAAAGTTATACATTCTGTCTCTGTGTAACACTTTCTAGGTAATACCTTAAAAAATTTTCTTTATTTTTAGGGAAAAGGGGGGGGGGGAACTTTTTAAATTTTTCTTCTGAAGAACAGCAGGGTGAAGGTGATGGACATTGTGGTTCATGGGCCTATCTTACTTTTTCCCCCAACCACTGTCTTGTACACACAACAAACTTATTCTTTACTTTATATAATTGGCTTTTCCTATGAGTTTTGAGATGTCCACTTTTATTTGAAGTGGTGATTACCAGAGATGTATGTCAATTACCTGACAGTACTGTTAGGGGTTGGGGAATGGGTCATAGGCTTCATGCATAGGTGTCGGAACCGGGGGGGAGGAGGGGGCTTGGGGGGGTTTAGCCCCCCCACTTTTTTTGCAAAGATAGACATAATATAGGCATTGAAAATTGGGCTTATCTTTTTTTCGTTGGTTTAGCCCCCCACTTTCAATTAGCCACCCCACTTTCAATTTGCTTCCGACGCCTATGTCATGTACAGTAAATATTGGAGGAGAGGTAGAATCAGATGTAGTGTGATGGTTTTTTAAGGGTCTACAGCAGGCTAAAATAAGGCCCCATTCCCACTGCAAGAAGGCAGGTATTTTCCCCAGTTTTTGCTTTAAAATTCCCAAACAATGAAAAAATTCAAAGCAGGGTAGCTTTATTGTTCATAGTTCTCAAAAAATGTCCCACAGATTAAAATTATTACCTCAAAATTGTTGAATAAACCTAATTTTTTAGCCTTTGTTTATTTAAATAAGGTAAGTCTGGGCCAAATTGAAAGTAGAAGGAGTTAATGCACTGGTTTGGGTCCCCTTACTTTTCTTGTATGAAATGTTTTTCCCAATTAAATGTTTTTCAATAAAATGTCACTATTTTTTCCCAATTTGAAAGGCCCACACCTTTGATATCAAGACCTAAAAAAAACCCCCATGGTCATGTATCTAGGAAGATTTAGCGATGTTATTCCATATTCTTGCAGATAGTTGTGATTGAGGGCAGCAATAGACTGGGAGGGTGGATTCAGACGCAGCACCTCGAGGATGGTACAGTACTGGAAGGGGGACCAAGAAGTTTCCGCAGTGGAGGAAAAGCAGAGGCAACCACATTAGAACTAGTAAATTATACAACTTTGTAGATGATATTGACTTTTAATGTAGCACAATTAAAGTTCTCATTTAATTAATGATTCAATTCTAATTATACTTGAAAAGCTTGTGTAGGTGTCATTATTTGTGATGTTGTTTTCTTAGGTGGATATGCTGGGTCTGAAAGATGAAATTGTAACTGTGTCAAAGGAGAAAATGAGGAGAAGGCTTTTTATCAATGGAAAACTAAAGGAATTTCCACAAGGTGCTTATGGTCCTCATGACATTACCAATCCATGATCATGTTCATGCTATACATTATTAACTTTTAATCTCATTTAACTCCAAACTAGTTTGAACCATTTTTAAAGCAACCTGTAGGAAAAATTTTTTCTTCCATCAGTCATTATGGAAATGGAAGTTCATCTGAATCAAATCCAATACATGTACTATACATTTATTGACTGGGTTTGAGGGTATTGTGTGTCTTGTTGGACCCAAGAACCAAACTGTTGCCCGAGGCTGTCAGGCTGATGGTAAGTAGTTTGGTTCAATGGTTCTGCAAAACACATTTTGCCCAAAAATACAGTTTATAAATGTTTTGTTACACCTTTTACTATTTAATTTGACTTATCTTGTGCTGGCCTCCATATTTGTGATACTTTGATGTAAATTTCATTAATCCGCATTGCAAATTCAACTCAACCAATTCCATAACTGTTGAATACCAAGGAATGTTAGGAAGTTATTGCTGATTGAAATTGTTGAAGTCAAGGCTTTAAGTTGATGGGTACATTAAGGGGTTTCTTTGATATGCAAATTTATTCTGTCAGGAAGAGCAGGTGACTCAGGTGAAATTTCTGGCCTATGGGCCTTTTATTTTGCATTCCACAGTACAATAAATCATGCAGATGTGTTTAGCAGGAGTGAACTTATTCAATTAGTATTTAGAGTAAAACACACTTAAAGCGAACACATTTATAATAAATTGATGCTTATAGCAAAGTGATTATTATATTGTGAAGCTAATGGATATAATGAAGTACGTTTATAACGAAGCAAAATGGTCCATCCCTAGCACTTTACTATAAGCATGTTTTACTGTACACCTTTGTGATTCTAAGGCTCCATAAAATGCTTAAAATAATCTTTTTCTGCATAATTAGCAATTCTTTTTGTTGAAGATAAGTTGTGTCTGTATCCCTGTTTCTTGTCTTCAATCTTAACCTAGTTCTTAAGTCTAGTGTTTAACAACATAAAAACTTTATAATAGCTTATGCAAAATAGGTATGCCATGACTTTGAATCAAGGTCATTTGAACAAAATCAAAATCATTCTTGTTGGTTCATAACTGTTACAGAGAAACATTAGGAATTCACATTTGGCACAAGAGTAGCCTATCATCAGAGGGTTTGTCATGACTGTAATCCAAGGTCAGGCTAAATTAAGGATATTTTCAATAGGCATCTAGATTTTACAATCACATGTTGTATAAACATGAAAGTTGATTTTAAAGGTATCTACCACTAAGCTGCTAGGTAGGCCCTGTTCATTTGAGGTAAATGCCATCCCCATCTTTATTTACATGCTTTATTTTGATATTTTCAGAGTTTGATAAATGGAATCTTACCAAGTCTGTCCTAAAGGGAATTTTTAAAGACAGATGGATTTTATCTCCGATGGAGGATGAGTCAGTCCAGTCTTTCCTGTCAAAAAGATTTGGGAGTAACCCAGAGGTGACTTTTTTTCTTTTATTGTGAAAACAAAGCCTCAAGTTTACAAACAGAGAAAATTGTTGTTTTAGAGAATGAAGAAATAGCATTGATTGCCTCTAGGGATGGAATCACTTTGCAACATAGTATGTTGTTGTTGTTTTTTTTTTTACTACCCATTGATTTTAGTCATCAACTGTACTTGAAGTATTTAGTGAACTATTATTTTACTTCACTGCATAAAAGATATAATTACTTTGAAATAAAAAAATAATTTATTCTGAGACAAAGCTTTACCTTTAAAATTTAATTTAGTAAGTAAACCCAGGTTTAAGTGTAAAAAATAATGTTTCTAAAAAAAAAAGCCAGAAGAGATGGTTCCTTTTAGTAGACCATAGCTATGGTAATATTTAAGTTTAAGCTTAATATTACCTCTTAAACTGACAGATAATGGCATTTGCTGATTCAATGTTTCGAGGAATATTTGCAAGTAGTATTGCTGATATTAGCTACAAGTTCTCGCTTTTTGGAAAATCAGGATGCAGTTCTTTAATACAACTTCAACATCAAATGAAACAGACCAGGGAAGGTAGGTGTATGTTTTTTAGCTCACCTGAGCTGAAAGCTCAAGTAGTTTTTCTGATCACCCTTGTCCAGCGTCTGTCCGTCCATCTGTAAACTTTTTTACATTTTCACCTTCTTGTCAAGAACTGAATTTTAACCAAAGTTGCAGTATTGAGTAAAGGGTATTCTAAATTGTTAAAATGAAGGATGAAGGGACAAGTGCCCCCCCTTTCCAAGGGGAGATAATCAAGAAAAGACAAAAATATGGTGGGGTCTTTAGAAAATTTTCTTCTCAAGAACCACCAGGCCAGAAAAGTTTGAACCTAATATGTGGAAGCTTCCTGAGGTAGTGTAGATTTTAAATTTACAGATGATGGCCCCAGGGGTTAGAGTGGGGCCACAATAGGGAATCAAAGTTTTATGTTTAAATATATTGTAAAAATCTTTAAAAGTCTTCTTCTCAAGAATCACTGTGCCAGATAAGTTTAATCTTATGTGGAAGCTCCCTTAGGTAGTGTGGATTTTAAGTACAAATCATGGCCTTGGGGCTAGAGTGGGGCCACAATAGGGAATGAAAGTTTTACATTAAAATATATAGTAAAAATCTTTAAAAATTTTCTTCTCAAGAACCACTGGACCAGAAAAGTTTAAACTTACATGGAAGCTAGGGTTCTAAGGTAGTGTTGATTATGAGTAATTGTTCTATCATGGACCAGGAGGATAAAGTGGGACAACAATAGGGACGCAAAGTTTTAATTGATTAGATATATATAGGAAAACTCTTGCCTGGGGTTAGGATGTCAAAGTTTTATGTAGACATATATAGGAAAAATCTTCAAAAATCAACTTATCAAGAATAGCAGAGCCATGATTAGACATATTGATATGGAAGCATCCTCAGGTAGTTTGGATTCAAGGTTGTTCAAATCATGACCCTTGGGTAAAGAGCGGAACCACAATAGGAGATCAATGTTACTCAGGCAACCTATTGCTCTCTTTTTTTGTCCATCGTCGTGTATTGTGGGTCATTCATCGGTCAAAAACTATTGAACATTTTCGGCTTCTTCTATTGAGCAACTGAACCAGTTTCAACCAATTTTGGCATATGAAATCTATGGTGAAGGGAAGTAAAAATTGTGAATTTTATGGTCTCTGCCCCCCCCCCCCATAGCTTGAGGGATTGGGCTAAAACAATCAAAGTTAGTGCAATCTTTAAATATACTTTTCTTTACTCCTGGACATCAAACAGTCAAATCGTTGGCATGACTAATAAGCATTGAGATCTCTACAAAAATCTGTAATTCATAGCCCCAGGATCAGGGGTTCTGGAGTTTATAGAGTGGGGCTCTATTGATCATATAGTGAAAATACATAAATTCTTTAGAAAATATCTGTCTTCCCCTTGTATATTTAGCAGACAGGCTAAGTGCTTGATAAACAAAAGCGTCTCTTCAAAAATTATGAAATACTTAGTCCCTGGGTCAGGGGTTCTGGTATTATGATGGGGCTCTATTAATCATATAGTGAAAAAAAAATTCTACTCTGCTCTTGGGTATTTAGCAGATGAACTAAGTGCATGATTTTGATCTTCCAGAAGTTTGGATTTCATGGCCCCTGGGACAGGGGTTCTGGTGTCAGGACGGGGCTCTATTCATTGTTTCTTTGAAAATTTTCCTCTCTGCTCTTGGACATCTAGGAGGCAAATATAGTGCAATTTAAGTTGTAATGAGCAAGGCTGTTTTTACAAGTCTGAGATTTGTGAAATTCTGGACCACCGGGTTAAGTGTTTTGATGCTGGGCAGGGCTCTATTGATCTTGTAGGGAATGTTGCACTCTACCGAGAGAGATTTTTCCCCTTTGCTATTCACCAATGATAATTAATTTCTGTAAATTATGTAATTGATAGGTTAATTGAATAAAAGAATTATACAAGAATTTTTATAATTTAATACAAAAAGTACTTTCATAGGTTTCAATGATCAAGTAGACTTGAAAATACATGTAATAGATGAATAAAAATGCAAAAATATAGTATCTTATACATTAAATGTTCTTCAAAGATCTAGAGAGGCTATTGTTGGAGGGAAGTTGATGGGTTTACCATATATGTTGTAGTACTTGTGTGGTGTTCAGCCTGCATGGTGATAGTGACAAATGGCAGTGTTCTAGTACTGGCAAGTACAAGCAAGTAAATAGATCTACTTGAATATAAACTGTTACTGAGTACCTTTACTAGATTTATTATTTGTTGATTCATGATGGATAAATTAGGTCCTAATACTGTATGGGTTGGATACCTTAAGTGCTTTGAGGAATTGGAGTGCAGTTTAAAACTGAGCTTTCAGGGGTTCAATTATTTCATTCAGGCTATCTATTTTACATCGTTGGATTTGTAATAAATTAAAATTTTTCAAATCTTTCATCATAAAACAGATCAAAAAATATCTGTGAAGAAAGTATAAGGTCGAGGCCACAAAAGGATATATAAGTTTTCCAAAGGAATATGTAGAAAAAAAATCTTCTTCACAAGAACAACAAATTAAGTCACGATTAGTCATATTGATATGGAAGCATCTTTAGATAGTGTAGATTCAAGTTTGTTCAAATCATGACCCTGGGGAGTAGGGTAGGGCTACATTGGGGATCAAAGTTTTACAGAGGAATATGTAGGAATTTTATAAAAAAAAAATCATCTCAAGAACAGCAAAGCCATTATTAGTCATTTTGATATGGAAGCATCCTAGGTAGTGAAGATTCAAGATTGTTCAAATCATGACCCTCAGGGGTAGGATGGGGGCCATATTTGGGCATCAAAGTTTTATATAGAAACATATAGCAAGAAATCTTTAAAAATTTTCTCCTCAAGAACAATAGAGCCATGATTAATCATATTGATATGGAAGCTTCCTCAGGTAGTGTATATTCAAAATTGTTCAAATCATGACACCTGGGGGAAGGGTGGGGCCATAATGGGCAATCAAAATTTACATAGGAATCTATAGGGAAAAAAAAATTCAAAATATTTTTCCTAGAGAACAGCAAAGGCATGATTAATTATATTGATATGTAAGCATCCTCAGGTAGTGTAGATTCAAGTTTGTTCAAATCATGACCCTCAGGGGTAGGGTGGAGCCACATCTTCCTCTCAAGATTCAGTTCAATTTATTGATTCAACAATCTGAAACATGTTGGCATACAATCATGTTACGTACAGAATGAAAAGTACAATGTGTTATCAGATTACTAAAACATACCTAAGTACATACATAAGTATACAATTCAGTGAAGTCAACCACGTTTACAACTTTAAGTTTATACATAATCATTTGGCAACCAGTATAATATGAACAGAGATGAATTGATTATATAATGTATTAAATAAGTTAAGAACACAATTCAAAGCATACAAGAACAGTGAAGCCATGATTATTCATACAAATAAGAAAGCATTCTCAGATAGTTTAGATTCAAGTTTGTTCAAATCATGACACCTGGGGATAGGGTGGGGTCACAACAGGGAATCATATTTTTACCTATGAATATATAGGGGGAAAAATCTGCTGATAAAGAACAGTTGAGCCATATTGACTCATTGTGGCCCATGGGCCTCCTATTCTTGACCTCCTGACCTATACCATTGCTTATTTGTCTTAAATCTAGAATCTGATGGCATTTATAAGATATTCTAATTTTTTTTCTGAAGATTCTTTTAATTTGCTTGCATGCAGTCCTTTAAAAAAGTTTCAGAATGATTTTATTCTTGTAGTATTCTTGTAGTGAATTAATGATGAATTGTAACCAGGGGTTGTAGAAAAAGTGCATATACAAACCATGTTTGTAGTTGAATTGTATTAAAGCAAAATATGAAAAAAAAATGGTGTGTAAAAAAAAAAAAAAAACAATAAATGAAACAAAGCAAAATATATGAGTAAGTCACAAAATTGGAAATATAGTGTAATTAATACTAGGGATGGCAATCGAATACAGAATTGCTAATTGGTTAACCGCAAGACGTTCTGACTGATTAACCGGTTAATTGTATCAAAATACACATTTTCTCAACATTTTTTTTTCTTTATTCACATACACAAGAAGACTAAAAAGGAGGTTAGACGTTATAACATTCTAAACATTCTGTTTATCTTGAACAGGAAACCTTATGTACATAATTATATTTTATTTCAATTTCAATAGACAAGAAAAAAATTAAGAAAACCATAAAACATGCCTGAGAAATCCGACATGAAGACGACTAAAATGGAAGTTATACGTTATAAACTTTCTGTTTATCTTGATCAGGAAACCTTATGTACATAATTATATTTTATTTCAATTTCAATAAACAAGAAAAAAATTAAGAAAGTCATGAAACGTACCTGAGAAATTAGACATTTATAATTTTCCAGATGTCACACAAGTTCATTCTGCATTCTTCCTGTCTATACTATTACAGTTTATGAGAATAAACTGTTGTCTTGTCTTGCTTTGTCACCATAAGCAAGACTAAGTTTGAACTTTCACTTAATTAACAATGCTTGTCTAAAGCTATATAGACATAAAATATTGTTTATTTAGAACTGGGAATACAAAATTACCTATTGAGTTGGTAGATGGTATGTTTAACATCCCTAGAGAAAATAGAATTTATAAATTATAAAAAATTATTTAACTGCAATGAAATTGGTGAAGAATTTCAATACTTATTTAAATGTACTGATGTATCTAGTATTAAGAACTCAAGAGTTATGTATTTGTCAAAATATTTTCAATCAAATCCAAATGTTTTGAAATTTGAAATGCTTTTTAATGTAAAAAATATTAATCAACATAGCAAAATTTGTAAATTGTTAGATATTATAATTGAGAGAGTTGGCTCTCTTGGTTGTCACTTCTTCAGACATGTAATATTTTCTGTTCATTATATTGTACATATCTTCTCTTCACTGTTTTGTCAGTTATGAGAATAAAGTTCATGTTCATGTATGATTTAATAGATAATGGCAAAAGATAGATCACAGTGCTCAACTCTGATTTAATTAATTTCATTAAAGAATTACAGGACAGTCAGGGTACCGACAGGTTGTTTAAACAGTAATTAACACCTCACAAACTGACCAATTACCCATGCGATCTCAATCAAGAGAGCCATAATTACCTCCAAATAGATATGTGAAATGCTAAATTATCACTGTTTGTGCAAAAATTTATTTTAAGAAATAAATTTTAAGAAAATTGCATTCAAATTTACAAAATTTTATTTTTTCCGACTAACCGATTACAGATTTTCTAACCGATTAACATCGTTGCAACCGGGTAATTGGTTAACTGGTTACAAATTGCCATCCCTAATAAATACATATATTGTTATATGTATTTTATCTAAAAGAGCTGAAGAAACATGATTGTGAGTTGGTACGACGAGCTGCTGAAGAAGCTTGGCAGATATGGAATCTACGGAGGGGGACAGGACAGTTAGTGGAGGGCCTAGCTGATGCATTACTTAAAGACCCCAGGGTGGAGATCAAGATGGACACACCCTGTCAATCCATGGAACTGGACTCCACTTCAGCCACTGTAGGACTATTTTTACCTTCACTCTCTAAAGATTGAGTATATCATTGTTATCCCAATCAGTCTGTCTGTTGATCTGTCCATCACACTTTCTTGTCACTGTGTCTCCTATATGTTAAGAGGTTGCCAGAATTTCTATTTGTTTATGGCTCTTTGAAGGTTTTGAAGTTCTGATTTTGGCCAAAAGAGTTCCTGAGGGCTTAAAAGACTTGCTTGGAAATCCTTGTTACTTTTCAAGTGGAAGCAAAAAAATGTTTTTTGCATGTGATAAGCCAATACATGTACATGTAGATATACAATTAGGTTTCAGAATTTAAATCTCTGCCCCTAGGCTCTCTGTGGGTACAGAAGGGTGTGGTTAGTTTAAAAATTTGTCATAATATTTTTTTACATACAGTAAAACATGCTTATGTGCCAGGGATGACAAATTTTGATTTGTTATATTGGTTAAGTTCATAATGTATTTTAAAACCACAGGAAATGAAAACCACTTCATTATAAGCGTGAATTCATTAGAAACATGTTCACTCTAACCGTGTTTTACTGTATTTGGTTTTAAGAATTTGTTTTAAGAAGCTGTTCTGGAAAAGTGATGCTAAGGTTGAAGATATCCACTGCTGCCATTTATGTTGTGTTAAGTTGTCTGAAGCTGTAAAATGTACTTAAAATATACCATTGCATTTCGAGTTAGGCTTTGGATTAAATTCGTAAACTACTGGTATATATATAAATACAGTCAATAAGCAAAGAGAGTTCTAACAACTAATATTACTGGTAATTAATGCTTTCTTTTTGATGTCACAAGACTAACTTGATCACTTGACAGACTTTTAATTTTTCCTTAAGGTTGCACAAAAATTGTTTTGGCACAAATGTTTGTATTTTTGTTGCATATTACAAATAATATCCCAATGTATCTGAATCTGAAGAGGGCTGGGGGCAAGATCAAGTTATACGTGTATATACTAAATATTTCATGAGAATTTCAACTACACCACAAATTTCAGGGTATTTTCCACTCTGCATTGTAATTCATTCACAAGAAGTGAGAAAACATACCATCCCCCAGCAAGCTTCAGTTAGTTTTTACATGCATAATGAAATAGATGTTAAGGTTATGACACTCTCCTGATCATGTCAGTGCAGTGATGTGACATTCCATTATGACATCATATCTACATGTAGTAGTGTCAGTGAAGTCACTTCAGAGAGTGCATCACTCTCTACCATCGGCTCATACATTCACCTCTGTCATTGGCTCGTGTATATGACAGTGATAAGCACGAGAAATAGCGTGTTTCTTTTAATTCATTATAATTAAATGTCTGAGCTAATGATAGTCCTTAAAGATAGATATTTACTTAATAGATCTAAAACTATTAGTTTAATTTGAAATAATCCTTGAAATGTTACGTTTTTTATTTTATGTTAAAAATCTTGATGCGAGCCCATTGCAGAGGTGTCTGAGAGAGGAACAAACAACTCTGCATACGAGATTGAGAGTGCATGCTATATTTTATGGTAAACTTAACCTTCCTGTGTAAGGTTTTGGATGCTGCAGTTAAGTGACATAGATTTTCTAAATGAGTGAACAGGTTAATTTCTTATAGAGGGTTATTTCTTATTTTAACAAGATGTGTTTGTAAAACACTGATGCCCCCGTATGGCAACTTATAGTGAAGGTTAAACTTTCTCAAATGCAAATCAAAAATGCTGGTACCCAAAGTAAGGTCTTGTACCTATGAATATACCTGTGAAATATGAAAGCCCTAGCAGCAACCATTGAAAAAATATGGAAAAGGTTAAAGTTTTTCAAAAGCAAGTCAAACATCAAGGTCAAGGTCAAATGGTCAAAATTAATGGTGCCCAAGGAAAGGCCTTCTCACAAGAAATACACATGTGAAACCTGAAAGCCCTAGCACCAACTGTTCAAAAGATATGGCCAAGGTTTAAGTTTTTCAAAAGTAGGTCAAACTTCAAGGTCACAGTCAAAGGGTCAAAGTTGTTGGTATCAAAAGTAAGGTCTTGTCACAAGGATTACATATGAGAAGTATGAAAGCCCTAACACCAACTGTTCAAAAGAAATGGCCAAGGTTAAAGTTCGGTAAAATTTTGTAAAACTGGGTCAAACTCCAAGGTCAAGGTCAAATATGATGGTACCCAAAAAAAGGTCTTGTCAAAAGGAATATACATGTGAAATATGAAAGCCATAGCTCCAACCAATCAAAAGTTATGAACAATGTTAAAGTTTTTGCGGACAAACAGACAAACAGACAGACAAATGGATGGACAAGGCAAAAACTATATACCCCTGAATCTTTGATATGGGGGCATAAAAAAAAATTCAAAAGGAACAGGATGACACTATAAATTCATATTGATATGCTTACATTTCCACATAGTCATGTATGTTCAAATTATGGCCACAGGGGTAGGGGCAAGGCTAAAATCAGGAATCAAATTTTACATAATGAATGTAAATAAGTAAAACATTTAAAAAATATCCACCAGACTGGCAAGGCTATATAATAGGAAAGGAGAAAATGTATGGCTGGACCGGGAATCGAACCCGGGACCCCTGCTTCACTATTCAGGTGCTCTACCGACTGAGCTACCCAGGCCGATATCCACGGCCCAAACCATTACATTCCTCCCTCCTTAAATTGTGTTCGCCCTCGAAGACACAGCCCAAGTTCTTATTTGTCCCAGGCAGGACTTTCACCTTCAAGTCCAGGGGTGGTCAACAGCACTAAGTCTGTAACAGGAAAGGAGAAAATGTATGGCTGGACCGGGAATCGAACCCGGGACCCCTGCATCACTTGTCAGGTTCTCTACCGACTGAGCTACCCAGGCCGATATCCATGGCCTAAACCATTACAGCCGTATAAGTTGTATGATACAGTAATAAACGGTTACTTGAACATCCTTAATATAATGAATTCAAACTAACAAAGTGATTTTCATTCCCTGTAGTTTAAAAACTCATTATAACTCTTATTTGATATAACAAATTATTTTTAAAATGAATCAAAAGTGTTTCTCCCTGGCACTTCACTGTAAACCCTGTTTTACTCTATTCAGAATATATATATATAAAACATATGAATATATGTATGCATAAATAACAGTGACCTCTGGTTTAGGATCTTCACTGGCAAATGGTTTCTGATCCGCTACTCTCCTCATAAACCCTTGGCCTATGCTATGGTGCTGTCAAAAGTCGGGATTGTTAATGTCTCATGATCTTGCGCACAGATAGCATCATCAACAGATATATGTATAAAAAGGGTATTTAAAAATAAAAGTATTTGAAGAATAATTAACAAGTATCGAGTAATGTTTATTTGTTATGTAAGGTGCAAATCTATGTCTGCAATATAGATTCCTGATCACATCATGTGCACATCTGCTTAAAGTTATATGACACCATAGCTATTTAATTTATAGAATGGCATGTTATCTTATGGAATGTTGTTTGCTTGCTTTTTCATTCCCGAGTCTAAAGAGTCAAGATACACCCTGAACAAATATATTGTCAATTGTCATTTACAAAAGCATTTGTTAATTGGTCGAACAATATCAATTGATCAGGCCCATCAAAATCTGCCAGTACCCAATACTTTTATTTGAATAAAATCATGATTGTACTGGCCAAAATATTTGTTGGAGACATATTTACATATTTAAATAATACATATTTAATTAAAATCCCTTCCACAAGCTTAAGTAACATGTACCTCCTATTTTTCTAAAAGGACTGCCTGTTTCTAATCTTTTTGAAAGCCCTGATTGACTCAATTACAACTCGAGAAAAAATCCTGACTTCTGGTAGCACCATAGGTCAAGGTTTATGAGGAGAGTAGCAGATCAGAAACCCAAGTGAAGATGCTGCTTTAGCTCTGTACCATTAGTTATGTAGGATTATGTGGTTATAATACCATAGTATTTTATACTATAGCATGTAAATTGATGTTGCATTTGTCTTTGTGCCATCTAAAATTATTGAGTCCTTTTTTCTGTAGTTACAGAGTAGGGATAGTGAAATAGTTAAGGCAGATCATGTGGTCAGTACAGTGCTTTCCAAAAGTAAGTTTAACAATTCTTTATTGTACCAGGGATCGACATTAACGGTTGCCCGGGACAAGTAAATTCTCAGTTCAGGCAAGTGAAACTGTTGACGTACTTGTCCGATCTGCAAATGAATTTTTCTCATAGAAATGTACATATTTATTAAGTTTACTTTAATTTGTAATAAAACAATAAATCAAACATGATTTCCACCACGTACCTGACTGACAATGGTTTTGCTTTCGGAATTCCTTGATAGCATTTCTGGATAATACTGCTCATTTCAAAATCGGGCTCGTTATTGTTTTCTTTCATAGTAAATACACTCTACATCTAACAACTTTGTTAACTTCTTATTAGGAAATTAGATTATATATTCACTCACAGAATATAAGAGGAGTGTAATACGATGTATCCTGATCAAGATAAGATGTATGTTTCATAGCAACTATCTTCCTGTAGCTTCACATTTCACATCGGAAAATCATGATTAACAAAAGGATCCTACCGAAAATAATTTTAAAAATATGAATTTTATTAAAAGGAAATGGGGGGGGGGGGTATTGCTGCATGGCAGTGTGTGTTAACAGGTTATAGTTACAAGGACAGTGGTATACATTTATGTACAAATGCAGCATTGAAATTTTTTCAGGTAGCTCAAATTGCCAAATTGACAGTGTATTTTGTCACATTCCTTCTTATCATAACATTTACAGTAATAAATAATTTTCTTCTTAAGTTTTTTCTTAATTTTGGGCAACCAAGTTCAACCAAGTTCTGTATTTGGACAAGTCAAAGTTTGAGATCACTTGCCTGAAGGGCAAGTAAATCAGAAAGTTTATGTCTATCCCTGTGTACTCATAGTTAATATCTTTTAGTGATACTCTAAAACAAGAATAGTTGAGGCACAGTATTTATTTTAGCACCTATGGTGAAACAACATCTGTGCAATTAAAAGTAATGTGACCTATTTTTTTTATGTCAACCATAAATATGGCCAGCTAGGCATATAGTGTTTGTCATGTCTGTCTTCCATCCTTTGTTCTTTCATCATTCTGTCTGTCCATCACACCAGCTCTGTTTAAAAGAAACTGTTCCAAGATATTTTTATCAAAATTCATACAATTGAATCATAATCTTCCTACATTATGGCATATTACATGTATATAAAAAATCTCAAAAACTACTGAACCAGAAAAGTGAAAGCATTTCTAGGTAGTGGAGATTCAAGTTTGTTCAGATCATGACCATGGGGTAGGATGGTGCCACAGTAGGAGATGAAATTTTTACATAGGTATATATAAGAAAACAATATTTAAAAGTTTCTTCTGAAGAACAGCAGGACCATGAAAAGGTCATGATAATGTGCAAGCATCCTCTGGTAGTGGAGATTCAGATTTGTTTAATTCGTGGCCCCCAGAGGTGGAGTGGGGCCGCAATAGGGGATCAAAGTTTTACATAGGAATAAATACAGAGGAAAAATCTGTAGGGAAAAAAAATGTCTTCTCAAGAACAGCAGGGTCATAATTAGTCATATTATTGTGCAGTATTATTGGATAGTAGAGTTTGAAGTTAATTCAATTCATGGTCCAAGGGATGGGGCCACAATAGAACATAAAAATATTTTACAAACTAAGGAATATATAAGAAAATCTGTAAAAGAATAGCAGGACCATGATTAGTCATATTTATATGCAAACATCCTCAGGTAGTGGAGATTTATATAAGTTTGTTCAAATCTTGGCCCCAGGTGGTACGGTGGGGCCACAATAGGAAATCAAAAGTTTTACATAGAAATATATATAGAGTTAAACCTCATTATTTTAAACTCAATTGAACAAAGAAAAAACTTCAAGATATCCCAGGATTCGAAGATATGAAGGGTAAATACTTAAAGAATAAGTGGTTGGGACTTCCAAATCACTAAGACATACCCACGGTATTTGAGATACCAGTGTTCAAGATACTGAAGTTCAAAACTGTATACCGGTATATATATATATATATATATATATATATATATATATATATATATATATATAAAGCACTAAAAATGACCAACGACACGAACAATAATAATTGTCAAATTTTCGGGACGACCTGTCCCTTCCTCAGGACAAAGAAAAAAGTTAAGAAGTCATAAAAACAAAAGAAATAGAGAAGCAAAAACAACTAGCACTACTACTAAACACTAAATATTTACAATGTTACATGTTTAATTTGGAGTTTATAAACAGTTGTGAACAAAGAAATCCGGAGCGCTATGAATTGCGTCCAGTCTATCGGGTGTACTCTGGTGAAGTGTGATTTACATAATTGAACGAATTAATTATCGCTAATTAATTACAACCAACAGTAAATCGTACATTGTCTTATTCTCTCAAAATAGCGTAACTCTACATGATAAAAAGAAATTAAAGAAAGATAATATGGAAGGACAATTTTGAAATATGAATTTGGATATATTATAAATTTGGAAACCGGAAAAAAGAAATAAACAAAAATGTAAGCTGTAAATATTTGGGTAGGTTGTTCCAGGATTGCTAATACGAATTAACGGTAAAGTTTACACTATATATAGAGAGAATGAACTTGTTTGTTACAATCTGGGATTGGGTCTAGTTCACGTTCATCCTGGTGAAGTCATTAAGTTTGTTAATACCATTAGGGCGGAATGACTTCAGCCTGTGCATCCAGAACTTTTCCTTGCCTTTTCTCTGCGCGTCTGTCTATCTTGGATTATGGTCAGTAACCACTACTGTCATGTCCTCCCATTTGTGACCTTCAAGGTTGAAATGTTCCCCAATGGGTTCATTGAGTTTTTTGGTCCTAATGGTAGAACGGTGATTATTGACTCTCCTGCGGAGATCTCCTGTTTCACCAACATACTGTTTGGAGCAAACTTTGCAACTAATGAGATAAATGCAGTTGTCTGTTTGACAGGACAAATTCCCTAGTATTTTGTAGCTGCGGCCTGTAACGGGGCTGTTAAAACTGTCTGTGTCAGAGCTGTACTTACAGAGAAGACATCTTCTGTCAGAGCAAGTTTTAAAGCCCCCGTTAGGTAATGGATTGTCCAATCTGGTTCTTACTACCATGTCCTTTAGGTTCCTCGGGCGTCTGTATGCAGCCAATGGGGGCTCCTTAAAGACCTCTGCCATTCATTTACTTGAGTGGAGAATTGGCAGATTCTTTTGAAGGATACCGCTGAGGTTCTTAAGGACGGGATGGTATGTGGTTACCAGAGGGACCCTGCCGCTATTGTCTTTTTCCTTGTAGCGTAATAGGTTTTGCCTGTCATGTCCCGCCATCTCATCAATAGCAGTTTGTATGGTGCGGGCATTGTAGCCTCTCTTGCATAAGTGGGACTTAAGGAGACCGCTTTGTTCTTGATATAAGGCAGGGGATGAACAGATGCGCCGAATTCTGGTGGCTAGACCCTTAGGCACACTCTTAAATGTGTGTGGGGGATGACAGCTAGTTGGCATAAGATACAGATGGGAATCTGTGGGTTTCGTGTGGAGACTGAACTCGATATGACTTCTTAACTTTTTTCTTTGTCCTGAGGAAGGGACAGGTCGTCCCAAAAATTTGACAATTATTATTGTTCGTGTCGTTGGTCATTTTTAGTGCTTTATATAAATTTCCATCCGTGACCTTGTATCTACTTAGTAGATCCGACACTTAGGATATACAGTGTTGTTGGTTTTTAGTGCTTTTTATATATATACAGGTGACTCTCGATGGCTCGAACTCCGATCTCTCGAAGTTCTCGATCTCTCGAAGTGAACCTCCGGTCCCGTTTTTTTCCTCTATATAACTAAGCAAATTTAATCCTTATCTCTCGAACTCCCGATCTCTCGAAGTTCTCTATCTCTCGAACCAAGACCTGGGTACCGTTACACATATTTCATTGTTTTTTACTCTCTATCTCTCGAAGTTTTGATTGCGCATGTATACACGTCGATCAAGCGTAAAATTAATTCAGCTTTGACTTATCTGGATAACAGTGAACGCCTTGGGCTGGAATGGACGGGTTAATTGGGTGTTTACATAGATGATACTACACGTGTGAGTCGTCCGAGTGTTGAAAAAATTAACTGGTTTAATTGGTAAATTATAAACAAATTGCTTCACAACTTATTTTGACTGGACGAGACGATAATTTTGAGAAAATAATTGAGGGACGTGTCAGTAATTTTCCATAGATTATAAACTTTAATATTATTAGAGTTTACACAATCCCAGTTTGGCAAACATTGCACAAGAAATCCTATCTCAAGAATTGTATACTGATTACGAGCAATCTTGTGAAGGACTGATCAAGCCCGCGCACGGGGGTTAGCAAAAATCAACAATTGCTATTCAGGTTTCATGTAATCATGAAATGAGAACAAATAAATTTTGAAACTTAAGTTAATCATTTCATTTATTCAAATCACGACCATTGCTGTTGAAATCAAGTGAATTACCTGTAAAATACGAATGAAAACGTGTTATGACATTATCAACATATACTTCCTGTATGTATAATAGTAGAACAATGATGATCGGAACTGAAAATTCCGGATTTTATTCACTTTCTATCTCTCGAACCCCCCGATCTCTCGAACCTTGAACTTCGAGAGATCGAGAGTCACCTGTATATATATATATATATATATATATATATATATATATATATATATATATATATATATATATATATATATATATATATATATATATATATATGTATATATATATATAAGGATGAAAAGATGGAAGACAAACATGACAATTAACACTATATGCCCCAGTCATATTCATGGCATATAATTGTCCTGATATCTATATGTAGACCTGGCTTCCATGCTTCCTGCCAAACATGAAGAACTGTGTGATTTTCTCAGCAGGATTCCTACAGTATCAGTTGTCGTTGTTAACATGGTGTATGAGCGTGACTTAGAGGAAGTACCACAGGCATGTGATTCTGTTTAATTTCAGAATAATTAAGGTCTCATTATGAATTAATATTTGGAAGAGTAAGGAATTTCTTGGCCCTTTGTTTTAGCTAGTCTTTCAGAACAATGCAATAGTTCAAATCAGAGTTCTTGAAATGGTTTTCTGAGTATCAGATTTTTACTAATACAATTAACTTATGTCAGTGCAAACCCTATTTTGTCAGACCAGAAAAAAAATTCCATCAGTTTTGAGGCTTATGTTCAACATTAATTATTTGTATTTTTAAATTTTTTATTTTACACTTATATCAAATACATTGTGTATGAAATTCTCATACATGCTAAATTGTACTCTGTGTTTTCTGAAAATATCAGTTTAAATAATCATATTTAAAATTTCATTTTTTTCAATATGGAAAATTATTTTAATTCTTCACCTTTTGTGGCCTCTTTTGTGCTATGAGTTAAAAGCAATATTGGGTTAGAGCAAAGTATTTTTAAAGGTTTTTTTTAACAACAAACACACAATGTTAACTTTTTTGATTTTGATTTTTATGTCAAATGAGGGGACAAGTTTGAACCTTAAATCATCTTGTCTTTTTTAAAGATGATTATTTCATAGTTGTTTAAGATTTCTGTAGCTATTACATCGGTGTGTTAATATGTATACTTTGTATGTATTAAGAATAAAAATAAATATTTTATCCAGTATTTCTAGAAATAGTGTGACCAAAAAGCCATTTAATGTACTTTGTTTAGTATTTAACAAACAAATCCCCAAAATTTATATTTTTTGTTGATTTCTGGAAATTTTTTCAAGAATCTCCATCTGATGTAATTCTGATTTATTTTAGGGATTTGGACACCTACTTCCAACATCAGAAGACCCTCCAATACTGGGGGTAGTGTATGACTCCAGGGTCTTTCCAGACCTAGGTCCCATAAACACAACCCGACTGACTGTAAGTAAAAGAGCATCCTCACATACAGCAGGTCTAAGTTTATACAGACACAGGGTTTAGGTGCATCCTCATATACAGCAGGTCTAAGTTTATACAGATGCAGAGTTTAGGTACATCCTCATATACAGCAGGTCTAAGTTTATGCAGACGCAGGGTTTAGGAGCATCCTCACATACAGCAGATCTAAGTTTATACAGACGCAGGGTTTAGGTGCATGGAGCCACAGTAGCATTTTCAAGATTTTAAAGGAACTTTTAGGAGTCGGGAAAGAATCTGTGAGATGGATTCCACATTTTAAATGATGGTCAATAATGAAAGTGATTAAACATTTTTAGAAAACTATTAAAATTTCTGGAAAAGTGTGATAAAAGAAATCCACATAAAATTGTTACAGAGGATGAAATTTGGTAACATTTTGTTGAAGCTGAGAGAAAAGTGGGAAATAAAATGTGGTCACTAAACAAAGTAACATGGCTAAACGTGGAAAGAAGCAAGGAATGTTCTGTTTGTGATTTTCTTTAATTCTAATGGGATAGTCACTCAGATGCTAATTAGAAAGGGTAGAACTCTAACTTAAGGACATACGCAACGTAGTTTGAACTTTATTGTATTTTTCCCTGGAGTTGAAGAGTTCCAATACTTAAAGGAACTGTGTCCTACATTTTATTTTCAATATATGCTATTGTACACTTCTTCTAAAACAAGTTTGGATAAACAAAACATTTAGAATATATGTTTAGTAATTTTTGTATATTTTTCTTTGAATTATACAAGAATTTTCATCAATTGATATCTTTTCAAAACCCCTGGTAACACATGCTAATTTTTTGTCTACGAACATCTGATGGTACTGTTATCTTAAATTAAGAATATCTCGAAAAATTATCAGTAGGTAAGGTACATTGCGTATGTCCTTAAGTTGTTTATGAAGAAAGACATTGTCTAAGGCAAGTAAGGAGTGAGAGGGATTAAGCTTTTACATAATAATGTACCAGTACACACTACAAAGTACATACAATACTTCCTCCTTGAAAATGGAATATATAAAACAACTGGAATCACCCTTCAGCAGTGAATCATTGTCATACCTCTATCAGAGTAGAGAGGCACACTCCAAAGCTGGATAAAAGACTTCAAAAATGTGTTGAAGTTAAGGGCGATTATTTTAAAGAGATTATAAATAGAAAGGAATGCTAAGTTATTTCTTTCTGTATTGAAAAAGTCTCACAATTGAATGAATGGCACTTGTGTATATTCCAGACTTTATGAACTTGGCTATCATCACTAAACAAAGAGCTCTGTTCATATATATTCCAGTCTTAATTAAACTTCAGTCAAAGCACTAAACAAAATGTTTTAAATCCAATTCTCATATAAAATTTGAATTATCATTTTTATCAGGGTTTAAAAAACCAACATGTTATGCATTCATGTATGTGAAGCAGGAGATCGGGTTCTGCAGTAGGGGCATGGCTTTATTGACCATATTAGTGAAATTGCATCAATTTTCAGCTCACCTGAACTGAAAGCTCAAGTGAGCTTTTCTGATAATATTATGTGTGTGTCCATCTGTCCGCTATCTGTCTGTCTGTAAACTTTTCACTTTTTCGATTTCTTCTCCAGAACCACTGGACCCAATTACAAACAAACTTGCCACAAAGCATCCTTGGGTGAAGGAGATTCAAGTTTATTCAAATGGGGGTGGGGTGGCACAATGAGGGAGCAAAGTTTATCATATGAATATATAGGGGGAAAATCTTGAAAAATCTTCTTAAAAACAACAATGCCATGATTATTCATATTGATTTGGAAGCATCCTCAGATAGTGTAGATTCAGAATGGTTTAAATTATGACCCATGGGGTAGGATGGGGCCCACAATGGGCGCTCAGATTTTTACATAGAAATACATTGGAAAAATCTTCTCAAGAACAGGAAATCCCTGATTGGTCATATTCATATGGAAGCATCCTCAGTTAGTGTAGACTCAGGTTTGTTCAAATGATGACCCCCAGGGGTTAGGGAGTGGCCAACATTTTGGTATCAAATTTTTACATAGGTATACATCGGAAAAATCCTTAAAAATCTTCTTCTCTAGAACAGCAAAGCCATGATTGATCATATTTATATGAAAGCATCATCAGCTAGCTTAGAATCAAGTTTGTTCAAATTATGACCCTCAGGATTGTGTTGGGCTACGATGTACAATCAAAGTTTTACATAAGAATACATAAGAAAATTAATTTAAAAAATTCCTTCTCAAGAACAGCTAAACCATGATTGGTCATATTTTTATGGAAGCATCATTAGGTTTTGTAGAATCAAGTTTGTTCAAATCATGATCCCTACAACTGGGGATCAAATTTACACGGAGTATAAGGGATATATCGGTAAAAATTTTCTTCGCAAGAACAGCAAAGCCATGATTAGTCATATTAATTCAGAAGCATCCTCAGGTGATGTAGATTCAAGTGCATTCAAGTCATGTCCCTGGGGGTAGGTCAAGGCCTCAATAGAAGATCAAATGTCAGAACCACTTTTACATTTAAACTTTTCAATACTGAACTGATTTCTGCTTTTTCCTATCCAATGTGCTTAGGTAAGCAATGAGGCCCATTGGCCTCTTGTTGCAAATCTTCTTCTCTGCTCCTAAGTATTTTCGCAGACAAACTAAGTACATAAATATGACGAGGAAGGGTGCCTCTTCCATAATTGTTAAATTCATGGCCTCTGGATCAGGAATTCTGGAGTTAAGGAGGAATGCCACACCAAAATTTTATTTTGTAGACCTTTGAGACATCCCTGATAAGTAGTGGTTTCAGCATTAAAAGGTCAATATTAGCTCTCAATTATTTAATAAGAATTTTTTTCCTATCTTTCATAGAAAATGAAAAAAAATGTTTTATTTGCTAATAAGATGCTTTAGGGTTAAAAATTTGCTGTTAATAAATGGATAATACGAATGTCTAATAAAATATGATAATAAAAACTGGATAGACATTTTAATTTTTAGGTCACCTGAGTCACTCAGGTGACCTATTGCTATCCGTTTTTGTCCGTCGGCGTGCGTCGTGCGATGTGCGTTAACATTTGAACATTTTTAGCTTCTTCTCTGAAACTGCTCAACCAATTTCAACCAAATTTGGCATATAGCATCTATGGGTGCAGGGGAACAAAAATTATGAATTTCATGATCCCTGCCCCCCTGGGGCCTGAGGGGTGGGGCTAAAACCACCAAAATTAATGCAATCTTTAAAAATCTTCTTCTTTACTCCTGGACATCAAGCAGTCAAACTGTTGGCATGATTGTAATAAGCATTGACCCCTCTACCAAAATTGTGAAATTCATGGCCCCAGGGTCAGGGGTTCTGGTGCTAGGGAGGGGTTATATAGATTATATAGTGAAAGTGCATTATTTCTTTGAAAATCTTCTTCTCTGCTCCTGGGTATTAAATAAACTAACTAAGTATATAGTTATGATGAGTAAGAGTGCCTCTTCCAAAATTGTGAAATTCATGGCCCCAGGGTCAGGGGTTCAGGTGTTACTGCGGGGCTCTATTGATTATATAGTGAAAATTCATTAGTTCTTTGAAAATCTTCTTCTCTGCTCCTGGGTATTAAATACAGTAACTAAGTACATAGTTATGATGAGCAAGAGTGCCTCTTCCAAAATTGTGAATTTCATGGCCCCAGGGGCAGGGGTTCTGGTGTTAGGGCGGGGCTCTATTGATTATGTAGTGAAAATGCATTAGTTCTTTGAAAATCTTCTTCTCTGCTCCTGGGTATTAAATACAGTAACTAAGTACATAGTTATGATGAGCAAGAGTGCCTCTTTCAAAATTGTGAATTTCATGGCCCCAGGGGCAGGGGTTCTGGTGTAAGGGTGGGGCTCTTTTGATTATATAGTGAAAATGTATTACTTCTTTGAAAATCTTCTTCTCTGCTCCTGGGTATTAAATACAGTAACTAAGTACATAGTTATAATAAGCAAAAGTGCTTCTTCCAAAATTGTGAATTTCATGGCCCCAGGGTCAGGGGTTCTGGTGTTAGGGCGGGGCTCTATTGATTATATAGTGAAAATGCATTAATTCATTGAAAATCTTCTTCTCTGCTCCTGGGTATTAAGTACAGTAACTAAGTACATAGTTATGATGAGCAAGAGTGCCTCTTCCAAAATTGTGAATTTCATGGCCCCAGGGGCAGGGGTTCTGGTGTTAGGGCGGGGCTCTATTGATTATATAGTGAAAATGCATTAATTCTTTGAAAATCTTCTTCTCTGCTCCTGGGTATTAAATAAAGTAACTAAGTACATAGTTATGATGAGCAAGAGTGCCTCTTTCAAAATTATGAATTTCATGGCCCCAGGGTCAGGGGTTCTGGTGTTAGGGCAGGGCTCTATTGATTATATAGTGAAAATGCCTTAATTCTTTGAAAATCTACTTCTCTCCTCCTGGGTATTATTAAGACAAATTAAATACATAGTTTTGATAAGCAAGGATGCCTCTTCCAAAATTGTGAAATTCATGGCTCCTGGATCAGGGGTTCTGGTGTTAGAGCGGGGCTCTATTGATTTAATGTGAAAATGTTTTAATTCTTTAAAAATCTTTTTCTCTGCCCCTGGGTATTATTCAAACAAACTAAGTACATTGTTATGATAAGCAATGATGCCTCTTCCAAAATTGTGAAATCCATGGCCCCGGGGACAGGAGTTCTGGTGCTAGGGCGGGGCTATATAGATCCTGTAGTGAAGGTGAATTATTTCTTTGAAAATCTTCTTCTCTGCCTCTGGGTATTGTTTAAACAAACTAAGTACATTGTTATGATAGGCAAGGATGCCTCTTCCAAAACTGTGAATTTTATGACCCCAGATTTAAAGGTGCTTGGACACAGATTTGAAGTTAATATTTTCTCAAATTTTCTGTATAATTTCATGACTTATATGTTGCTATAACATTTCATACTAAAATATAATAAAAATCTTATTTCATCTCGAAGTTATTAAAACTTCGAATTTCTGGACGCGTTGGATTGACACATCCTTGCGCTTTCACATATTTTAATTTTATTCTTAATACTTGAGAAAAGTGGCAATTCTGTTGTGTAGTAATGAAAAATATTAAAACTATGACCCAGAAAATTCATAGTAGAAATGTTCGAAAGCAATACCCACTCACAGTATTGTAAGTCCGTGCTCAGTGGTGTGTGCAGAGTTTAACAATTGAACACACGGTGAATCGTAAACATTAACAATAACAGAGCTCGTACCCTGTTTACAAAAACAGTTTACGTTTCACGGGTGTGTTCAATTTTTTAAACTTTGTACACACCTCATCAGGTTGGGGGGAAACGTAAATTCCGCTATAATAGTGGTATATCACTATTATAGTGAGATTCCGCTATATTTTCAGCTGTAGTTACCCTCGATTTCATCAAATAACATATTTGCTGATTAAAGCGCAAGTTATGATGGGTATAAAAATGGACAATAATCTGAGTCCTTGCATGATATGAATTTTATTTAATTTTCTGCCGATGCGTTTTATAATACGAACACACTTTTTAAAGCGGAAGTTACATTTTTAACATAGCAACCAGTGATTGCGGTAGTATTGAACAAAGACTGACTCTTAATATCTCTCACACATGTGCACAAATTAGTGCTTGTAATAACTTTGAACCCACTTTGGAATAGGTTTGTCGAATTTACAGAAGAAAAGGTGATTTTTGCCTGCATAGTTACTGGTATGGAGGCCCGTTATGACAAATGAAAATAAAGCCCAGCACAAGTTCACTTTAATGGAACCGATTTGTGTCGTCTAAATCGTAAGCAATATATGTCACTTTTACATGTAATCTTAGGTACATCTAAAATGTTTCCTTTCTTGATGATGAAACCATGAAATAAAATAATTAGTCCTAGCAAGAAAAGGGGAAACGTGAAAATTACCTGTAGATGTGACGTCTTATAGATTCTGCACAATTTATTGATTGTGTAAATTGCAAAAAATTTTATATTTAACTACATGTACGTTATGCAACAAAAAAGAGACAATGAAATTCTAATTACCAGAAGTAGATTATTCTGGTATAAATGAACGAAATACAAGAAGAAACAGAAATATGAAGATAACGAAAAAGGCCATTTGAACAATAAATTTTTTCGAAAAGGTAGGATCAGGTGCTATGGAGGAGTAGGCATCCCCTGTCGATCATGGATTTTGCGAAATTCATTTGTTAATGGTTATCACGAATTAGTACATCGTTGTCTGCGCCACAGCCGCTAAAATATCAAGCCTGCTTTTTTAAGTACACATAAGCCATTATTTACACATTGAATTGTCTACGGTTTTTTCACGATCATGACAAGGAGCACACGGCAGAGTTGACCGGTTGGTAGGGGGTGCTCACTCCTCTATGGCACCTGATCCCACCTCTGATGTTTTTTAGGGGTCCGTGTTTGCTCTGTTTAATTTTTTTTTATTGTTTCAATGGACTTTTGAGATTGATTACTGTTTGTTATCTTCATATTTCATACAGTATTTTAAGCTTAAGCAAATTGGAAAAGAAATTGAATCGATTTACTTAATTTTCTGTCTTAAATTGTACGTATTCAAGGAGTAAAAAATTGAGTGAATTACATCATATTTTTTCTTAAAATCTATTTATCTGTTTTCTGAACAAAATTAAGTGAAATATATCATTGCATTTTCATCGATTTATGAAATGTATTTTCTGTCTTAAAGTGTATTGAATTTAAAAAAAACTCCATCTAAGTTGAGATGTAATTAACATAATTGTTATAACACAAATGAACTTTCAACACAAGGCAAGAGCAGGGAGGATAGATTCTGCGATGTTTACGATACGCATCAAATTGAAGACGAATTTAATTTCATTTTTCAGTGCCATAGATATCTAAATTTAAGGAAAAAGTACATTAATGAATATTATTACAAATCTCCAAGTACATTTAAATTACTTCATTTATTCGGTTCACATCGCATATGTACCCTAGTTGGCTTAGGGAAATTTATCCATCATGCTCTTACATTACGTTACGATGATCTGTCAGGTTGACCCAATGTCTATTTTTTCAAGGTTAATTTTCAAATGTTTATATATAATACAACAGCATTGCTACATATATTGTAAAACAATTTAATTGTTTTAAAGTATTCTTTCTTCTGCTTTATATTATAGCATATATTATAGTCTTCTATACAAGTGAATGGAACTGTGGGACTGAGGAACACTTGATCAGGGGTCTCACCCCCCATTTAGACTCTGTGAGATTCTTACTTATTGTAAAATATGTATAGATTATAAGTTATTTTTGTAACTGATGGGCTGTCTGCCCAAAGTTATATTCTGAATTAACTATATCATTTTTGCAAGCGGAAATATGTGGATTTTTTTTAAGTGGGAATAGATGGAAGACACCCTTAAAACCGAGGCCCTTTGTTGTTCGTATTGTTAATTTTGTTTAACATTCTCAAAAAGAATGTCAAACAATGTGTTTGTAATTACCTGCAGAAATGACATCTTACATAATTGTTCACGATTTATTGCAATTAAGCAATACAAATCGGTTTCATCAGAGTAAAGTGAACATGTAATGAGCTTCTTTCGTTTGTCACAACGGGCCTCCATACCCGTTACCATGCAGGCAAAAATCATCTTTTCTTCTGTAAATTCGACAAACGTATTTCAACGTGGGTTCAAAGTTATTACAAGCACTAATTTGTGCACATGTGTGAGAGATATTAAGAGTCAGTCTTTGTTCAATACTACTGCAATCACTGGTTGCTATGTTAAAAATGTAACTTCCGCTTTAAAAAGTGTGTTCGTATTATTAAACGCATCGACAGAAAATTAAATAAAATTCATAACATGCAAGGATTCAAATTATTGTCTATTTTTATACCCATCATAACTTGCGCTTTAATCAGCAAATATGTTATTTGATGAAATCGAGGGTAACTACAGCTGAAAATATAGCGGAATCTCACTATAATAGTGATATACCACTATTATAGCGGAATTTACGTTTCCCCCCAACCTGCTCATAGCACGGACGGACAATACTGGTGAGTTGGTTTTGCTTTCGAACATTTCTACTCAGAATTTTCTGGATTATAGATGTAATATTTTTCATTCATACATAACAAAATCGCCTCTTTTCTTAAAAATTAAGGATAAAGTTAAAATTTGTGTAATTGCAAAGATGTGTTAATCAAACGCGTCCAGGAATTCGTAGTTCCAATAATTTCCAGAAAAAATAAGTTTTTAATTATATTTTCGTGTGAAATGCTATTTCAATATACAAGTCGTGATATTATACAGAAAATTTGAGAAAATATTAGGTTCAAAATCTGTGTCTAAGCACCTTTAAGGGTTCTGGTGGGGGGGGGGGGGGGGGGGGCTTCTATTGATTATAAAGTGAAAAAGCAAATTTTATTTGAAGATATTCCTTTCTGCTTTTGGTTAAAAAAGCAAAGAAGCTAAGTGTATAGTTATGATGAGCAAGAGTGCTTCTTCCAGAGTAGTGTATAGTTATGATGAGCAAGAGTGCTTCTTCCAGAGTAGTGAATTTCATGACCCCTGGGTCAGATGTGCTGGTGTGAGGGTGGGGCTCTTGATAATATAGTAAAAATGCATTAATTCTATTAAATAATCCTGTTTGCTCCTTGGCGTTAAGCAGATAAACAAAGTGATTAGTTATGATGAGCAAACTTATGGTCCCAGGGTCAGAAGCTCTGGTGTTGGGGGGGGGGGGGGGCTCTATTGATAATATAGTGAATCTGTAGTAAAAATGTGTTATTTCTTTAAAAATCTTCTCCGCACCTGGGCATATCAGAGGCAAAAAGAGTAAAAGTTTTAATAAGGAAGATTATTTTTACCAGATTTTTGAACATCTGGACCATTTGGTCAAGTGTTCTGGTCCTGGCCAGGGCTCTATTATTTTGTATTCTACTGAGAGGAGTTATTCCCCTTTGCCATTTACTTTTGATAATTCATCACTGTAAATAATGTACTTGAAAGGTAAATAGAATAAGATAATTATGCAAAAACTTTTATTGTATAATACAAAAAGTACTTTCATAGTTTTAATGATCAGATAGACTTGTAAGTAGTAGATAAATAAAAATGAGACAAAAATAACTTATCTTATTAAATGTTCATCAAGGACCAAGAGAGGCCAATGTAAGAAATTTCAACAAAGGAATAAAATAGTACAGAAGCATTGATAATTTGTTAATATACTGTATGGTGTTAGTGATAAATGGGGATCAGATTTATAGAACATAATTTATAAACTGTTAATGAATATTAAGACCAATTATGTTGTTGATCATGATCACCCTATTTTTCTTGCTTTTTGGCAACAAAGTTTCACCTTTCAGTTCATTTTATACTCTATGCATCCTTTAAATTGTTGTATCATACTCAGGTGACCGTTAAGGCCCTTGGGCCTCTTGTTTAAAAGAAAAATAATTTATGGAAATAAAATACATAATTTGTGAATTTTTTTTTAAATCTATGGTTAAAATCTTCATAAAACTAGTCACAACTAGGGAGAAAATCTTAGGCAATCATATTTTAAAAATGAAATTGAAATGAAATTGTGAAATTTAAGAGAAATTAATTTTTTTTGATTTTGGCCAATCCCGATCAAAATTTTAATTGATCCCAACCAGAATTACGAATAATTGGAAATAGATAACATTTTCACAAGAATACTAGTTTGTTTAGGTGTAATACAGGTTAAAAAGTAATTGAACTTGATAATCAAATAGATTTCTTGGTGGTAAATACAAAAAGAAGGCAGTAAATTATTATTTTATTTATTTTGTGTTAATTTTGATCGGGATCAGTTTAATTTTGATCGGGATTGGTCCAAATATTAAAATAATTATTTTCCCTAAAGTATCTCAATTTCATTTCAATTTCTTTTTAAAATATGATTGACCAACATATTCTCCCTTGTTGTGACTAGTTTCATGAAGATTTTAACCATAGGTTTAAAAATATTCACAAATTAAATGTTTTATTTTCATAAATAATTTTTTATTTAAAAAATTAAAATGTCTATCCAGCCTTTATCAACATATTTTATTAGACATTCATATTATGCATTTATTAATAGCAAATTTTAAACCATAAAGCATGTTATTTGCAAATAAAACATTTTTTTTCATTTTCTCTGAAAAAAGGCAAAAAAAATCGTATAAAATAATTAAAAGCTAATATCGGTCTTTCATTGCTGAAACCATAGTTTAAAAGGGATTTCTTAAAGACCTATTAAATAAAATTTTGGTGTGGCATTTCTCCTTAAGCAGGGCTCTTTTGATCATACAGTGAAAATTCATTTATTCTTTGAAAAATATTTTCTCTGCTCTATTTAATTCAGCAGAGAAACTAACTGCATGGTTATGATAAGAAATATTTTTATTCAAAATTGTGAAATTTATGGTCTCTTTGACAGGGGTTCAATAATTGTATAATATTCATTTGAAACAGTTATATAGTACACAATAAATTTTATGTGCAATCTTCAATTTTTCAATGATTAAAACTTTTACATTTAAAACATTTTTTAAGTACACATTCACATTATACTTTCAATTGCTAAACAGGAAGATTTACTTAAAGGTGTATACTTAGTTCTTTCTTGTAATTTAAACATACATTCAAGTACATGCACACAGATTGATAAACCTCACTATGTATCCTTTAATTGTATATTTGAATAACTCACTTCAGAAATGAAAAATACAGTAAATAACATGTAGATATTTACTTGTTTTTAGGTGATGATGGGTGGTGCATGGATGAAAGAGCTGGAAGATCGAGTGGGAAGCTTAAATGATGAGTCTTTAATAAAGCTAGCTAAGGAGGTTTTGCATCAACAATTAAACATAGATGCATCACCAGTTTATACCAAAGTTTACTATCAAATGGTAAGGCTAAAATAAAACTTGATGTCATATAATATTTTGAGCCCGTTGAACCCCGTCCCCCCTTGCAAAGGCAGAGGGAGTACTGTAAAATGAGAAAAATTCACTCGCACATATTTTAGTGCAAATGTATCAGCAGGGCTTTTTTGCAAATAAATTTAAGAGCATTTTTTTTCTCTCTGTCAGAAATCTAGTGCAATCTCTTCATTATTACTAGGTATTGTCAATGTACTGCATTCTCATTCACATTCGATATTGTCAAAATTTTACACAAGATATGGTGTCTAATTTAGCCTTTACTAAACTGTTCTAATAGATGTAATTAGAATATAAAGTTCACCTACAACTTGTATTACCGGTATATGTAATAACTCTCTACATGCTCCTGTGCTTAAAATAGTACAGGGCATACTCCATACAGTGTCAATTCTCTGGGACTACTTTATTTTGAACATATTTTATTGAGTACATCAAAATTTGTAGGGACTACTTTCCCTACAGATATGATATGGAGTTGTAGCCTAACATAATACTGAGCTGTTGGGAGCTTGCAAACGAAGAGTAACTCTAAAACTTTGAGCGTGATTGATGGCAACAAATTTCAAATTTACTTTTGAAAAAAAATTGACCAAAATAAAAAATATAAAACAAATATTATGATATGGAATTGTTGCCTAATGTAATACTGAGCTGTCGAGAGCTTGCAAAAGGGGAGTAACTTTAAAACTTTGAGCATGATCGATACCAACAAATTTTCAATTGACTTTTGAAAAAAAAAAAGTTGACCAAAAAAAGGGGGGGGGGGGGACACTTTGAGAGTGGCAAGCAGGGCCATAAGGAGTTATGGTACAAAATTTCATTGCAAAAGCTCAAAAGCTTTTTGAGATATTGCCCGGAAGGAAAGTGTTACACACAGACAGAATGTATGAATTTATGACCTTGATCTTTGGACCTCAAAATCAACAGGGATCTTCCTTAGGTCATAGGGAGTTGAGGTATAAAATTTCATTGTAAAAGCTCAAAGGCTTCTAGAGATACTGCGTAGAAACGAAAGTTAAACAGGCAGAATTTTTGAATTTATGACATTGACCTTTTGACCTCAAAATCAATAGGGGTCTTTTTTAGGCCATAGGGTGTCATAGGGAGTTGTGGTATAAAATTTCAGTGTAAAAGCTCAAAGGCTTCTTGAGATATTGTGTGGAAACAAAAGTGTTACAGACAGACAGAAATACAGACGGATGGACGGACAGACAGATTGAAATTAATATCCCCCACTTTCAGTGAAAGTGGGGGAAAAAAGATGCAGGTGGTGCAAGCCTTGAGAGTGCCAGCAATTATGACCTTTAGTTATTTTACAAATGTAAAATATGGCTTTTGAATATTGAATCTCATTAAATTAAACTTGAATGGAGGATGAGGATGTCAACACTATGGATTTGAAATATTAGTCTTCCTGGAAAGTTGCTAGAGTTTGTTCCTTTTCTTAAATGTTAAGTAAAAGTTTCATTTCAACTGTAGTGAGGCAATTGCTAATTGAATTTTTCTATACCAAAAAAAAAAAAAACTGTTCCAGCCACATGCATTTGGTGTTATATTTTTTATTTTATACAAAAAAAAAAAACTCCTTCCTTATAAAATCTTGTGATTTGTCAGGTAGAAGGTTACATTTTTTGTGATAGAAATATATAATGTTTTTGCATCTTTATACATTTTAAATTTTGACTTCTCCAGCATAACTGCTATAAATGTTTCAACTAATCAGTCCGCAAAACATCTTTAGGATGTTGATTAATGAATTTATATATATATATATATATATATATATATATATATATATATATATATATATATATATATATATATATATATATATATATATATATATTAAACAAATATAAAAAGAAAACACAAGAATTCTCCGTAAAGCTTTAGCGCTTTCATTAAAAATCTTCAGAAGCTTTACAAATTATATTTGTTTAATATTGTAATCCGATTACTGAGACTTTATTTCAATTTTGGATATATATATATATATATATATATATATATATATATATATATATATATATATATATATACATGTATATATATATATATATATATATATATATATATATATATATATATATATATATATATATATATATATAAACCACCGATTAGAAAAGACGAAAGCTGTTTTCATGTCATTTCATGTGAAGATTAAGAACTTTTAGGTCTTGATCCCAAAGAATGGAAGGGATTCAAAGAGAATTCAATTTCTTTGATACTGATTGTATAGAAAAACTCTTTAAAAATCTTCTGTACAGAGTAAATTTAGTGACAGGAGCACCCTTGTGAATTGTAGAATTATATTTATACAAATCATGACCCCAAAGGATAAGACTGCATGGGGCCTATACTGTGACAACCTTAATGAGTGTAGATTGCAGGACTCCAAAGCAAAGGTTGTGGGTTTGCAGGAAACCATGCATAAAATTCTTAGTCTATAGATTAGCAAGATTACACTTAATGAAATTAGTTAAATAATGAAGAAAACCCCTGTACTGTAGATAGGCATTCCCCTTGGATGAGTATGGGTCACAATAGGATCGGTTGTATTTTACAGGAATAGATGAGAATTAGTTTTTAATAGATCATTTATGTATTTTTAACCTCATTCACAGGATTATGGCAGGGCACAAAAATTGAAATAAGAGTATTCATATTCAGTGAATATTCAGTACATAGATAAAGGATAGTTAAGGGTGAATTAAAAAAAAAAGACCAAATGCATATTTATCAACCCACACTAAAAATACAGGCACGGGAAATAGATTTCTATGTCTCAGCATATGTCTCTAGATAGTGTCTAAATACCTGCAAAATATCTCGTTAATATCTCAATTAACAAAAAAATTTTCCCAAAAATGATGCTAAAATTGTTGAGAGTGCAACACCTTTTTGTGACATTTTGAAATTTCAATATTTTTTGGAGATCTGTAAAATAAATAATAATGCTTAATGTTGAAAATAAAGACTTTCCTGATAATATTCAAAATATTGAGCTTTAAATGTGGGCTGTAGTAACTTTTGTTTAATCAAGTTGTGGTCATGGCTGATGTTTAAAAAAATGTTATACCATGTCAGGAGTGCAACAGAAAAAATGAAGTGTTGCCAAAAAAACATCAATTGTAAAATTCTGAAAGAAAATTAAGACAAAAAAGAATTTTCTTAGTGTAAAACAATAACTGATATACATTTTAAAACTTAAAAATGTTATATAAATCACAAGCAGCATTAATTAGAGTCAAGTGTATGTGCATACCCAATAATGTCAGGAGTGCAACATTTGATGTTTTGCTCCCAAGCATGAAAAAACAATTATCATTATATGATTTTCTGATTTTTATTTTGGAAAAGAAAGACACAAAGAACATTTTTACCAAATAGATTTATTAATTACTGGATCTGTCTGTGCTTCAGATCTATATTTATATGGTCAGGAGTGCAACACATTTTTTTAAAGATTCAAGTTGTGTGACGAAAACACTTCTATTCATGCTTAGACATATTCATTAATTAATAATGATCTTTTTGTATAATTTAATACTAAATTATTGACAGTTTTATTATTAAAATCCTTCCTTTTTCAATTTTATCAATTCAGATGTGTTTGTATCCTTTTTGTGATTTTTTAAATGAATGTTAAAAATACACACACTAAAAAATTGTCATAAAATTCAAGTAATTCCTCTTCAACTTCACTGAAACAACAGAACAAGTTCTTATGCAATTTTCACTTCACAATTCTACTTTAAAGGTCCCAGTGCTTTTGGTCAGGAGTGCAACAAATATGTTAGAATTATAAATCATCCAATAAGAATAGAAATAAAGAAAAAATGATAAGTAGAATTTTTCTGGTGGGTTATTGTGTTTGTCCTCTAAAGGAAAATATACTATAAAATATATTTTATCTTCTAAATATACATTTAAGCTAGTTTTTTTGGCATAAATAGGGAATAATTTTAGATAAAATGCGAATTTCAAATACTTTTATCTGTTTTAATTATAAAATATTGGACTATAGATATTGCACAATTTCATTACCACTTGATGTTGCCAACACTTTATGAATTTTTGTGTTGTGCGGTTTTAATTTTAAATTTTACTGCAGTCAGGAGTGCAACAAAACTGCTTTACAATTACCAATGCTTTTTAACTATCTTTACTAAAAAATGAGTTGAAAAAAATGTTTGATACTTTATGTTCAAAACACTATGTCTATCAACAAATTACAGAAATTTTCTAGTTAATTCACAGAATAGTTTTCATCATATCACATATAGTTTTATATACAATTTATATATATTACACTTTGCAAATAATCATGTGTTAAGGTCTTCAAAATATGAAAAACCTGCCGTAAACGATCAAAAATATCAAAAAGACAAATTAATTTACAAAGTAAGAATGGTTTATTGTGTGTTATAATTTTTAAAACAATGTTAAATAAAATACATATCAGATGTCAGGAGTGCAACACAATAATGTAACATAGGGTCACCTCAAAATCTAGTATTTTTTGTAAGAGAACTCGTATATAAAAATTCCTTTTTGGCTTATTTTTAAAGAATTGACTTGAACGGACAAAAAAGTGAAATTTGGGCAATTTTTTTGCTTCATATTTTTTTCATATTAAAACTTTTCAAACCAGAATTGAAAAAATAATGTAAAATGACAATCAAAAAGTCATTTTCTTTGTCACACATACAAGAGAAGATACTCAATCAAGGTCTAGATTTAATCATTTATACCCCTTTTACCATTTTGAAGCATTAAAAACTATAATTTCTTGTGATTATGTATTTTAGAAAGTCTTTTAAGGTGTAGTGATATTTTCTTCTTTCAAAAGAAATTTTACTAATAAAAATTCTGAAACTTTTTAATCCAATTGTCTATTCTATTGCCACTTCAGGATTTTAAACTATAATGCATGTGCAATATGATGATATAAGTGAAAAATATGTTAGATCTAGAAGTACCGTATATACTTGCCTATAAGTTGGTCCGCCTATAAGTCGGTTGTAATTTTTGAGGTTATTTTGGAGGGATTTGCTATTGACCCGCATATAAGTCGGTACAACTTTTTGCAAGAACCGGTTGACAATTTCAAATCAATGTTTTAACTTGTTTTAGTTAATTCTTTTGAGAAATGATGCCAATATTCAATTTTAAATCATCAAAAAAAATTAGTATTGCACACTTAGGATAAAGATAAAATTATTGAAATATGTAAATGCTTGTACTTTATGCATAATCTTAGAAAAATTATATATGCAGACTTTATTCAACGATAATCGTTGGACATGTTTATAAAAAACTACATGTTTGCGTTCAAAATAACGCCAATTTTATATGACTCGCCTATAATTCAGATATAGAGTTTTGGACCAAAATTTAACTCCCAAAAAACCGACTTATAGGCGAGTATATACGGTAGTTGAATTTTTCCAAAAAATTTCAGTTTGGTGGTCATTTTCTTAATTCACCCGTATAAAGAAAGACACACACACACAAAAAAAATTGTGATTTACATTGGCAATTTAAAGGTCAGGGTCAAAAGTTAGTATCCATAATCATTACACATTTGTAGGATGCAGTTAACTTGAATATTTCTTTAGAAATCATGTATTTCTATATAGTTGGAAGATGGTTTGAAAAAGATACATTTATTTTGTGGTCACTTGGTCAAAGGTCAAGGTCAAAAGTCAAGATTATTGATAAGACTGTTTGATGCAATAATTCTCAAGAATTTTTGCCATGCAGACTTCATACTACATAGGTGAAAAGTATACTTTGGAAGAAACACACCTAAATATCTTTTTTAAAGGGGATAGACACAGATTTGTATTCTATATCCATCAAAAATTTCAATAGAATTCCATATCTTATATATGTTGTGAGAGCATTTCAAACTAATATATTTTAAAAGCATGTTTAGAAACTTCATTTATAGTTCACAGTTATAAAAAAAATTACAAAATTTGCGTGTGTTAGATTGACACACATGCTTGCACTAAAATTTATTCTTTATGTTTAAAAAAAAGAGAAAAATTTGTGATGTACGTATTTTAAGATAATTTTAAAGTAATAAGACATTGTGATGCATTCCACACTATGGGTACATGTATAAACACACACCCAGGGCCTCATATGACATTGTCAGTTTACTATTTGCTGAACTATTGCTAATGATTATGATGATATTGCTTTTTGTTTAGGACTGCATACCACAGCATAGAGTTGGACACAACCAGATACTTCAGTGTATTTACTCCTATATTGGTGAGCATAAGCTACCACTAACACTTGCAGGCTGCTCCTACAGAGAAATTGGTGTTACAGGAATTATACAGGACAGCTTTCACCAGGCACTCTCTGTACAGCAGAATATGGAAGGGGAAAACTTATGAATTCTGTAGACCAATAAATATATTATATGCCATTGTAAAATTCTGAGAAAGCTTTCAGATTTTGTTGATTATGTTCTTGGCATTATCATTATTTTTAGTTTTATACAAAATATATAGAGGATATATTCAATGTTTTGAAGTTGAATATGGAATTTATTTCACAAGTGGTAAAGATTTTTTTAATGTTTTCACGAGTGCAAAGAACAAGTGAAAATATAAAAAATCCTTTTTTTCACACTGTGAAAAATAATGATTTTAATTTAATAAATAAATTGCAGTATTTCACATGTTGGAAGTATAATAAACACATGTACAATGTCCATATGATTTTATTTACTCATATATTTAGTGCATTTCTTGAGCTTAATGAAGAATACATCCAAATTAAGAATTTGCATAGATAGCACTAATACTTGTGATATAGAATTAATTGCATAAGATACACAAAATAAAGGTTTTTCCATTTGAAAATAGTGTTAAAAGGGGATGGGCACAGCTTTTTTCCATCAATGGGAGTTGTTCTAAGCATGGGAGTAGATGATTACATTGATTCAGTACCTTACATATTGTATCCCGATAGGACCATTTACAAAAGTCTAACAGTGCATTATCAACAATGCAACAGCACATTGTTCACAACAAGCCATTGCACTAATGCAAATTCACACAACACATATTCACGCTAACAAATTTCATGCCGTCAAGCTTACACAAAACAGTGCTGTCACACTAACACAACTTTACACAATATGCCATTGTGCTAACACAACAAAACATGCATAGTCAATTGCCCTGGCACAAAACAGTGCTGTAAACTAACACAACTTTAGACAATGCACTAACACAAAACATGCATCATGCTAATGCAACTTTACACAGCACGCTGTCACAATAACACAACTTTACATTGTCACGCTTACATACAACCAAATTGTGTAAAGTTGTGTTAACGCAACAGAGTGTAGTGTAAAGTTGTGTAAATTAACATGTTTTGTGTAAGCGCACCAGCATGTTGTGTAAATTTGCATAAGCACAATAGCCTGTTGTATGTAAGTGAGACAGAGTTGTGTTATTGTGATGGCTTGGTTTGTGTTGTAAACAACGCACCTTCACATTGTCACTCGTGCTGTTGCACATAATACTATGATTTCCTCATTATGATGAGGTGCGGTTAAAACTGGCTCCCAAAACAACTTCACAACAATTTTTATTTCTTAATTTTCACACATGTCAAATATACTGGTTTTTTAGCTCACTGAGCTGAAAGCTCAAGTCCGACCGTCTGTAAACTTTTCACATTTTCAACTTCTTCTCAAGAACCACTGGGCCAATTTTAACCAAACTTGGTACAAAGTATCCTTGGGTGAAGGGGAGTTTAAATTTTTAAAATAAAGGGCCAAGTCCCCTTACAAGGTGAGATAATCAAGAAAAGACAAAAATAGGGTGGGGTCATTAAAAAATCTTCTCAAGAACCACTGGGCCAGAAAAGCTGAAACTTATGTGGAAGCATCCTGGGATAGTGTAGGTTCTAAGTTGTTAAAATCATGACCCCGGGGGTAGGGCAGAGCCACAATGGGGAATCCAAGTTTTACATTGAAATATATAGGAAAAATCTTAAAGGTGCTTGGACACATATTTGAAGTTAATATTTTCTCAAATTTTTGGTATAATATCATGACATATGTTTTCATAGCATTTCACATGGAAATAAAATAAAAAACTTATTGAAACTACAAATTTCGGGACGTGTTTGATTGACACATATATGCACTTTCACAAAGTAAACTTTATCCTTAATACTTAAGAAAAGTAGAAATTTTGTTGTGCATTAATGAAAAATATTAAACTATAATCCAGAAAATAAAAAGTAGAAATGTGAGAAACCAAAACCAACTCACCAGTATTGTCAGTCCGTGCTCAGTGATGTTCAAATGGAACACGCCCGTGAAACGTAAACTGTTTTTTGTAAACAGGGCACGAGCTCTGTTATTGTTAATGTTTACGTTTCACCGGGCGTGTTCAATTTGTTAAACTCTGCACACATCACTAAGCATGGACTGACAATACTGGTGAGTTGGTTTTGCTTTCTTATATTTCTACTCTGAATTTTCTGGATTATAGTTTGAATATATTTCATTAATACACAACAAAAATTTTACTTTTCTTAAGAATTAAGGATAAAGTTTGCTTTATGAAAGTGCTAGGATATATCAATCAAACGCGTCCCAAAATTTGTAGTTTCAATAATTTCCAGATAAAATAAGTTTTTTATTTTATTTCCGTTTGAAATGCTATAGCAACATATAAGTCATGATATTATACCGAAAACTTGAGAAAATATTAACTTCAAATCTGTGTCCAAGCACCTTTAAAAAATCATCTTCTCAAGAACCACTGGGCCAGAAAAGCTGAAACTTAAGTGGAAGCATCCTCTGGTAGTGTAGATTCTAAATTGTTCAAATCATGAACCCTGGGGGTAGGGCGGGGCCACAATAGGGAATCCAAGTTTTACATTGAAATGTATAGGAAAAATCTTTAAAAATCTTCTCAAGAACAACTGGACCAGAAAAGCTGAAACTTATGTGGAAGCATCCTGGGGTAGTGTAGATTCTATATTGTTCAAATCATGACCCCCGGGGGTAGGGCGGGGCCACAATAGGGAATCCAAGTTTTACATTGAAATATATAGGAAAAATCTTTAAAAATCTTCTCAAGAACCACTGGACCAGAAAAGCTGAAACTTATGTGGAAGCATCCTCTGGTAGTGTAGATTCTAAATTGTTCAAATCATAACCCCCCGGGTAGGGTGGGGCCACAATAGGTATTACAAGGGAGGAAATCTGGTAAAGAACAGCATGGCCAAAGTTACTCAGGTGAGCGATGTGGCCCATGGACCTCTTGTTTTATTATAATGATGAATAAAGCTCTCACCACTCTCCTTCCTCCCCACACTCACTCCTCCCTCTCTCTCCCTTCTCCCTCTCCCCACACTCACTCCTTTCTCCACACTCACTTCTCCCTCTCTCCAAATTCACTCCTTCCTCTCCCTCCCCACACTAATTCCTTCCTCTCTTTCCCCACACTCATTCCTCCCTCTCATCACACTCACTCCTTTTATCTCCCTCCCTTTGCTCCTTCCTCTCTCTCCACACTCTCTCTCTCACTTCTCCCTCCCCTCTCCCCACACTCACTCCTCTCTCTCTCAATTATCCCTCTTTTTCTCTCTCATTCTTTGATTGTTTTTAATTTTTTTTATCCACCCCCCCAAAAAAACTATACATAGAAATTTTTATGCCCCCATATCGAAGATTCGGGGGTATATAGTTTTTGCCCTGTCCGTCCGTCTGTCTGTTTGTCTGTTTGTCCGCAAAAACTTTAACATTGCTCATAACTTTTGATTAGTTATAGCCAGGGCTTTCATATTTCACATGTGTATTCCTTGTGACAAGACCTTTCTTTGGGTACCAGCATATTTGACCTTATGACTTGACCTTGGAGTTTGACCCAGTTTTACAAAATTTTACCCAACATTAACCTTGGCCATAACTTTTGAACTGTTGGAGCTAGAGCTTTCATACTTCATATGTGTAAATCTTGTGACAAGACCTTTCTTTGGATGCCAACAACTTTGACCTTGACCTAGGATTGTTGACCTACTTTAAAAAAAAAAACTTTAACCTTGGCCATAACTTTAAAACAGTTGCAGCTAGGGCTTTCATACTTCATACGTTTAATCCTTGTGACAAGACCTTCCTTTTGATACCAACAACTTTGACCCTTCGACCTTGACCTTGGAATTTGACCTACTTTTGAAAAACTTTAACCTTGGCCATAACTTTTGAACAGTTGATGTTAGGGCTTTCATACTTCACATGTGTAATTCTTGTGACAAGACCTTACTTTGGATACCAACTACTTTGACCCTTTGACCTTGACCTCATTATTTTCAGTTATTAAAAATAAAGACTTTGAGTTTGTTCTAATCACACATACTTAACTGTAGTCCTCACTTTAGTTAAAAATACATTAAATCCATGAGGCATTCTGGATTTCAAGTTGCGTGTTTATGGTACCAGGATCTGATACAATATTATTATTTGCATAGCTGTACTCTACTGACCATGAATCATTTGCAGCAGGAATCTGGGCGCACTTGAAAAGTGAAAATTTTAAATATGTCACGAAATTTTAGCATTCTTTTGATGTATCGGGTACCTGTGAAATGGGAAAGGGAAATATTGTGTTTTGATTTGCTAAAAAAAATTTGAAAATTGGCTAGATGAGTCATTTTGTACAAAATGTAAGTCGGTTGGTTTTTTTGCAGTTTTTTTTTTTTTGGGGGGGGGGGGGGATTTGCCATTGACCCGCTTATAAGTCAGTACAACTTTTTACCAGAATTATTTGACAATTTTAAATCAATGCTCTCATGTTTTAACCTGGTTTCAATCAATATCTATTGAAACCAGAAGTCTCTGATGAGACTGTAGCTCTACTAGTCTGTACGTAAAACAAAGGAAAAGTAGCACTTGGATTTGAAACTGCAACATGCAACAATAAATAAAATATTGTATCTTAATGTAGTTTACTTCTGTGCCAAGTTATATTGAAATCAAACGAAAACTGTTGGAGGAGTAGCGTTTTGAAAGTACTTCACAGAAATTTCTATTTATAGTAATTATGGTAACAACATTCACTGAAATCAAAAACCGATATACATATTATGTATTGTAGTGTATTCCAATTGTGAGTATAGCCTTCTTGTATGCCAAATTATATTAAAAGCAGACTAAAACTGTAGCAGGAGTAGCGTTTTAAAGGAATTTTACAGAAATTTTTATTTTTAGTAACCATGGCAACACCGTTCATCGAAATCAAAAACCGATGCACTTAATTATGTATCCTAGTGCAGTTTACTTGTGTGCCAAGTTATATTGAAATCAGAACAAAACTGTAGGAGGGGTAGCGTTTTAAAGGAATTTCACAGAAATTTCTATTTTTAGTAATTATGGCAACACCGTTCATCGAATTCAAAAACTGGAGCACTAAATTATGTACCATTGTACACTCTACTTGTGTGCCAACTTATATTGAAATCAGACCAAAACTGTAGGAGGAGTAGCGTTTTCAAGGAATCTCACAAAATTTCTATTTTTAGTAACCATGGCAACACCGTTCATTGAAATAAAAAACCGGTGCACTAAATTATGTATCATTGTACGTCTACTTGTGTGCCAAGTTTTATTGAAATCAGACCAAAAGTGTAGGAGGAGTAGCGTCTTAAAGGAATTTCACAGAATTTTCTATTTTTAGTAACCATGGCAACATCGTTCATCGAAATCAAAAAACCGATGCACTAAATTATGTATCTTAGTGTAGTTTACTTGTGTACCAAGTTACATTGAAATCAGACCAAAACTGTAGGAGGAGTAGCGTTTTGAAAAATTGTTTACAGACAGACGGACAGGCAGAGAGACGGACGGACGACGGACACCTTACTATCGCATAAGCTCTTCTTGTCTCTGACCAGTAGAGCTAAAAATGACGTCGATATTTAATTTTAAATCATTAAAAAATAAGTAACGCACACTTTAGATAAAAATAAAACTATTAAAATATATAAATACTTGTACGTTACGCATAATCTTGAAATACATAAATGATTTAATATAAAGACTTTGGTAAACGATAATCGGCGGGATTGTTTATAAAATACTACCTTTCGTCGTACAGAAAAATAACAATCTTTTTATGACTCGCCTATAACTCGGTCACAGAGTTTTGGACCCAAATTTGAGCCCCCCCCCTCAAAAAAAAAAAAAAACGACGTGTATATACGGTAGTCATTTTTAGTCATGTTTAGTCATTTATTTGGGTCATTTTAATTCAAAGTAAGGAGCAAATACATGTATTTGTAAAAAAAAATGGAGACAAGACCCAGAGCCATAAAAAAATGAACTCCCCCCCCCCCCCAAATCCCATTGTGTAAATTGCGGTGCTTCATTGTCGTGTTAAAATCCACTATGCGTGTATAGCGATGATAGCTCAGTAGTATGCGATATCTGTCCAGTGCATTGGAATCAAAATGTTTTTGGTTCGATCCCTCGCATGGAGCGTTATTTTTTTTATGCAAACAATCAATTCTTTTGTCACTTGAATGTGATGTACTGATTTGTTAAAATTTTAAAATAGATAAATTTTGGTTCAGTTGCACAGAGAGCGAAAGCAATTCTTCCAGTCTACTGAAACTTTGTCCCTACTCCGTGGGTCATGATTTGAACAAAGTTGAATCTACACTACCTGAGAATGCTTCCATATCAATATGAATAATGATGGCTTTGCTGTTCTTGAGATGAAAATTTTGAAAGATATTTCCCCCTATATATTCCTAGGTAAATTTTGATCGCCCATTGTGGCCCCACCCTATCCCCAGGTGTCACTATAACTTGAATCTACACTATATAATGAAACTTTCACTTAACTTTCAACTCTTCTGCCCCAGTGGTTCTTGAGAAGAAGATTTTGAAATATTTTTTTCCTATATATTCCTATGTAAAACTTTGATATATTTTTGTGGCCCCATCCTACTCCCGGGGGTCACGTTGAACAAACTTGAATCTACACTATGTAATAAAACTTGCACACAAGTTTCAGCTTGCTTGGCTCATTTTTAAAAAGATGTTACTATATTTTCACTAATTATCTCGAAAGAGGGCGTGGCCCTTCATTTGAACAAAATTGAATCCCCTTCACCCAAGGTTGCTTTGTAGCAAGTTTGGTTGAAATACGCCCATTGCTTCTTGAGTCGAAAATATGAAAAACTTAAAGACGGACGACGGACATAATTTGATCAGAAAAGCTCACGAGCTTTCAGCTCAAGTGAGCTAATAAAGCTTTGACTTGGGCTGTACATTAACTCAGTAATTCTCTCATGCATTTCATTCATAGCAGTACTTCTAGGTACATCCATCTAGACAAGTAAAGGGCATTGTGATATAAAATATAATAAAGTACTAACTATTAAAATTTACAACTTTTATGTTAAATGCAATCATTAATTAAACTCAATGGAACTCTCTTTGGCAATTCCAGAATTACAGTCACTGGACGAAAAGTCAGCATTATACACATACTTTCAGCACTTACTCTGTTGACATTATTGTTATTGACTGTAACCAACTTCTGCTTCATCGACGAAAGTGAGAAGATTCTGTACAATATTTTGCGCCCCCTCATTAGCAGACCTAATTTTGTATTCATATGAAGCAGAATTTATTCAAAAACTTCTACATGAGAAGAAGAAAACACTTACTGTGGCCTTCAACTCGACATTTCGATATATCGACGACGTATTATCAATTAACAATATATAGTTACTTTCATTCATATGTCGACTCGATATATCCCAGTGAGCTTGAAATAAAAGATACCACAGATTCTGACACATCTGTTTCATATTTATATACCGTATAACGGGTATTTTCTGCGGTTGTCCAATTTTTGCGGAATTTTGCGGATAGGACAAATCCGCAAAAATTACAATCGCAAATATTTTTCAATATTTCTTCAGATATACATTTTATACAAGCAAGTATGATAAGTGGTGCTTATGTCACATGATTCTCATTAACGCAAGAACCTGCGTACTGGACGCAGCAAAATTATTTGGGACGCAAAGTTCTTAAAAACGATGCGTCCGCAGACTCATGAGCGGACACGTCCTTGTTAGCGAGAAAATTCGGGTGTCATCGAAATTCGAAGAGTTTAGATGCCATGATTTGAATCAAAACGTTCCGTAAATAATATCAATTCAATAAGTTTATACAAAAACATCTTTTCTTGTACCTTTTTCTTTATTTTATACGGATATACATGTACATGTAAATGACTAAAAGAGATTTCGCAATTCTTAGTCCAAACTCCGATAGCTGCAAACAAGACTTCTTTCTTTCTTCTTTAACACTATTTTCAATCTTGTGTTTTATCTTGAGACCATAATTCCTGCTTATGTGGCTTGATTTTCTCGTGAATTTCACACAATGTAGACGACTGACAGGATTAGTTACGCCTCAATGCACATGACACCTGTGATTGTATAGTTTTCGGTCAACTTTAGGTTACTTAATTATGCAACTGTTTGTTTGAGCTTAAAATATAAACACCAGGTTAATTTTGATAGCAATTAACTATAAGTGTATTTTTAGAATATGGCTTGGATGCATTAATCATCTATATATTTAAATATTTTAATAGATCGCATAAAACGTTTGTTACAATGTAGAATAACGATTATTTATTGTTGTTGGGTGGACTTCTTTTCAATTGGGACTCGACATAATTTTACAAAGACTAACTAAAAGATAGTAGTTTAATTAAGCTTAATAGCTTAATACCAGTTTCTTATGCACCTTTGATCAATATGTCTCAATGAATTTATAAAACTTAAGCATGGCAGCTATCTGATAATTCTTAAGAGATTGGTGATCATACCCAGTAAATAATTTTTGGCGGTATAATGCAACCGCAGAAATTGAAAACGCAGAAATTAATTTGCTATCTTTTAGGGGTTAAATCGCAAAAAATTCCAACCGCAGAAAATACCCGTTATACGGTATTTTACTAGTAAAAGACGTTAATGGTAAGCTAACAATAAAGTTTTAAGATAAACGTGATGACTTCAACTTTTCAATCGTCAACTTCCCTTACTTATGTAGCAATATACCCTTATCACCTGCATATGGGGTTTATGTCTCCCAGTTGATTCGATACGCAAGAGCATGCTCTACGTATGAACAATTTCTAAAACGAGACAAGTTATTGACAAACAAGTTGATGAAACAAGGATATCAACAGTCTCGAATGAAGTCATCTTTTCGCAAGTTTTACGGTCGATACAATGACCTTGTCAGCACCTACAACCTATCATTGTGTCAAATGCCGACTGACGTTTTTCATACTAATTGTTACGCCATTATTATACACTGAACTGTCTACGGATTTCTCCGTTAGTACTGATCATGACAAGGAGCACACGGCGGGTGTGAACCGGTCGGCAGGGGATGTTCACTCCTCCATGGCACCTGATCCCACCTCTAAATTTTGAGGTCCGTGTTTGTTCTGCTTCAAATTTGTATCGTTTCATTCGACTTTCGAGATTGAATACTATTCGTTATCTTCATATTTCATTTGCAGTTGTTGCTCGAACCAGCGTAAACTTAATTGTTATTGACAAGAACTCAGGTATTATTATCCCAAGCTCCATTATCCTTCATTGTCGTGCTGATCTGATGCATTTTTTTTTCTTTTTTTGGTGATCATATTTTGGAATGTTTTACAAACCCAAAGAATGGAGTAGTAAAATTTCCCGTTCTGAGAAAGATATTTGTTAATTTTAAAAAGAGAAAAGTTAAACATATAAATTTTTCAAAAACTATGTTATCAATATCAATTTTTACACATTTGATTCCTTTATCTTATTTTACTTATTGATAATAGTTCATATTTTTCAGGTATGTGAAAAAAGGAAAAAAAAGAGTCTCGCATATGATTTAAACTCTCTCCATAGCTCGCGGTAACGCTTAATTAATGTTGAAGCTGAACACGAATCGGTACGCTACGCAATCTTGTGACGGTACATTATTGTCGTTCTGTACATATTGTCGTCGGCGACAATATGTACCGAAACGAGCCTTTTTTCCTCCTGCATAATGGACGACAAAATGTACAGTCACGCATCGGTACATTTTGTCATCGGCGACGATATGTACTGTTAACATTTGCACATTTTGTCGCCGATATGTTGTGTTGAAGAATTGCTGAGAGAGAGAGAGAGAGAGAGAGAGAGAGAGAGAGAGAGAGAGAGAGAGAGATTGACACACACAGACAGAAGGATAGAAAAAGTGTATGGCAGATAAATAAGTTGTATTTATTTAGCATTACTCGCAATACTGAGGGAGAAGAGGTTTTGGTCAGAAAATTGTTCCAGGATTCGTCTGCATCACAATGACATGTCAAGATACCGAATTCTTGAGATATCTGATAAATCAGCCTATTCTTTTTTCCTCGTTATATTTACTTTGAGATTGAATGTTAATTGTTTTGTTCAATAGTAATGATTATCTGGAAATTATATTTGCGTTTTTCTTATACATCTGCCGATATAATTGGTGTTGGGATTGACATTTATAGCTCACCTGAGCTGAAAGCATATTGTAGATTCAAGTTTGTCCAAGTCATTGTCTCAATTTTTTTCTTGGCCATAGTTCATTGCATTCCGCTTTTCAGATTTTAGATGTGTGGACATATCCTACATCGCCAGTGTGAAAGACGACACGATATAAATAACTTTTTTATGCATCCCCCCCCCCCCCCAAAAAAAAAGGTCGATTGTCCGATTCAAATAAACAAAAATGCGTATAATTATAGAATGCAAAAAAAAAAAAAAAAAACAACAACAACAAAAAACAAAACAAAACAAAAAAAAAAAAAAAAAAAAAGAAGAGTAAAGGACTATATTCGGTAATGACCAATATTTACCCCCCAAATCAAACTTTGACGGAGAAATATATAATTATGTTCTAGAACAGGGGTATATCTGCAGACATCAAAGCACTGAATATTTTCATAAACCATGACGTCATATGCTTGATATGACGTCAGGAAAATGACGTAAATTCAAAATTTCCATGATTTCTACAGAAAAAGGTATATATTACGTCGATATTTTGAGTAAAAGTCACCGAACGCAGGTCTGCTCCAGCTCAATATTTCGATATAATGTGTAGAATGATAATATCAGTGAAATATGTAAATACTGTTCTGGAGCAAGTCTGCGCTCTATTAATTTTATAGCAAAAATTGAACAAATTTTGTCCATTTTTCCCTCTATCTGAAAATAATACAAAATCTGAATAGTTTGTGACGTCATAGAAAGAAAAATTGCCAATAACCTACTTTGAAACTACAATATTTTTTTGATTTAGATTTCTCTAACAATATATACAATTTAGCACATTTCAAGAAATTTTCAAAATATGACTTTTGTTGGGGCAAAAATATGCATATACCGCATATAGTTCTTTAAAAAAAATTAAAAAGCAAAGGCAATGTCAGATAACCGACACGACTACATGTCGTCTATTCGAGCACAACAATGAAATAAGTTTTCTGCAAAATATATGAGTAAAAACAAATAATATGTATATTTTCCTCAATATATATTTGCGAAATTAACAAAATATATGTTTACAGTAATAGGCATAAACATTTCTTCCACTGATATTGTTAACAAGTATGCAGGCGTTTGTCAAGCTAGACGACGGAAAACATCTTTTCCTTCAGTCATTGATCTCCATTCATTGATTATGATGGATACATTTTTAATGTTCCCACTCCCCAAAATGTTGTCAATACAACTTCAGTGATCAGCAACGTCTAAAAAAGAAAAGGAAAATAACGATTTTAGGAATAGTGTTAAGAATATTCAAGAAGAACAAAACTTTATGAACACTCGATAAAACTTTGATAGCATGAACATTTTAAAGGGGCATGGACACAGATTTGAAGTTTATAATCTTCACATTTTTGTGTTAGCTACATGAAAATGGCGACCAACTATCAACAATAAACGAGAAAGTAAAAAAAAAACACTGGATAGTGATTTTCAAAATTTAAATTAACAATGGAATAAGTAACACGTACTATATGCCCCATTTCATGGAGGGGCATAAAAAATGTAAGAAAGCACCTGTGCTGTCAGTTTGTGGTCTGTTATGGGGAGGAATGTCAGCAAATCAAACACATACTAGTATACACCAGGTAAAACGTACACATTAACGATAAAGGAACTCGTGCTAAGGTGTTTGGTGTAATGTTATGAAGAATGTCATTTTCATGGAGTATTAAGAATTGTCTTTAAATTGAAGCTGGTTTTTTTTTTCGAATAAAAAAAACTGTGTACAGGGAAATTTTTGCCTCCATTTCATTTTCGCTTCTTTCGCCCTAGACACAAGTGGGCGAATTTAAGACAGGGCGTATTCAAAGAAAACAGTATAATTTCTCAAACAGAATCGTTACTGGGTGAATTTAAAACAGGGCAAAATTGTTTGCTTGAGTAAAAGGGCGAAAATTACATGGGGCAAAAATAACCCTGTATACAGTATAGACATCTCTATAAAAACTGTAGGGCATGAATACCCCGCCCAGGGTTCATTAGTAATGCAACAGAAAATTTGTATTAGTTTACGAAGTTTGATGAAAATACCTTGAATAGTTTCTTTAAAACTGGATTTAGTACACAATAAATAATAAAGTTAAAGGTCATTGCGATGGTCAAAGTAAAAACAAAATGGACAAAGTTGATAAATTCTCACTAAATAATGTATCAGTGCAAAGGCACTTACATAAAATATATCTTAAATTGATTCTTTGAAACTGAACTAAACACACATTTGAAAAAAGGGAGGTCAAGATGAAAGTAAAGGTGGAAGGTCACAAATGTTGTTGCAATTGAATAGCTCTAATTAATATGTATAAGCATATGAAGTTTGATAAAAATATCTTGACTAGTTTCTTTGAAATTTAGCTAAACACAAATTTGACGTCAAGATCAAAGGAAAGGTCAATGTCAAAAAAATTTGATGCAGTCAGATATCTCTCACCAGTATGTTTAAGCATATGAAGTTTGATTAAAATATCTTGAATAGTTTCTTTGAAACTGAGCTTAATACGATTTTAAGATAAGTGAGGTCAAGGTCAAAGGAAAGGCCAAGGTAAAAAAATATTGATGCAGTTGATCTGCTCTGATCAATATGTATAAGCATATAAGGTTTGATAAAAATATCTTAAGTTTCTTTATTGTTGAGATAATTACTAATTTAAGAAATATATAAATACGACCAATCATTGCTTTGCTGTTCTTGAGAAGAAGATTTTTAAAGATTTTAGGTATGTATTCCTATGTAAGGCTTTAATTTTACATCCATTGTGGCCCCACCTTATCCCCGGGGGTCATTATTCTAACAAAATTGAATCTAAACTACCTGAGGGTGTTTCTATATAAGATTCATATTTTCAAGCAAAGTGGTTCTTGAAAAGATTTTTAAATTACGTCATTAATTTTTTCACGAATCCATAATTATCTCCCCTTGGAAGAAGATGTGGCCCTTCATTTGAACAAACTTTTATTTCCTTTACCCAAGGATACTTTGGATCAAATTTGGTTGAAATTGACCCAGTGGTTCTTGAGAAGAAGATAAAAATGTGAAAAGTTTACGACAACGACGACAGACAACGGACAAATTTCGATCAGAAAAGCTCACTTGAGCCTTCGGCTCAGGTAAGCAAAAAAGTGAAGTCAATGTCAAAGGAAAGTCAAGGTCAAAAATGGTGCTGGTTTTGAATAGGTCTAATCAGTATGTATTAGCATATAAGGTTTGATGACAATATCTTAAGTTTCTTTGAAATTGAGATAATCACTAATTTAAGAAAAGTGGGGTCAAGGTCAATGGAAAGGTAAAAAATATTGACGCACTTGAATAGCTTTCATCAATATGTATCAGCATAAGAAGTGTGATAAAAATATCTTAAATATTTTCTTTAAAACTAAGGTAAATGCAAAGTATGATGGGTGGACAGAGGGACGAAAGGACGGGAAGACGGACATGACAAACACTATATGCCCTGGCCATATTCATGGCGGGACCTAAAAAGAATTCAAAATTGTAAACGAAACAGCAATGCAAGGGTCAATACTCTTTAATGACCAACAGAATGCAAGAAAAAACAATGATGGTTAAACGTACCAGTTACATCAGCGAATTTGTATAGCTGGCGTGCAGAGTCTTCCACAACCTGTGGAACAACATTTCTCCATCCCGGGGCAAGTTCCATCTCCCATACAATCCTCAAAGCAGGACCCACTGATCGAGGCTTGGGGACATGTACCTTCTTTCAGTTCTGGACCAATAAAAAAAGGTATCTCAATAATGATCAGCATATGCTGGACAAATCCCCCTTTTCATTTTGGATATTATTATGTCTATTTTTAGTATGATCAGCAATCATTAACCAATCACATTGCGTTCTGATAATATTTACCCTGATTTCTATAATGATATTCGATCAGTAAAATACAAATGTATGTTCAGAACTGAAATTCATAGTCAATTTGTAAGTCGAGCTAAAAAGTTGGTTTATTGTGATATCATTACAAAGAGCTCTTGGGCCTTGACGCTAACCTGAGTATCTAATATTTTCCGCATACTTTTAAGACAAAGGCAGCTTTATACCATTTATTCTTCCTCATCTCAGCCAAAACAAAAACTATACTGTCAGGGTGAAACAAATGCCCCCGCTGACATGCAAGTTTTAAATATATGAAAGTTCAAGAGTGTGAAAGTAACAGTTGGATGGACATGGCACAAAAATAAAATATTTTACTGCTTTTTTTCTGGAATCAGTTGTCTATACCACAACAAACTTAAACTGTATGAAATGTTGATCAAGTTCAAGCAAACACGGTAATAAAAAAGGTTTTAAAAAGTGAATGATTCAAAATTTTTAAAGTCTAAAGGCCATAAGTTTTGAAAAATGGGTCAGTCAATATGAGAGTCATATTTGATCAATAAGTCACAACAGTATAATGAGACAAACCTACAAGCACAGTGAACAAAATATGGAAAAGAGTTACTTAAAGTTTTCAAAGTATAAGGGTCGTAACTTTCGTAAAAATGGGCCAATCATCACAAAACTCATACTTGATCTGTTTGTCATCAATATCAAGAGACATACCAACCAGAAGTCTCTGTCGAGACTGTAGCTCTACTGGTTTGTACTTATAACAAAGGAAGAGAAAAGTAGCACTTGGACTTGAAACTTTGCAACAGCAATAAATAAATAATAATCCTTGTTTTACTCTCCATTTGTGATAAGATGAATTGCAATCAGACTAAAACTGTAGAAGGACTAGCCTTTTAAAAGAATTTTAGAGAAATTCCAATTTTAGTTACAATGGCAACATCATTCATCAAAATCAAACAACAATAAAGACAATTATGTATCTCAGTGTAGTCTACTTGTATGCCACGTTATATTAAAATCAGACCAAACTGTAGGCGAAGTAATGTTTTGAAAGTATATCAAACAAATTTCAATTTTTTTGTAACCATGGCACCACTTCATCGAAATCAAAAATGAATATATAGAATCATGTATCTCAGTGTAATCTACTTGTGTGCGAAATTAAATTGAAATCAGACCAAAACTGTAGGAGGAGTAGCGTTTTGAAAGTATTTCACAGAAATTTCTATTTTTAGTAACCATGGCAACAACGTTTGTCGAAATCAAAAACGATGAACAGAATTATGTATCTTAGTATAGTCTACTTGTGTGCCAAGTTATATTGAAATCAGACCAAAACTGTAGGGGGGTGGGGGGTGGGGGTAGCATTTTGAAAGTATTTCACAGAAATTTTAATTTTTAGTAACCATGGCAACATCGTTTATCGAAATCAAAAACCGACATACAGAATTATGTATGTTAGTGTAGTCTACTTGTGTGCCAAGTTATATTGAAATCAGATCTAAACTGTAGGAGGAGTAGCGTTTTGAATGTATTTTCACAGAAATTTCTAATTTTAGAAACCATGGCAACACTGTTCATTGAAATCAAAAACCGATACACGGAATTATTTATCTAAGTGTAGTCTATTTGTGTGCCAAGTTATATTGAAATCAGACCAAAACTGTAGGAAGAGTAGCATTTTGAAAAATTGTTTACAGACACACAGACAGACGGAGGGACTACGGACATCTTACTATTGCATAAGCTCTTCTGGTCTCTGACCAGTAGAGCTAAAAATCAGCGCATTGTAAAATAAGTCCAGAAAGCGGTGGATTATCAGAAATTTTCAAAGTCTAAAGGCCGTAACTTTCACAACCAGAAGTCTTTGACGAGACTGTAGCTCTACTTGTTTGTACTTAAAACAATGGAAGATAAAAGTAGCACTTGGGCTTGAAACTTTGCAACAGCAATACATAGAATAATGATTCATGTCGTATTCTCTTTTTGTGGCAAGATTTATTGCAATCAGACTAAAACTGTAGGAGGAGTAGCCTTTTAAAAGAATTTTACAGAAATTTTGATTTTAGTAACCTTGGCGACATCATTCAACAAAATCAAAAAAACAATAGCACAAATTTGAATCCTTGTGTAGTCTACTTGTATGCCAAGTTATACTGAAATCAGATCAAAACTGTAGGAAGAGGAGCATTCTGAAAGTATTTCAATAATTTTTTTTTCTGAAAGTATTCAAGTAAATCAATTAAATTTCTGTTTTTAGTAACAATGGCAACATCGTTCATTGAAATTAAAGACCGATATACAGAATTATGTATCTTAGTGTAGTCTACTTGTGTGCCAAGACATACTGAAATCAGATCAAAACTGTAGGAGGAGTAGGGTTTTGAAAGTGTTTCACAGAAATTTCTATTTTTAGTAACCATGGCTACATCGTTCATCGAAATCCAAAATCGATACATAGAATTATGCATCATATTCTTATCTACTTGTGTGCCAAGTAATATTGAAATCAGATCAAAACTGTAGGAGGAGTAGCGTTTTGAAAGTTTTTCACAGAAATTTCTATTTTTAGTAACCATGGCAACAACGTTCACAGAAATCAAAAACCGACATACAGAATTATGTATCTTAGTGTAGTCTACTTGTGTGCTAAGTTATACTGAAATCAGACCAAAAATGTAGGAGGCGTAGCGTTTTGAAAGTACATCCCAGAAATCTCTATTTTTAGTAACCATGGCAACACCGTTCATCAGACTTAAACTGTAGGAGGAGTAGCGTTTTGAAAACTTGTTTGCAGACGGACAGACGACGGACACCTTACTATTGCATTAGCTCTTCTGGTCTCTGACTAGTAGAGCTAAAATGGGCCAATCATTTCAAAACTGAAACTAAATCTGCAAGTCATCAATATCAAGAAACATACCAAAAATCAGATCATTATCTAGAAGGAGAAGAAAAAAAAAAGTTCGGAAAACGAACTATGGCGGAATGACAATGACGTAATGAGGACGGAAAGGGGTAACATTATATGCCCCGGTCATTTCATGGCGGGAGCATAAAAATCATTCCTTGAGTAAAATTTATTACCACATATTTCATTTCTAAGTTCTATTAGCATGATACTTTTAATTATTCTCCTAAACTAAATTAAAACTTATGCCATTACTTGTCAGATGTTTTGTCGACTTGTCAGATAATTACGTCGATTTGTCATATCTTTTTGTTGACTTGTCACTTATTCATGTGTTTAAAAACTCAGCATGAAACGAGACCACGTCCAGTTTATGCCATCCAGTTACCAACGTACTTTTCTAACATTAGGATCTGACAAGTTGACATAATCAATCGAAAGGTCAACATAATCATCTGACAAGTCGATATATCTTTCTAGCAAGTTGTCATAATTATCTGATAAGTTGACATAAATATCCGATAAATTGACATAATTAACTGACAAGTCAACGTAACATCTGAATTTTCAACATAATTTCTGACAAGTCCACATAACATCCTAGAAGTCGACATCATAACATGACAAGTATACTTCAGATAATTATGTCGACTTGTCAGATAATTATGTCAACTTTTCAGATGTTTATGTCAACTTATGTGTGGCATGAATATACCACCATGTCAAGATTTAAATTAAAGATGATGACTGTTAAAACTACAATGTCTTTCAACCTTCAGTAATTGAGAGAGGCTCTAGAAAAGAAGTCAAAAATATGATATGTACATGACACTTTACAAAGAATGAAATACCAGACACTCTTCATAAAAATATGAGGCCCATGGGCCACAACGCTCACCTGAGTAACTTTGGCCCTACTGTTCTTCACCAGATTTCCCCCTGGTAATACTCATTGTGGATCCACTCTACCTAAGGGGGCCATGATTTGAACAATTTAAAATCTACACTACCCCAGGAAGCTTCCATATAAGTTTCAGCTTTTCTGGCCCAGAGGTTCTTGAGAAGAAGATTTTTAAAGAATTTTCCTGTTTTTTTTTTCAATGTAAAACTTGGATTCCCTTTTGTGGCCCCACCCTACCCCGGGGGTCATGATTTGAACAATTAAGAATCTACACTACCCCAGGATGCTTTCAAATAAGTTTCAGCTTTTCTGGCCCTGTGATTCTTGAGAAGAAGATTGTCAAATATTTTTCTTATATATTTCAATGTAAAACTTGGATTCCCTATTGTGGCCCCACCCTATCCCTGAGGCCATTATTTTAATAATTTGGAACCTTCACTACCCCCAAGATGGTTCCACATACGTTCTTGAGAAGATTTTTTTAATGACCCCATCCTATTTTTTTCTTTTCTTAATTATCTCCCCATGGAAGGGGGTTTGGCCCTTCATTTTAACAATTTATATTCCCCTTCACCCAAGGATGCTTTGAAATAACTTTAGTTAAAATTGGCCCAGTAGTTCTCGAGAGGAAAATGGAAATGTGAAAAGTTTACAAACGGACGGACGGACAAAGGGATGGACGGACGACGGACGACGGACAACAGGTGATCAGAAAAGCTCACTTGAGCAAGTGAGTTAACAAGAGACCCATAAACATACACATTCTAATCATATCAACGATTTGCCTACTAAATATCCTTTAGTATAACTCAGAAATCAGCTGATCTAAAGAGTCACTTCAGCCTATGGCTCCGGTTAATTTTAAGGGCCCTCTACACACTGATGAAAATGTTTTTTGGACTTTGAGAAAATTATATAGCATAAAAGAGGATATTTTGAAATTAACTAACTCATTTTTAATATAGAGAGCGCGCCTTTTTTTTATTCAGGAAAAATCTTCAAAGACAATGAAGTAATAGAAAAGAAAAATTGCCTTCACTTACTCAAATGGATAAAATACATGCAAATGAAGTTTTCAGATACTCTATCTTGATCTAATACATGTATAATGTTTAGAATACTTGGATTAATTTAAGGAATGTTTTTAGTTTTGTGTGAGATATTGGTGTGTAAATCACACAGACTTGTCACGTAGGCATATTTCATGAAGCGCGCTAGCGCTTCATGAAAAATATGCCTACGTGCAAGTCTGTGTGATTTACACACCAATAATTCACACTAAACTGAAAAATATTCCTTATATTTACATTTTACAAGTTCAAAAGCAACAATATTATGCTCAATATTTGAATTTCTTGCTGCCCTATATCGTTACATTTTTATTAACGTCTCTGTAGCCTCATTGTGACGTCACTTTACCGCGAGTTTCACCGCGTATATTTCTACGCGTGAGTATACACAAAAATGAACTTCAAATCAATTGCACAGTTGGTTTAGTAGAAAAACATAGCAAATGTAAATATTTTAAAGTATGTGATACAGTTCAGATTACAATTTACTCTACTTATATGTCAAATGGTGTGTCAGTCTAATTACACAAAAGTGCCCTGAAAATAGGATGCAGTGTAGAGAGGGTCCTTAACTTTTAGATCAGAACAGAGCCTTGGCTCTAGTTAACTTTGAAGATCAGAACAGACATATAACATTGTTAGATACAGAAAGAAATATGGTAAACTTACGAGTATCAAACGTCATGTAACTTGTAATTTTAAGGTCATGGACAGCTTGCTTTTCCCTTGCTTCTATCATTTTGGTGATAAAATCCATGAGAACAGCACTGTTCGCATTGTACAAGATGACCAGATCAACACGGTTTTGTTTTGATCTTAAAGATATTGAATTAAAAGGTTTTCTTGAATATATGGACAAAAAAAAAAACATTAAATGTATTTGGTGCAAAAAATTGTCTGCAGTGTTGTATATAGTAATCTGTCGGATTGTTACTGAAAGCTGATGAAAATCGCAAGAAATGTGTTTTACAACAAAACAAAACACATGAACGTACCGAAAAGATGTAATTTGAACGTCAGCAATCCCTTTAGTCTGACTAAACAGCTGTAAAACCTAAATTAAAAAAGTAAGGTCAAATTTGTCAAATAAAACTTCATTTCCCAATTTTCCGACAGTATAGGTAACAATGTACAAGATACTGACATTGGTTCTGATGGTGGTCTCCAGCTCTTGATAGTAGGTGGATCGAGTATCTAACAACGACGGATCCCACACATGATCTTGGAGCTCCATAGTAACGGACAGAATACCCACTGCAAAAAAAAAATGATTAGAATGTTAAGAATGGTTATTCATAATACATATAGAAAGGTTCCTTTTGACTGTAATATTAGGCTGAATTAGTTGTGCATGTTTAGACATCATTAAAGAAACTACAGTATTTTTGTACCCCAAGTATTATGAGCCATTCCTTGAAAGAGATTATCAAATCTTAACAGGATGTATCTTTAACCATAATTGTAGAAATGTTGAAATGACAACAATAATTAAGATATGAAAACTACACTTAACCTTTTAAAAACTGCATGCCTTAAATTCTTATTACTCTTTTTTATGAATTGGGTATAATTAATAAGATTATAAAACTAACGCATTTATGTATGATCCAGTTCCCTAAATCATGATTTTATCTTTGTGAATAAAAATTCAAGATCTTAAAGTGTTCCATACCATTGTTTTTACTATGTTAGGTATGTAGTGACAAATAAATGTCTATAGTCGATAGACTCTTGTCCATAGAACGAAGGGAATTTCCTTTTTAGAAGATATTTTATTCAGTTTAAACTGAAAGCTATTTGTTATTTTCTGTAGAACTGGATGCCGCCTACTGCCTCCTGGTCCTTGGTGGTATGACATAATTGTATTTCAATAAAATAATGGGGGAAAAAACTTATAAAATAAGGGCACAGAAGAGACTGAATATATTTCAATGAATTATAAATAATTATTGACTTTTGCCTTTGAGATAAGGCTTTGGTTCAAGACCTGACACACCTTAGGTCATGGCCAACAACATAATAAAGTTTAGATAAATTTTAATCAATTGCTTGTGAGTTATAGCCCACAATTTTGTAATAGGCAGACAGATAATCAAAGCAGTATGTCTCCTCATAATTGGGGGAAACCATAATACTATATACCACATAAACATTTCATGTACATTACGCAGTTGAACAAGATTTATAAATAAGTTGGCAACAGAACAAACGAACCATTTGCTGGCAATGTTGTTGTTGAAATTTGTACCAATGGCTTTTCAGTAGTTGTTGATGTAGAAACAGGCATCCATACATCTATTTTATGAAAGAAAGATTAACTTAAACATAAATTTAAGCAAAGCCTAAATGTTTTTTTTTAATTTTCAATCTTCGTCTGTCAAAATTCTTGAAAGAAATAAAAATGTTAAATTTATCATATATAATTATATATCCTGAATTTGTTCATATTTATTTGTCATTCATGCAACTAAAACATTTAAATCTAAAACTAATGTTGAAGTACCGACGGTAATTTGATATAACGGAAATTCACTCACCTGTACAAGTTTGACCACACCCATTAGAGCAGCACTTCTGCACATCGGGGCACCTACTATCACCTGCACATTGTTCTGAACATGAAGCTACTCTTGTTACCGCAGGACAAGTGCCATCCCTGACAACTGAGGTAATAAATACAAATAGTAAACTTTAATGTAAAATGTTCTTTTCAAGGAAGGGCTTTTATCAATTTGAGCAGTCTTTTAAAGGATGATGCCAAAACTACTTTCTGCGGCCCCTTTTTCTACGACGAATTATATTTATTCTACAACGATTTTGATGGTTTTCAAACAAAGATGAATAAATACGACGTCTTTTGAATAATTTCAATAGTTCCAACACATTTTAATTATGAGGATTACCGAGTACTGCATTATGTATATGCAAGATTCGGCTTGATTTGTCACAATAGGATCTTTTATGAAAAGAGAATAGTACAATACAGTTTTAATACAATATAGGAGTATGCATGTCCAAGGAATCTACCTTATAAGGCTATTGTTATTATTTCGCACATAGTCGCTTACAGAGAACAATTGTCCAATCCGATGACTGAACGACAAAACATGCTGGTTTACTACATGTTTACATTTATCACAGACACGTGGTCAATTTACACATTATCTCTACTACATTTCCAACTTTTAATGGTCAGCAAAGGCTTTTTATACATTATAATACATATGGAACCTCAGTGTTTACCGTTTTGCGTCGAGAAATTCACAATAAAACTTGTAATCACTGATTTTCGGGAATACGTGTAGCCAATTGCCCAACGACGCTTTACAAAATAATGAAATTATACAACGTATATTAATAAAAAATTGTTTGTAATTATGAGCAGGGAAATTGTACATTCGTGTCTAATCTGTGACTCAAATGAATAAAAAAAAAATGTTTATCGGAAAACAAGAAAAAAAATTATGCCTTTTTTCCAAGCATTGGATTTCCTTAGAATTTTTCTAGTACTCACTCGTAATGCAACTCATTTAGCTGATTGTCGCTTAGAAAGTCCCGCCGGTGCCTCGATAAGCATATGAATTTATTATTACGTCAGAAAAAATGTTTCGTCGATCTGTTAGTAATGGGGAAGACCAGCCAGATTTTACAATGTTTTAAACACAATATTTGAGCGCAGTTAAGTACATTTTTCTCCTTTCACATACGAGGGGTTATCAAAAAGTTCGTGAACTGAGTCGATAAAATTAGTACTATGTAGTCTGTGCTTTCAAAATTTATTAGGAACATAAAACAACAAAAAATAAAGAAATTTTGAAAATTTTAGCTTGATACGTTCATTATTTGCCAAATTATTATAAAATGAAAACGACATTATATGATCACCCGGCGCTGTCTCCGTTTAGTTTCATGACGTCCGTCGGACGTCGTTGTTATTCAATTTCCGATTCTTCTACCTCATACTCTTACCTTGATGAGATTCCCTGGAGTTGAGCAAGGACTTAAACCCGTCCCGCATATAATATTGCAAATAGATTTATACATAAGGAGAGATCCTCGCTTGATTATGCCAGCATATTTTGCTTTTTGAAGTTCATAATCTATCACACATGATCAACTTCATTTTTTGACGTGATTGACTTTTCACACATTGACTACAAATCGACATTAACTGTGCATCCCTTTTCTCGCTGAATCCATTTTGGCATTAAAAAGACAAGTACTCTAGATGCATTTTATTTCTCTGTAGCCAGTTTAAAGATTTCATAGGCCTATACCAGTTTTTTTTAGGGACAAAACTTTGTAGAATGTTGGAAAAAGAAACCCCTCTCCCTTTTTGACGTCATTTTCAAGCCCTTAATTGTTTGGACACTCCAAACAAAATTTACGATAAAATTTCATAGAACTTACAGAATGAGGTAAAAAATGCATATTTTACGGAACAATAGTGTCCCATTGATTATGAATTAACGGGATTTTTGGATGTCAAAATTAATGTTCATAACAAAATAGTCTTTCTCAGTAATACTCAGGTCAAAAAACGTCATATTCGAGGTTGCGCCGCCTGGACATACCATTGCTTACAAAAACATTACTAATTTATTAAAAAATAAAATTTATGATTTATGGTTTATTCTTTAGATAGAAAAGATGATGCTAACTAAATATTTTAAAAATTCATTAATGTACCTAAAGCGGTTTTAATTTTATGGCGCTAGTCCACGAACTTTTTGATACCCCCTCGTATAAGCATACAAATGATTATAATGTAAAGGTAGATTTCAATAAAATACAGTGACCATCCAAAGGAGAAAAATGTACCTACTTGCGCTCGTATATTTTCAGGGCTTCAAAGAGTGGGGCGGGGCAAAAATTCAATGGGAATTGGATGTAACCATGGTACCCCTACTTAAAAAAAAGATAAATATCTTCCAAATTACGTTTCTATTTTTCGGTAAAAGTCGTATTCCATAACGGTACACATATCAGTGATTAAGTGGATGCACAAATTAGAGTAAAATTTAGATATTTTATTTTTTGTCAATTTACCGGTGGGCCGTATGGCACATCATCCTTTACCATTGTCCTTACTTCCATTACTGAGATTTCGGCCATGATTAAGCAAATACATGTATGACTGAGTAAATGATCAGTTTAAGGCTTACTACAAACATTTCTACAATGTCGAGCACTCTCAATTGTTAACACACTGGACAGCTACAGGAGTATGAGCTTATGGCTGCCTGCAATGTCCATAAGTAAGGCCAGTGATAAGTAGTTTTTTTATTTACTGGTAGTTTCAATTATTGGAATCATCGAGCCACTGTTTTATAACAACAAATACAACATTTATTTTGTTTGGTCTTACTTATTTGCATTATGACATTTTTAATGTATATTAGAGTAAAAAATTATACATCAAACATATTGCTTCCATTTATCAAGAAAATAAATTAACTTTAAGAACAAAAACTTTAAAAGACCCCACCCCATTCAGTTTTTACTGTTTAAGATAATCTTCCTTTGAATGGAGGTCTATCATTTACCCTGTGCCAAGTTAAGTTGAAACTGGCCAAGTTGCTTTGGAGAACAGTAGAAAATGTGAAAATCTTTGTAAGCTTACATGTACGACGGTAAATCAAAAAGTTCATAGCCTAATACTGGAAAGTTTTTTTTGTGTGTACTTTTCAATATAATCTCCATAGCCTCCCTATACTTCAATACTTTTGTTTCTGCGGTATTTCAGCTCCTTGATACAATCTCGGAGTAACTTTTCTTCCTGCTCATCCTAAAAGATCTTTATAGCATCTATGACTTCATCGTCGCTGGCAATTTTTCTTCCACGAAGTTCAGAATTCAGTTTTGGGAAGAGATAAAAGTATTATTGTGAAAGGTGTGACAAGTAGCACTACTGTAATGATTTTCCCCTTAGATTCCAAAAAATCCCCTGACGTTCCCCTGTCTGTCCCTGACATTTTCCTGTCTCCCCCTGACTTTCTCCTATGATCCCCTGTCGTTGTCCCTGACTACCCTGTCTACTCCCTGACGTCCCCTGACTTTGTCCCTGTTACCACTGTCTAACCCCTGATGTCCCCTGACATTCCCTGACGTCCCTGTCAACTCCCTGATGTCCCCTGACTAAGTACCTGACCACCCTGCCAACCCCCTGTCGTCCCCTGATATTCATTTTGACTCAGAATAGGGGTTAAAACATGTTTTTGTTGCGATTTACTTGTGAGAAATACGTTACTCTTGGCAATTCTTAAGTTTTATGAAAATATATATTTAGTCAATTGTTATTTGTTTGAATATCTTTAGTAATTTATTTCTTAATATGATTGTATTTGGTTGTTTTAGTTTAGTACATGTAGCTTTTTAGATAAATTTTAAGAAGAATAAATGACAGTTACTTTGAAAAGAATGAATTATCAATTTATTGCGTCTTGTCATGAATGGCATGTAATATATCTATATTTATTTATTTGTTAATCTATATTTCCACATGTATTTATTTATTTATATTATTTATTTATTGACTAATTTATTAATTTAATCTATTCCTATATTTCTTTTTCATGTATATTTGTTTTATTGAATTATTAATTAATTGATTAATGTTATATCTTTATTTAGTTTTTAATCTTAATTGATTAATCAATTTATATTATTCAACTTATTTGTGAGTTCCGCATAAACAATCGCAAGGTAAAACAAAATATGCTTTAAAGTATTTTTTAAGCATATTTACGTTTCTTTTAATTCTTTTAATTTCATGATGGATATCAAAATAATCGTCTTATTACACACAATCTGAATTCGGAATTTGTTTTATTGCTTCTTTTACTTTGTTACAAAAATAGAAATGTTCCTCAAAAACTGTACGGTTGTGAAGGTAATTCTGAGCTGTTGATAGTTGACCAGTGACTCTGGGTACACCGAACCAGACACCTATTGTTCTTTTGACTGACCACTATACACTGTTTATTCTGTGGCAGCACGACCGTATCCACTCTGCAGGTGTTATTTCTTTCACAACCGTGACAAGTTTCTGAGGAAATTTTTATTTACCAAAGTAAAAGGGAACAATAAAACAAATTCCAGATTCAGATTGTGCGTAATGAGACGACGATTTTGATACCCATCATGAAATTAAAAGAATTAAAAGTAATTTGAATATGCTTAAAAAATAGTTTGAAGCATACTTTGTTTTACCCGGAGACTGTTTATGAATAAATACACAAATTGAATAAAATGAAATTAAGCAATCAATTAGAATAAATGAAATAAATGAAATAAAATATACAAAAAAAATTCTAAATAAATAAATTTATTTATTGACAATTAAATAAAACAAATACTTAAAAATAGATTAAATAGAAAAATTGAATAAATAAATGAAAAAAAAAATAGATAAATAAACAGACAAAGATATAGATAGAAAAGAAACATGAATAAATTAAATTAATAAATTTACTAAAGATACTTCAAAAAAAAAAAAAAATAATAATAATAATTAGAGACAAATTAAATCTATTTTTTATTTATTTGTTTATTTATCTATTTATTTATTTTTTTATCTATCTGTTTATTTATTTATTTAATTTATTTCTTTTTTAAATGTTTGTTTTATTCAATTATAACTTAATTAATGTTATTATTATTTTTATTTATTTTGTTAATTCATTTAATTTTAATCATTATTTTTTTTTTTTTAAGATCCTATTTATTTGTGTAGTTCCGCATAAACAGTCTTATGGAAAAACAAACAATGCTTCAAACTATTTTAAAGCATATTTTCATGTCTTTTAATTCTTTTAATTTAATGATGGGTATCAAAATAATCGTCTTATTATACACAATCTGAATTCGGAATTTGTTTTATTGCTTCTTTTACTTTGTTACAAAAAATAGAAATGTTCCTCAAAAACTGTACGGTTGTGAAGGTAATTCTGAGCTGTTGATAGTTGACCAGCGACTCTGGGTACACCGAACCAGACACCTATTGTTCTTTTGACTGACCACTATACACGTGTTTATTCTGTGGCAGCACGACCGTATCCACTCTGCAGGTGTTATTTCTTTCACAACCGTGACAAGTTTTTGAGGAAATTTTTATTTTACCAAAGTAAAAGGGAACAATAAAACAAATTCCAGATTCAGATTGTGCGTAATGAGACGATGATTTTGATACCCATCATGAAATTAAAAGAATTAAAAGTAATTTGAATATGCTTAAAAATTAGTTTGAAGCATACTTTGTTTTACCCGGAGACTGTTTATGAATAAATACACAAATTGAATAAAATGAAATTAAGCAATAAATTAGAATAAATGAAATAAATAAAATAAAATATATAAAAAATTCTAAATAAATAATTTATTGACAATTAAATAAAGCAAATACGTAAAAATAGATTAAATAGAAAAATTGAATAAATATTATAAATAAAAAAGATACATGAATAAATTAAATTAAATTAATAAATTTACTAAAGATACTTCAAACAAATAATTCGTGACAAATTAAATCTATATTTTTATTTATTTATTTACTTATTTATTTGTATATTTATCTATTTATTTTTTTTTTATCTATCTGTTTATTTATTTATTTAATCTATTTCTGTTTTATATATTTCTTTTATTCAATTATTAATTAATTAATGTTATTTTTTCTTTATTTATTTTGTTAATTCATTTAATTTTAATCATTAATTTTTTTTTAAGATCCTATTTATTTGTGTAGTTCCGCATGAACAGTCTTATGGAAAAACAAACGATGCTTCAAACTATTTTAAAGCATATTTTCATGTCTTTTAATTCTTTTAATTTAATGATGGGTATCAAAATAATCGTCTTATTATACACAATCTGAATTCGGAATTTGTTTTATTGCTTCTTTTACTTTGTTACAAAAAATAGAAATGTTCCTCAAAAACTGTACGGTTGTGAAGGTAATTCTGAGCTGTTGATAGTTGACCAGCGACTCTGGGTACACTGAACCAGACACCTATTGTTCTTTTGACTGACCACTATACACGTGTTTATTCTGTGGCAGCACGACCGTATCCAGGTGTTATTTCTTTCACAACCGTGACAAGTTTTTGAGGAAATTTTTATTTACCAAAGTAAAAGGGAACAATAAAACAAATTCCAGATTCAGATTGTGCGTAATGAGACGATGATTTTGATACCCATCATGAAATTAAAAGAATTAAAAATAATTTGAATATGCTTAAAAAATAGTTTGAAGCATAATTTGTTTTACCGGACACTGTATATGAAGAACTACACAAAATGAATTAAATTTAATTAATCAATAATTAAAATAAATGAAATGAATAAAATTAAATTAATAAATAAAAATTTTAAATAAATAAATTTGTTTATTGACAATTAAATAAAACAAATAAGTAAAAATAAATTAAATAGATAGATTGAGTAAACAAAATAAATTCATAAATGGAAAAAATGAATAGATAAATAAGGAGACAAATTGATAAATAAAGAGATATATGAATAAATAAAATCAACAAACAAACAAACAAACAAACAAATAATTAAATGAATGAATGAATAAATAAATAAATTAATAAATAAATAAAAATATATTATACACGCAATAAATTAATACTTTTTTTAAAGTAACGGGTATTTATTTTTATTAAGATTTATCTGAAAAGATACCAAACAATCAATAAAATAATATTTTGAAAGAAGTTAATAAAGATATTTCAAACGGAAAAACTAATGATTAAATCTACATTTTCACAAAACTTGAAAAGTGCTGAGAATAAGGTATCGATTTTCTCACAAGTAAATAGCAACAAAAACAAATTTTAACCCTTTTCCTGGTCAAAATGAATGTCAGGGGACGACAGGGGGTTGACAGGGTGGTCAGGGACTTAGTCAGGGGACATCAGGGAGTTGACAGGGACGTCAGGGAATGTCAGGGGACATCAGGGGTTAGACAGTGGTAACAGGGGCAAAGTCAGGGGACGTCAGGGAGTAGACAGGGTAGTCAGGGACAACGACAGGGGATCATAGGAGAAAGTCAGGGGGAGACAGGAAAATGTCAGGGACAGACAGGGGAACGTCAGGGGATTTTTTGGAATCTAAGGGGAAAATCATTACAGTAGTGTAGGGTGTGGGAGGATTTCAAAGCCACAATCACCTCCGACTGCAGCTACAATTATTTACCATGTCTGTAAAGGTGCATTGTCCTAAAGCAGCAGACCACCAGCCCATAATTTTCTCCTCTGTTTTTCCTTGATAGCGTCCTTCAATTTTTGTAATTCTGAAACATACTTGTAGATTTGCCTACTGATGGTGTGCCCTGCTGTAAATATTCATTATTACAACATTGCGATCCCAGAATATTAAGGCCATGATCTTGCCTACTGATGCCAATTGCTCGAACTTTTTGTGAAGGGTGAATCAATCTTTGAGGCTTTGACTCTGGGTCAAAATGGCGAACCAGTCTCATCCTGGGTCACAATTTACTTACCACTTAAATATTTTTTTCAGGATTTCGCTGATAGCGGGTTAAAGGTTATCTGCAAAGTTTCAGTCTAACCAGCTCCCGATCGGGCGTTAGTATCCCGAGAACCCACTTTGCAGAAGCTTATTCATATGAAGTATATTAGACAATACTGACTGAACTGACCCATAACTAATCTTAAGGGTATCTGCAATGTACTGAATGATCACTCTTCTACCATTCCTCACCATCCGTTGGACAGCCTCACCATGAGTTTCAGATGTGGCATCTCTAGGGCGAGTGGACATTGGATCATCGTCAATGCTGGTTCTAACACGTTTAAACTTAAAAGAAGTCCATTTCTGTACAGTGGAACATGCAGGATACTCATCACTAAATGTGGATTCGTTCTTTTTTTGTGAAAGACATTTCATCACTGCTCGATGTTCTAACTTATCCATCTCAGAAAATTTACCACTAGCTAGCAACTTCAACAAATATCTAGTTTATTAAACACTTACACAAAATAATCTCTGTAAATTATTTTTGAGTTTGATAGTCAATTCAAGTTCTTTAACTGATACAGAACTGAAGTGATGAGGAATTTACATGGCTTCGTTCTTTTTGATCTACACTCGTATAAAAAGCATGAAATACGGTATAATACATCTGAGTAGATGTTGAATAACGACGTGCTTCATACATATATGTATGTTTATATATGAGAAGTAAAACAGAGGTGAACTAACCATAATCATACCGCAGATAGTCGGTAACTTGTAACTGATGTATGTAACCGTGATTGAGCAACAGGAAAATAGTGTTAACCAGACTAGCAGCATCAGTACGTGTACCATCATATGAGAGATTTAAATCAACAAACACTCCACCAGATCTGTTGAAAAAAAAAAAAAAAACATGGATGATGTAGGTATTTGAAATTCATGTTTCGTTTTCAAAAACACAATAACGTTGAAAATTAGACAAATCAATGAAATATATGGAGATAACGAACAGTATTCAAGCTCAAAAGTCCATTAAACAATACAAAATAGGAGCAGAGCAAACACGGACCTCCAAACATCAGAGGTGGGATCAGGTGCCATGGAGGAGTGAGCATCCCCTGCCGACTGGTCACACCCGCCGTGTGCTCCTTGTCATGATCGGGAAATAACGGAAAAATCCGTCGACAATTCAGTGTGTAAATAATGGCCTAACAATTAGTAAGAAAAACGTCAGTCAGCATTTGACTCAATGATAAATTGTATTTGCTGACAAGGTTATTATATCGACCATAGAACTTACGAAATGATGACTTTAAACGAGACAGCTGATATTCTTGTTTCATCAACTTGTTTGTCAATAATTTACCTCGTTTTAGAAAGTGTACATACGTAGAACATGCTCTTGCGTATCGAATCAACTGAGAGATATATACCCCGTATGCAGGTGATGAAGGTATATTGCTGCATAAGTAAGGGAAGTTGACGATTGAAAAGTTAAAGTCATCACGTTTATCATAAAGCTTGGTTGTTAGATTACCATTAACGTCTTTTTCAAGTAAAATATCCAAATATGAAACAGATGTGTCAGACTCTGTGGTGTCTTTTATCTCAAGCTCACCATGATATATCGTATCGCCATAAGAATGGAAATTGCCATTGTTAATTGACAATACGTCGTCGATATATCTAAATGTCGAGTTGAAGGCCACAGCAAGTGTTTTCTTCTTTTCACGTACAAGATTTTGGACAAATTCTACTTCATATGAATACAAAAAAGGTCTACTAATAACGGGGCGCAATTGGTACCCATGGGAATTCCAATAGATTGTTGGAAGACCTGGTCTCCAAAAACCACATAGATATTGTCAATCAGAAACTCAAGCATCTTTTTAATGTCAACTTCAGAGTACTTGTGTGTACAATCAGAATGTTTTTTAACAAAATAATTTTGCAAATGACCAATGACAAGGTAAGTATATTTACGAGTTCCATTTTTATTGAAAAAGCAGCTGTCAATGATATCAAAAAGCCTGGACTTTAATTTATCGTGGGGAATGGTTGTGTATAAAGTTGAAAAGTCGTAAGTTTTTAAGCTGTTGATTTTGGTAAAATCTTGTGATTTCAAATTTTCCAAAAGTTCCTTGGAATTTTTTAGTATCCACATCTGATTTACACCACTTCTCGAATATATTGTTGCACAGTACTCTTGAAGTTTCTCCTTCACCACTTTTAAAATCTTAGTGAGGAGTAAAGAAAGAGGCTTGGTTGAACATTTACTGGAAACCGCTATGTATCTTTGTTTGTAAGGATTTTTATGAATATCGGAATCCAATATAAATATGGTAATTCAAATTCATTTTGGTTGTTTGGAATATTAAAAATGTTCAAAACTGACATGATTTTGAAGAATTTCTTCCTTAGAAAGGGAACTATGTGTATAAGTTGGATTACCACTTGTAGAATTAAATCCAAGTTCCTCTAAAGAAGAAGCTTTTAACGTCACCTGAGTCACTCATATGACCAGTTGCTATCCGTTAAGTCTGCCGTGCGTAAACGTTTCAACTTTTGAAAAATTTAATCAAAATGTACTATTACGCCCCTTTTAAGAGGAGATAATTAAGAAATAGTTTAAAGCTTGTCAAAAGTATGCAACCATCTTCGTATACTGCAAATTAAGGTTCAAACCACGGTTCAGGAACAAGAAAGAGGTCACGAAAGGAGTCTATCATTTAGGCTACATACAAATGTGAGTAGACTTAAAAACCTCTATTCAGGAACTATCAATTTTTATGCAACTATTCCCATTTAGTGTAGATTTAAGTTAGTTTATTCACATTATGGTCCTTGAGTCAGGTAAGGGGCACAATATTTTTTTTTAATTTGAACTACACTTACATATTTAAAAAAAAAAAAAAAAAAGAATCGTCAATGACTACAGGATTTAGCATAGTCAAATTATTTAAGTATACACATGCTTATATAATTTGGTACAATATTTTAAATTATGATTCCCAATGGAAGTAAAAAGTTCTAAATGGGGTCCTTTTTTTTTTTTACAAAGTATATAGAGCATAAAAAAATTATAAAAGATCTCTTTCTCAATAAAAGATTGATACATGTACAAATATTCAGAATCATATTCAATCATCATTTTGCACTGCAGAATGTAGTCATCAAAAAAGGTGGGATTCTTACATTGTATTGTATTGTTTGTTTGTTTAACATACATTCGAGAATTTTTTACTCATATTGAGAGGCCACCACTTGCCGTTGGATGGCTACAAATTTAGACCTGTACTCGACACTTACGGCCTTTGAGCAGTGAGGAATCTTTTTCATGCCAGCACCTACTGCGACATGGGACCTCGGTTTATACGTCTCGCAGTGGGATTCGAACCCGCTATGTAAGGATCAACTCCTTACTCCGCGACTCAAGGGCAAACGCTCTAACCACAGTGCCACCTTTGTATTATAAAGAAATAAGTAAAATATCTCGCCACAAAGAAAGTGACAAATTATAAAATAATTACAAATATATCTTAAGAAAATGTTAATTCACATTTATCTTAATATTTGCCATTTGGAGGGAAAAAACCACCATGTGACTTAGAAAAAAAAACCTCGCATGATAAAAGTGACCGCTACGATCTATGGGCGTTTTGTTTTAAACCTAAAATTTTGTATGGAATATTCCATTTTTACGAAAAAAATAATACATGAATCCATTTTATATGAATTGAGATTGTTTTACAAGATATGATTGTAGGTTTTACATAAAAATCATCTCCCTTGGTCATGATGTTCTTGAGACTCATGGTAATAAAGTCCCTGACTTACAGCTTAACTACGGATTAAAAGAACAGAAAAAACATAAAAAGCAATGCAACTGACAATATCGAACTGCCGTTACACTCAATCCTGTTATAAAAAGGTAAATAACAATTACCTGATTCAACTCCCACTTCCAAAAATGATACATAAGAATGATTTAACCTCAATTCCCAAAAAGGTATTAGAACAAATACCTGCATGATTTAACCCTACTCCCAAAAGGTAGATAAGAAATACCTGAATGATTTATCCTCGACTTCCAAAAAGGTAAAAAACAATTACCTGAATGATTTAACCTCCACTCCCAAAAATGCTTGCATTCCGCTGAATTGTTCTCGAAACTGAAAGGCATTAATAAACAATGTACAGCTGAAAGACACTTAATAGATAAATGCTAAAATATGCCAGTTCATACTCACACTTTCTGTCACAATTCTCGTCAGTTCTTGATAATATGTTGAAATGTTAAGGAGTAACTCATCAGACCAGCTATATGTTGCTAATTCTATAGTTACAGACATCTGCTGCCCTGAGAATCATATTAGAATGGTGAAGTCTTCACAATCTTAGTTTAATAATATAAGGGTCATTAAAAATTCGCAGAAAATGTCATATATTCGTCATATTTTTTAAAGTTAAGATCAACATACCATCATATGTGTACCATTTATTTTGTCTATTTGTGCATTAATATTTGATCGTATGGAACTTATGTTACTTTCTTTGAGAATCAACGTTTTGTAACTACGGCGCTAAAATCATACCACGTGACACTTTCTTTGCTAACAATTGTTCAAGTAGCATTAGGCCTAGTTAATTCGTCAGTGCTTTATATTTTTTTTTTTACCGAGATATGAATGATTTTTTAAAAGAGAGCTGGAGTTTTGACTATAATTATTATACAATATATTGTTTGTGAATTACTAAATTTTGACGTGCTCTCTGACACTTTTTTCGAAGTTTAAAATCATTTTGAAAATATCATGATGTGGACATCTGCTTTATTTTTTAACAACAACTTTTTGCTTGTATATGCTTTACATTTTGTTCTGTTATTTCTTACATTATTTTGATACGTAGCAGGGGAGATCATTATACATTTTACTATAGTATGTAAAAGATAATTTGTATAAGAAAGTGTTTTTGTAAACTTCCCATTTATTGTACAGTAAATACTCGTTGTCTTTTTCAATAAATGACTATTCACACAATTACTGTTCTGTGCTATTTTATCCAGTAAAGGGGGCTGGATATATAATTGGAACTTAATCACATCTAACAATATGTATTACATAAATAAATATTTTTACTCAGATTATTCGGATTAATTGTTGAAATGTTTGTTTGTTTATTGTTTAACGTCCCTCTCGAGAATTTTTCCCTCATATGGAGACGCCACCACTTGCCGGTGGAGAGCTGCAAATTTTGACCTATACTCGGCACCTCAGGACCATTGAACAGTGGGGATCTTTTTCGTACCAGCACCTACTGCGACACGGGACCTCGGTTTATCGGTCTCATCCGAAAGACCGGTCTCCACGTCCCACAGTGGGATTCGAACCCGCGACGTAAGAATCAACTCCTTACTCCGCGACTCTATAGCGAACGCTCTAACCACTGCGCCACGCGGGCTACAATTGTTAAAATGAGTTAATTTACTAAATTGTTTATAATATGACATTAACTAATCTATGACAAAACGCATTTCTTCAATGAACCTCGTAAGTTTTTGAAATTAAAACCACAAGCATGATTATATTAATAAAGTTAATAAATGTGTAAAAATTACTATGTTTTGAAATAAGACAAATTTGAGTACAGTACATTCCTCCTTTCCAATGATGACTAATATGATAGACGCTTATACTGCAATAACAAAGCAAATTATGACAATGAAGTGTTCTCATGAATACTGACCACTCGAAGGTAATGGGGTTGGTTGCTGGGGCATGGTTTCAGTCGTACTGTATGTTCTAGAAACTAAACAGAAAAGGACATTTAATGTAGATTTAAACCAGAAAGCTCTGATGAGACTGTATCATCACTGATTTAGACAAAGTAATTTGGTGCAATTTCGTTTAAAACACACTTGAGTTGGGAAACCCAGCACGTTAAATTCAAGCGACAGTATTGCAACATATATTCATTCCAGTTTTAGTGCCAGGCAGACCATGTTTATTGAAATTCAAACAAGAGGTGCATAAGACAGTCAAAAGACGGAGGATGAGAAATTCTATACTTATTCGTGGTAACGACCATTTGAGTAGCTGTAGGTAAAGAATGCTTGCATGCGGACAAAGGCGAACAATTATCCTTCACGTGAGTCTACAATAAGTTTATAGTATAAGTAAAAATCAAATGAGATAATTCTCAGTCTGCGGACACTATTTCTATCGCTACTCTACATCATGTATTGCATTTGTACATTCACAAGTGGTATCAGAAAGCAAGTTTAATGCAGGCCTGAAATTGGAAACTTGATATGGCATATTTTTTTATGAATTTATTTCTGTACTTCTGTGGTTTATGTGAAATCCTGCACAGCATAGTCCCCATAATAGAAAGAGATACATGTCAAAGTTAATGACGTTTAGTGCAGTTGCTGAAAGTAATATCTTTTGGACCAAAAGACTTATCCAACAATTTAGTTAAGCTTATATAAATGGGATTAATCGTTAGAATTTGTAACCTTTAGTAATGGCTCCCGTTGTTAGAGTTGTGCCTGACTTCGTGCTGGTTACTGTCGGCGTCACTCCCACGTCATCTGAAATATAGCGTTTACTGCCTCAAATTTCTGACAATGAATAGTGGTGTGTAAGTTTCATGAATTCTTGTTACTAGGAAATTTGAGTTATATTTAATTCCGTTTGATTTCTAGTGTACAGATAAATCTAAAAATTAAAAAATTAAAAAAACCCAGTAAGATTGTACAAATAGACTACATGTGTCTATATTAAACATTTTAAAGCTTAGACACAGATTTGAACTTAACATTTCCTCAAATTTTCTGTATAATATCACGACTTATATATTGCTATAGCATTTCACACGAAAACATAATTAAAAACTTATTTTACCTGGAAATTATTGGAACTACGAATTCCGGGACGCGTTTGATTACCACATCTTTGCACTTACACAATTTTAACTCTATCCCTAATATTTAAGAAAAGAAGCGATTTTGTTATGTATTAATGAAAAATATTACATCTATAATCCAGAAAATTCAGAGTAGAAATGTTCGAAAGCAAAACCAGCTCACCAGTATTGTCAGTCCGTGCTCTGTAATGTGTATAGAGTTTAACAAATTGAACACACCCGTGAAGCGTAAACTTTTTTTGTAAACAGGGCACGAGCTCTGTTATTGTTTATGTTTAAGATTCACCGGGTGTGTTCAATTGTTAAACTCTGCACACACCACTGAGCACGGACTTACAAAACTGTGAGTGGGTTTTGCTTTCGAACATTTCTACTCTGAATTTTCTGGGTTATAGTTTTAATATTTTTCATTAATACACAACAAAATTGCCACTTTTCTTAATTATTAAGAATAAAATTAAAATATGTGAAAGCGCAAGGATGTGTCAATCCAACGCGTCCAGAAATTCGAAGTTTTAATAACTTCGAGATGAAATAAGATTTGTATTATATTTTAGTATGAAATGCTATAGCAACATACAAGTCATGAAATTATACAGAAAATTGGAAATAATATTAACTTCAAATCTGTGCCCAAGCACCTTTAATACGAGTTTTTGAACTCTGAAATGTGTTAAATCATTTACAACTCAAACGACTTTTAAACCTGCCATGCTTTTGTTAGTCATAATTAACTATAGCTAAGTAAATGCACATTTTCGGAATATACTGCTACTAAGCAAAGGCATAAAAGAAAAGATCTCATGAATTTCGCAATTTTAGTATATTTAATTTTTTTTTGTATTTCTGATTAAGTTGCCCCCCTTTCTGCAAGAGTAATAGCCTAAATGAAATTAGGTCCGTTATAAACTTAGTTTTCACGGAAAGTTTTCTTGAATGCCATTCCCTCTGAGGTATTTCCACATATCTTTTTTTTAGCCAGTGGAAAGTTTTTACCATATTCCTCATATTCTACACTTTTGTTAATTGTCTTGGAACAGTCGTGATTCAAACGCAAATAAAACATTTGACGTCAAAACAGAAAGACCAGACCTTACTCAAAACATGCTAACAACTTTTTTAAAATAAAAGGCATGTGGAAAGTACGCTAGGGAGAACGGTGCTCAATTCCAAGATATGTTCTGTGAAGACTTAGTTTATAACATGCATAATTGCATTTAGGTTGTTATTCGTGCAAAAAAGAGCAAATCTACAAAGTAGAATATTAACTATGAAAAAAAAAGAAGAAGTAAAATTGCTAAATTCTTCATATTTTTTGCTTGTGCCTATGTTTATAGCAATATATTAATTTCCAATTAATTCGTTCATTAGTTCACAAAAGCATGTGTAGCAAAAATAATTTTGAGCTGTTTAATGACATAGAGCAATTTCTCCTTTGGAAAAATACCTGGATCAATACAACTGCGTGCACATCCATTGAAACAGCATTTCCATTTTCCTGAACAAGAAGTGTCTCCAGTGCAAGTGTCTAGACAGGTTCTGAAAACAGCCATGGAGAAATATGGACAGACCCCTGGTTTTACCTCTGTAAAGTAATTGAATCAAAGATGGAGATAACGAACAGTAATCAAGCTCAAATGTCCATTGAAGCAATACAAATCGGGAGCAGAGCAAACATAGACCTCTAAAAACATCATAGGAGTAAGCATCCCCTGCCGACCGGTCACTGCCGCCGAGTGCTCCTTGTTACGATAGAGAAAAACGGAAAATCCGTAGACAATTTAATGTGTAAACAAGGGCCTAACAAATAGCATGAAATACGTCAGTCAGCCTTCGATTAAATGAAAGATTGTATTTGCTGACAAGGCCATTGAATCGAGCATATAACTTGCGAAAAAATGACTTCAAACGAGACTATTGATATCCTTTTTTCATCAACTTGTTTGTCAATAGCTTGCCTTGTTTTAGAAATTGTTCTTACATAGAGCATGCTCTTGCGTATCAAATCAACTGGGAAACATAAACCACATATGCAGGTGATAAGGATATATTGCTACATAAGAAAGGGGAGCTGACGATGGAAAAATTGAAGTCATCACGTTTATCGTCAAGTTTTGTTGTTAGATTACCATTACGTCTTTTTCTAGTAAAATATCCAAATATGACACAGATGTGTCGGACTCTGTGGTATGTTTTATTTCAAGTTCACTGGGATATATCGAGACAACATAAATTAATATTAATCAATATTAATCAAAGTTTAAGCTGAAGAAATATGATCTAAATATATATCAGTGAAAGGTGAAAGAGATATACATTTTTCGGTTCTAGATATTTTTAATATATTAATGTTCTCTGTTTTGATTCTGAGGAAAAAAACATGAGATGTCATGATTTAATCAAACTTTAATACTTCATTACATGGTAGATTCGTTCATCCTAAATGAAAGAAAAAGTGAGCAAGCTCACATACCCCACGCTCACCCAAAACTCGACAACGCAACACGTAATGAATGACACAGTGCATTTTAAATACACAGTATAATTCAAAAAGGGGCATTAATTGCAAAAAATCAAAACTTGAAAGTGGGGGGGGGGGGGTGTGTGTGAGAACTATCCAAGATTGTGTGTGTGTGTTAAATCATTAATATTTTGATCTCAAAATTAATAGGGGTCTTTTAAGGTCATAAAATATTTCACATAAAATTTCATTACAAAAGCTGATCCCACTGGATTTCCTTATTACCTAGCTGGAAAGTTTCTTCGATAATAGGGAAAACTCTAAGGGCAAAAATAATGGAATCAGAATTTCCTGATAATATGCACATCTACACACTGTGTACTAAATATCTGCAAAGTTTGACCAAATTCTGTGCAGCGGTTTAAAAGGAGTTGCGCTGAAAAACTGTTCATCTGTATATTCAAGATATGGCCAAAAATCTAAGTTGAAAAGTGCCGAAATTCCCAGAAAAATAACGGAATCGGACTTTCCTGGTAATATGCACATCTACACATTGTGTCCTAAATATCTGCAAAGTTAGACGAAATTCTGTGCAGCTGTTTAAGAGGAGTTGCGCTGACAAAAAAAACAGGACTGACGGACTGACTGATTGACGGACGGGTCAAAAACATACCCCCCGCAACTTGTTGCTTAGGGTATAACTATGCAAGATTAAGGCAATGTCTTTACCTCTTGTGTTAAAAAACTTTTGCTCTAAAATCATCTTACCCGGTAGTTCAAAAATGTAACGCTTAAAGACTTCCTTTTGAGATGTTTCTTTTGCTTTTCTCAAACCTGCATTTTTTCAATGGACTTTTGTGCTTGATTAATGTCCGTAGCCTTCATATTTCATTTTTAGCATTGCACATATACATCGTTGCACGTGAACACTGTTGTAAGATCACTAATATATAATTGTATGACGGAGCATAAAGCTAAAACCGAAGTGTTTTTCATTTTCAACTTCAAACTAAGGACGTTTTAATTCTACTAACATATTTCTGATAATTTTTGATAGACTAGTATTACTTTTATCAAATTTGAGGTCTCCTTGAATTCGTAGTTGATGTATAAACCCATGTCCAGAAAGCATGTACAAGACATTGACCACCGATGAAGAACTGATACGATTTTTGTTGTATGTTACAATGACGTCTGCAGTCACTAATGGCCTATTCCTAAAAGTACATAAAACAAGAATGATATTAAAGAAAATTGCTTGTTGATGCATATTATATTGCACAAATAAATTTAAAGAAATATTTCATTTGAAATTTAGTTTTAAGTTTATTTTTCAACTTTTGTTTTTCAAACAGACAACCTTAGTGACGAGACATCAAATCGAATGAATTCTGTGGACGTCTTCATCTGTTCTTCAAACTGAAATAGAGCATCCATATTGATGAGGAATATAAACATTTCTTCCAGCTAAAGATCTTGACTTTTGTTCATCATAACCTCATCATAGTTACAACTCACATTTGTAACAACTGCCTTTTGTATTTCTCTGTAGAAAGATGAATTTGGATCCAGCAATTCAACAGTCCATTGGTAGTCTGGTAATGTTACCGAGACGAGCATTTGTTCGGCTAAAAAAGAAAACAATTAGAACAATTCTCATGCATTTTTATAGATTCACATCATTAAACAAAAGAATCCGATCTTTCAATTGTCAGATGGTTTTATATACGAATAAATTAGGCAAATACCTATGCATTAAAAAAACAAACATTTTTTCATATTTTAATAAAAGAAATTATGGGGGATAAATGAAGTTAAATTCAGAAAGGAATTTATGTCGGATATTTACAAATCGATTTAAATTCCGGAAGAGATCAGAAATCCCTGGTGAAATTTTACTTTTGAAAAATAAAGGCTATATGCTCTTGTTTGCTTAAACCATCAGACGCGTTTGATCAATTCTTAATAGACTGGAATGTTTGTGAAAATTACTATTTCCTTGTGCGAAACCTTGTTCTTAGAACAGAGAATTGAGCTTGTTTTACACTGGAACCACAGAAGGTGAAAATGAGACTAAATTCTCTCCATCAATTTTATAAAATGTTCTTCATAAGAAAGTTAAAAAAAATGTGCTTATTTATTTTCCAAACTATCAAATCTTCAAATCTAATGACAAAAGTATCAATCCAAAAACGAATCATTTATTACATTTAAAGAAAATAAAATCTCACCATTCTGTTGAAGTATTGGAAACTCTGGATATCTGAGATCATAATATGACTTGATTTCTGTAAGAAAATTATGCTTTTCTATTAAGACCTACAATCGACTTCATCATATGATTATGATAAGAACCGTGTGCAAATTTACGGTTGAGCTAACTGACCTAGAAGCACTGAAAATATTTCAATTTCCTTAATAAATCTAATGATTGCTAAAATCAAGAGTTGGTCACTTTAGTTATTTACAAATACCATAACTTTTATTTACAGATAACGACCATGACTTTGTTTTGTAGGTCTAGACACCATATAACATTCTTTTTTATTAAACTGATTTTGTTATTCAAGTGTTTATGGAGCTCAAGATAGTAAGAATTTAAGTCAAGTAAATTCTCACAAAACTAACCGTTACCCAACCAGATATGAAAAAATCTAGAATTTGTTTAAAAAATTGTACATTTAAAAACACCAGGCCCGAAGACCATAAACTGAGACTAAAAATTTAAGCCTCAAAATTTTGATTTTGAATATCTTAACTCTAAATTCAACAAACATGTATGAAAAGTTGCATGTTTGTAAAATATTCAAATACAGTAGAATAATAAAAATTTGGTTTAATTTCTCGATTACTTCAAAAGTTATACAAATTTGAAATTTTGACTAAGTCTGTTTTCAGTTTATGTTCTTGGGATCAGACCACATTTCAATAATACATGACAATGTAGGAAAAAGAAGATAAACAAGCTTGAATCTCATTTAGATATGTCTTCAAAGTTGTTCCATAGCACTATACAAAAAATATAAGTTCACAATTCAGCTGAAAGACACCCCCCCTAAGGTTTGAGTCTCTCATTTCCATTTTAAATGAAAAACGTGTAAATAGCAAATAATGATCAGTCTTATAAGCTACAAACAATACAATCTGTGAACAGGCATAAAACATGGACCCCCCGAAACCCCAGAGGTGATATCAAGGTGATTTTATTTTATTTTATTTTTTTTTGAAATTCTTTGGAGTTTTTGAGAAACTGTATCTGATTAAGACTTCTTCTAGAATATGCTGTAACACAGTACGTCTAAAGTTTTCTCCTTTACAGTGGTTAATATATTTGTGAGGAGTAAAGAACATTTGCTGGACCCCGCAATACCGGTATTTCTTTGTACGGATTTTTATGAAGATTAGGGATCCAGTAAGGTAGAAATGAACTATGGGTAAAAGTTTGGATTCCAGAATTAAAATCAAGATCTTCTAAAATACAGTTATAATAATAAGAGCGGAACAAATATAGACGATATTTTTACAAGCCTTGTCTTCTCGAAGAGACATCAAACAAACAAACAAACGAACGAACGAGCCTCTGCTATGTTATGAACCATAACATATTGTTCATGTATAGTCTTTTTAATTCTTTTATCAACTCCGATTTCGTAAAAACTAAAGGATTTAGCCTTTTTACTTTCTAACACGATTATTTAATATATTTCCGAACATTTAATCCACTCTAACAAAGTGTGTAGGTATTCTACTTCATATCTAGCCAAACGTCTGGCATAATCTGCGACAGAAATCATAATATAATTGAAGTTTTGGTCCCAATTAAAAGATCAAGCTCCCTGTATTTAGGCCCTTTTAAGAATCTTTGCTTTAAGATCGTCATTTTCCACTACATTAACATCTAAAGTAATAACGTGAAAAAGCGGTAAAAGGAACCAGGAGAACAAGAACAAGAGGATTTTGTTTTAGATGTTCAATATCTAGATGCTGTAAAATGTGTTTGTAATTGAAAAGTTTGGAAGGAACAATTTGATAATATCTGTAGAAAATGGAAGATGTTCACTTCAAGAGTGAGCAAGGACCCAAAGGCCCTTAACAGTTATCTGATTAATAAAACAACCCGTAAAGGATCCATGGAATTGAGAATTAAAGTAACACAAAATAAACTGAAACTCAAAAACAAGTTAAAAGGATGATCAGAGATCAATAAAAGGTAGTCTGGTAATCAGCAACAATGCATTACTTCCCTGTTATATGCAATTGCAATCTACAATCTATTACCATCATCAAGTGATTAGAGCGTCTACTCTAGAGTCGCGAAGTAAGGAGTTTGGTTTTGTAATGCACTCTCAACCACTACTGAAATAATTATTTCAATAGTGGTCGTTATTTCAATAGTGGTTGCAACAGTGGCGTCTCCATATGAGTGAAAAATTCTCGAGAGGGACGTTAAACAACATAAATACAAAGAAAAACCATCATCAAATATATTACAGTACCCGCATCGTTATTCTTTACAGGATACACGATACGATAGGATACACGCACGATACGATAGGATACACGCACGATACGATAGGATACACGCACGATACGATAGGATACACGCACGAAAGGATAAACGCAAAACACGATAAACGCAAAACACGATAAACGCAAAATACGATAAACGCAAAACACGATAGACCTGATAAACGATCTTCACGATAGGATAAACGCAAAACCTGATAGGATTGTTTCAAAATGCGAAACGTTTTTTGACAAGACGAAAAGTTTTATTTTTGATATACTATAGTAAGATAATTTTAATTACTTACAAAGCCGCAAATCGAAATGATAAAACATTTAAATTTATCATGATAAAACATTTGAAGTAATTATGCTTTGTAAAGATATGGTATTTTTGTCAATAAAATTGATCGTCATCAAATTCAAACTGTAATTATTTTAAGAATAATTCCACTCTATGATGGAAATTAGGCGATTTTTTTGTGTAATTATACAAATGTCGAAATTCCTTCGAATCGCTAAATTTGAATTTTGAGTCCGTAGACAAGCGAAGTTTTACACCCAAGTGCAATAAATTCACGAAACGCTATAAATATATTCATTATTTTAACAAATAAAACCTTATGAAATTCATAACAAACATTGATTATTTTTACGGAAAAACATGTAAAAAAAAAAAAAACTGAAATATTTGGATTCAATATCTTTTGCTAGAAGTCTGCGAAGTATCCAAAATCGCCTTTAACAGTTTGTATTTAATAATTCAAATCTTACAAAAAAAAAAAAAAAAAAAAAAAAAATACTAGTCATAATTTGGGGGGGGGGGGGGGAGATTGAAAATTTATTGTTATAATTATTTAAAGGTTAATGCTTTCTCCTCCAAGTTTTTACGAATTTGATTTGTATTTTATATAAATTAATTATTATTTTTTTACGTTTTAAAATTGCTGAAATTGCTAGTTGCATTGAGACAGACCGTGCACTGGACTGTGAATAATTAATCTCTCCTATATATAAATATTTATGTCACACATATCCCGTGCACATAGAAATTATTTACATATTCCAAGTACATTGTATATGTATATATGAGGAAGGAGACCTGCGAAAAAAATCGAATTTAATAAAATTAATAAACGTCACTAGATCTGTCATCATCTATTATCCGAAAAAATATCGCATTTCCATTCTTTTGTATTTATTTAGGTATTTTTATAGGCCTGTAAGATTAAGCTAGAAGGGAGCATGCACTCGTATAAATAAAAAAAAAATGTTACAGTGTACCAGCATGTGTAGTATACAGTAGTAATATAATGCTTATATAATATTGCCCATCGACAATAATAATGTCTTTAGCCATTTTTGTTTGCTTTTCAAAACATTTCTTTTTAGACCCCACCCCCCTCCCCCGGCCGCCCCAAAGAAATGATATTGCTTTCTTAGCGTGCTTGTGTTATAAGCATTTACAATAACAGAATGTGTATCTACTATAGATACGTGTAAACTAAGCTTACATTGTATATGAATATATTTATTGGGTACTTAAACTTTGTATTAAATAACATTGAATGGTTACGTACACTTGTTTACAACATATTAGAACACACACAAAAAATAAATAATAAATCAATTTCCACAATTTGACAAGTGGATTTTCGGATTGAATAATTGTCAATTATTGCTATTAGACTTTGTAATAATTGTTACAAAACTTATCTTATATAGGACGACATCGGTGAAATTAGACAAAACTTTGTAAATTATGAAAGTCTTAACCCCGTATGAGGCACAGTCAGCGGGGAAGGGGGATCCATAACGCCCCCCCCCCAAAAAAATCCGATTCAAAAAGCCAAAAAATAAATAAATAAATAAATAAAAATAAGATAAAATAGAAATATATATTGACTTCTTCAATATAGTCACGTATTATATGCAATCGATAAACACAAATAAAATTAAATACAAGGTATTTACCAGTCTTGTGTATCACCGCAGAACCGGCCGGGCGATTTTTTTTTTTCATGTAACTTTGAGACGCCTTTACATGTAACAACGACAGACAACACAGAAAACCCTAAGATCCAGAAGTACCGCAAGCGCATTTTTTTTTATTTGATCACACCAATCATATTTATGACTGTAAACCTATAAAAATTACATAAGGATAAACAAATGAACTAAATCAACGAAGTTTGGAGAACAAACCTCGCCTATATTTTATTTGATTCAATTATATTTAATTTTTAATCTGTAACGGAAGTGTACATTTACCAATTTTTAGTATAAAATCTTAATTGTTAATTAAGTGTTGTTCATAAAAATTATGAACAATATCCAGAAAATAAGTAGATGCATTTCATTGAAACCCAGTAGGGTTCAAGGTAAATACTTGACACCAGGTGAGAGCTAGAGTTCAGGTATGTCTACGTTGAATACACACGGGTCGGTCATGTAGGGGAAAAGGGGGGGGGGTCTTGACTTGACAAGAAGACAGTGCACTGATTAGGCAGGTAGGTGTCAGTTCTCTTGTCACGGGAGCGCTTCCACCTGTCTCTAAGTTACGGTATATATTACTTCATCTCCGCGCCGAAGTAGGTAAGATGTATAATAAAAATTTGTGTGGTTTTGTTTATTTATTTATTTATTTTTTTTTACAGCTTCTAACTGCAGTAGTTAAATATGAATGGCAAACATCTATATTATAATATATACTTATCAGAGAAAAATAATAATACAAAGGAACAACAAAACTTGCGCGCATAGACAAAATTTATGTTTCCGTCATTGATAAAAAGGATAGCCTTAATAAAGATACTGATATTTTTTTTATTCATAATTTATTTTTTGCACACATACCTAATGTTTTATGTTTCTATAATTATCAAAACAAAGTTAATAAAGGTCTCGCTTATGTGACTCTGTGTAAAGGGATTATAATATTTCTATCTTTGACAAAAATATTTCATACATATCGACAAATTAAAAAAAAAAAAATAACGAATGACTCAAATAGTAGATCGATTATTTCATGTCCAAAAATAGAATTTGACTTTCGATTTATGCTCTTTGCTTGGTGACGGTACTTGACGTTTATTTATTTATTTATTTTCTTTAAAAATATACCAGATTTGGAGTATTAGTTTCTCTTTTTGTTCAACAGTTAGATTAATCCTAAATAAATTAACAAAACGAAAGATGAACTCGAGATATCTCGAGTGTTTCTTTTCAAGGTAAAGATAAAAAGCGAGGGTTTCCGAATGCACACGATAAACGCAAAACACGATACACGATAGAACCTGATAAACGATCTTCACGATAAACGCAAAACCTGATAAACGGAAAACACGATAGAAAACGCAAAACCTGATAAACGGAAAACACGATACGATAGGATACGATAGGATACACGCACGATACGACAGGATACACGCACGATACGATAGGATAAACGCACGATAGGACACGATAGAATTGTAAAGAATAACGATGCGGGTACTGTATCACGAAAGTGCTTTAGCATAATATGCAGGTTTCGCATAGTAAATAAAGCAAATATCTCCATACCATTGGCCTCTCTTGATCTTCAAAAATGTATTATGCACTTATATAAGGTATTTCTGTCTCATTCTTATTCACCTATTTTTTTTACAAGTGTACCTGACTATTAAAAACTATGAAAGTACTCTTTGTATTACAAATTAAATTTTTTTTGATAATTCTTTTATTCAATTTACCTCTTAATTACATTTATTACACCTATAGTCATTAGTGAATGATAAAGGGGAATAATTTCTCTTAAAGCAGAGTAATTTTTTCTATACATGTTTATTATAAAAACTCATCATAACTCCAGAAACCCTGACTTAGGGGTCGAATTTAAACCATAAAATGCATTCTTTGGTTGTTAGTATGGGAATTAATGTTGTAGCTGTTGCAGAAAAAATACATTACCCGTGTAAACGGGTTATGTTAATATTTTCTGCAACAGCTGCAACGTGAATTCTCGTACTAACAAACAAAGGAAGACATTTTATTGTTTATACTTATATCTGTACAAAAAATTATTTAAAGTAGGATTAAGTAGATTAAATATTGTATTATTGATATGTACGTTTCATTGATGGAAGAGCTACTGATCAAGATACCCGTAGAGGAGCTATGCTTAGCGATGCTTACTGACTGATAAAAGACAATGGTTTTCTCAAGAAATAAAGGTGATAATATTCGGTGGATGTAAATATTTCACAGTTTTGGCACCCTTGCTCATCATAACCAAGCACTTGATTTGTCTATTGATTACCCAGAAGCAGAGAAGAAAATTTGCAAAGAATTTATGCATTTTACCGTATGATCAATAGAGTCCCGTCCTATCACCAGAACCCCTGACCCAGGGTCCATGAATTTCATAACTTTGGAAAGGTGCCCTGTTCAAATATAATTATGCACTTTGTTTGTCAGCTTAATACCCAGGAGCAGAGACGACGAAGTTCATTGCTTATTAAAATCATACCAACAGTACTGATGGTGTTCTAGAGAAAAGAAGATTTTTTTTTTTTGGATTGCATTGACTTTGACAGTTTTGGCCCCCCTGCTTAAGCCCCCATGAAAAAGAATTCAATATTATTTTTTCCTTTTGTCCATAGATGATAAATATATTTAAGAAGGTGAGCGTATTTAGCCCCTATCTGCAGAAATCATAGGTACGAATCATTGTTTAAAAATCAGTAAAGCAGACGTTCTGGTCGACTTAGCACAACAGGAAACACTTAACGAAAGTGAAACACATAAAATGGTACACTTCAAAAATACCTTGTTTAAAAATTGTAATATTTAGGTCTATTTACAATACCAGTAATGATATCATAATACTAGTACATGGTAACATTATACATAATTTTACAAAATTAACAGCTACATGTATAAGATAATAAGGTATGGATAAAAAATGCATTGAATTTTAGTGGGTGGAAATAATTGGTTTTCGATTTCAGTGAATTTTACTTTATCTAAAAGAATGGACTTGTACAAGGCGAGGACAATCCCCCGACAAGATATTTCTCAATTCTTAAGGTAATAGAAAATTTATATTAATTCGAAAATTGTGTTGTGAGTATCATCTTTCACACTTTGACTCCCTTATTTTATTGAATCATTTTTTGATAAGAAATGTATTTTTTTAGTTACGCAGGTAGGTTAAGGCTTCCCGTAGAATATCACAGTGCACTCTGTGCCTTCACATCTCTGAACTACCAAAATATGACGTCATAATGGAAAATGACGTCAACTCACTGCAAACTTGAGGTGTTATGTCGGGGAGAGTGTCATGAACTTTACACTTTATTTCAAACTGCATGTAAAATGCTAGATAGCTTTTGAAAAATTCACGGGTCGTTAAAGGTTTTTTAAGTCTTATATGTCCGAATATTTTAAAAATACAACGCTTACCTACCCTTGATTGAAATTCAGCATGTTTAAAATGCTTATGAAAAATATACTTTTGAAATGTACTCTGTTTTATACCCGTGGTTGGGGGTAGAATTTATTTTGTGTGTATAAGAGAGTCTGGCGCAGGTGATTAATGAGGATTAATCTGAGAATTTTTGTGGAAATCTGTAAGAGGAGGTTGTTCTTTAACTGAATCTTGCTTGGGAAAAATGTGTATTGGCTTTGTTTTAATACAGATTACGATATTGTGTGGAAAATACCCTCAAATTTGTAGGTAAGTTGAATTTCTCAGGAAATATTTTGTACCCAAGTAATACCATGACTTTTCCCAAGCACATTTCGGATAAACAAGAATACGATGAGTTTATTTATATAACAAAATGTTAATAATTATCGTGTTAATCAGCTGCGCCGAAGCGATTTATATGAAACACTTCAAAAAATTATAAATGACCGTCACGTGATCAACAGAGTCATGTGATATCATAACAAATATGTTAATATATAGCCGAAGAAACCCTTTATATAAATTGGAAGTACTAAGTTCATTACTTATAAATTAAAACCGACCTCGCAATGACATATTATGTTTTGAGCGCATTTTAAAGCTTCGGGAAACCTTAACATAGCTGCGTATATTTTTAAGATACGTGAAAAGAAAAAAAACCTCATGCATGATTCGAACTCACTCCAAAGCTAGCGATGATGCGTAATATTAAATGCCCTAACCACTACGCTTCACAGTCTTCTTGTATTTTGAATGTGTTAGTGTGATTTAAATAAATGAGTTCGACGAATTGCATATTTCTTTTCAAAATTTTTCCATTTTTATATATTAGAAAGAGTTCAGAAAACATAGTATAGATCTTACATTCATTTTTCAGTCAGTTAAACGTTCATGTATAATGGAGATTGACTCATTCACATTCAAAAATTATCTTAAATGACTCTGATAGATCCATTTTCCACTAAATATGCTTTAACAATCAACTAAAAAAAACATAATGTCAATTAATAAGTTATTCAATTAAATAAATGTGTTAAAGATGACATTATCAACAATATAATTTTCGAAAAATATTTTTTTCCCATGAACATTTGAGAAATATATTATCTCAGAGCGGGGAATAGTCCTCGTCTTGTACGCCCCCTTTCTTTGAACAAATCAATATATTTATTCAAGTTGACAAACGACTTAATTGTTAGTTGTTAAAAAGTCAAACAAGCTTCATAAAAGGATCGAGACAATTGAAGTAAACTTAATCAGAGACAGGTATTATACCACAATAATATCGACGCATTACACTTGACATAAATTTTAAACTACTTATAATGACACGTACAGCGCATGTACACAAAGTGATTTCTTGTTTTAAAAATCTTTGTTTTTTATGGTCTTTGGGTCTTCTCTCCATTAAAAAAAACTTTTGGTCTAGATCTTGTTAAATGAATTAAAATAAACAAAATGGACGTTTCAATTTCGTTAAGAGAGCACACAGAGATAGCAAATTACAAGAAAAAGAACAAATGAATGTTTGAGTGCGCCCAGATTCCTGCCAAATCCACATCAAATGCGTACACATTCTTTACTCATTTTTTTTTCTTTCCAGTCATTAAAATGTTAACGGACAGCTCGCGACGACGAACGAAAACAGAGAACAATAGGTCTCCTGAATGAATCAGGTGACCTTAAAATGGTTATTACAGTTGTGTGTTCTTATATGGGTATGTATTTTTGAAACCTGTGCTATTCTGACAGATTCGCCCACATCCATTGGAACAGCATTTCTCACTGGTTGAACAGTCCGTGTCTTGAACACACACATCGTGACAGATTGTTGACACTGACGTCACGATAGGACAACTAGAATTCCTTGTATCTGAAATAGAACATTCAAATAGTTACTTTCGTAATTTATTTTTCTTTTACCAGAATAAGAACCAGCTAAGGTGCTTGTAAATTCCTAAAAATTAAATACCTGGTATAACCCCTATTCCAGTATTGTGTACCATTTGTAAAAGATGAACTGCAAAGTTTGAGAAATCTTGGTTTTTAATTGATTACTAACATTTGATTTTTCGTTATAACATCTTTCATTAATTTTTTCCCAGGAAGGGTGCCTGTTTAAATGCATGTTTCAAAAGATGGAAGCCGTTTATTCTTCAATATTTTCTCTCAATGTAGAGAACAAATTTCCCTACATGATCGATAGAGCCCTGTTCAGGCCAGAACTCCTGACCAAATGGTCAAGAATTTCATAAATCTGATATAAACACTCTTAATCATTGCATTTTTTTTACTGTTTGCCTCCTACTTGCCCAATAGCAGAGAAAAAACTGTCAAAGAATTAACACTTTTTATAACATATTCAAAAGATCCCTGTCCTAACACCAGAACTCCTCACCCAGGCACAATAAATTTGTCTGCTTAGTACTCAGGAGCAGAGAAGAAGATTTTCAACGAATTAATGTACTTAACCTATGTGATCAATAGAGCCCCGCCCCAACACCAGAATCCCTAACCGAGTGGCAATGAATTTCACAATTTTGAATAGGAACCCTTGCTCATCTTAACCATGCGCTTAACTTGTCTTTATACCCAGGGGCAGAGATAAAGATTTTTAAAGAATGAATGCAATTTTACCGTAATTATGATCAATAAAGCCTCGCCCTAGTATCAGATCCCCTCGCCTAGTGTCCATGATTTTTTTTTTCAATTTTGGAAGACGCAGCCTTGCTCATAATAACCATGTACTAATTTTCTGCTAAAAGCCAGGAGCAGATAAGAACATTTTTGAAGAACTTAATAAATGCAATTTTACGATATGACCAGACCCAGAGGCCATTTATTTCACAATATCGGAAGAGGCACCATTGTTCATCATATCTTTGCACTTAGTCTGTTTAATGGATACGGGGATAGAAGAATATTTTCAAAAAATGCATTTTCACTGTATGTTAGAACCTTTGACCCAGGACAATGAATTTCACAATTTTGGTAGAGGGTCTTAAGCTCATTTGTAATCATGCAAACAGACTCGATCATTGCTTGAAATAGTTCAAGAGAGGAAATATTTAAAAATTTACGACCGATGTACAAAAATAGACGAAAGCAGAGAGCAATAGGTCACCAGAGTGACTCATGTGACCCCAAAATGCAGATACCGTTGACAAGCTCTGAATAGACTATTTTGAGTTAAGTGTCCTTAAACTTAGATTATGCGAAATGACCGTCATTTAGAGGAAAAAGCTATTTCACAGAATTTGTGTCTCCCGCTTATGGAAAAAAGAAGAGGTTGGAAGAAGTGGAAAAAATTTGCAGATGGAGAGAGAAACAAGATAAATCTTAGCATTTCAGCTTTTGGCCTTAAAGTCTATAGGAGTCTTTTTAAAGTTAAACAAATTCATGAACATAATTTTCATTGCAAAAGCTTACAGAAAAACTAATATCATTATCTGAAAACTATATATGCAATATATATATATATATATATATATATATATATATATATATATATATATATATATATATATATATATATATATATATATATATATATATATATATATATATATATATATCATGGGTTGGGGCAGATGTGGGTTTCCTTGTAAAAGTGAATTTCTTTGTGCTATATATATATATATATATATATATATATATATATATATATATATATATATATATATATATATGTGACCTCTGACCTTTGACCGCAAAATAAAAAGGATCTACTTAAGGACATAGGGAGTTGTGATATTATTTATTTTTTAGTTATATTTTTTCTCTTAGAAAACAGTAATTGTAAATAAATATCTTTACATTTATGAGATACATATTAAATTCTACTGCAAAAGCTCCAAGACTTTATCAGCTATTGTTCGGAAACGAAAGTGTTACACAAAAATTGAATGTAAGAATTTATGACCTTGACCTCTAACCTTTTGACCCAATATCGATAGGGGTCTTCTTTACGTCATAGGGAGTTGTGATATTAAATTTTATTGAAGAAAGCTCAAAGAAAATTAAAGTTACATGTATCATCTAGAAAATGTTACATGTATTTGTAATGAATAAATTTATTACCTCAAACTTTAACCCTTTGACCTCAAAATCACTAGAGTCTTTTTAAGGCCATAGGAAGTTCTGGTATAAAAGCTCAAAGGCTTCTTGAGATATCGTCTGGAAACGAAAGTGTTACACACAGACAGAATGACAGACGGACGGACAGACCCAAATTAATATCCCCCATTTTCAGTGAAAGCTCATTTTAAAAGAATATAATCGAACATTCAATGTTTTAAAAACGAAAAATTGCTTACTTCCATCAAAAAGCAGATATGATGTAACTGACAGATTGTAGAAGAGCCCTGAGTTAATTTGCCTCTTTAGCTGTTCATAAACATCTGGTGCAGCATGTATAGAACTGTTGTATGTGACTTCGAGGTCCACTTTCGTAAGATTGTCAAAATTCTTTCTAATTACAGGAGAGAAGTACAGATTATTTAATGTTTGCATAAACCATCTGAGAAAACAGTTTGTAACTTTATTTAACAGAAATAAGTAAATTGTCGAAATAAATCACTACCTGTATGAAACAACTTCAATTTGTAAGAATGCTGGATCAGATCCAAATACTACTGCTATCTAAATATTTAAAATAAGAATGATGAGTTTTAATCGTGAAACGCAATTTATTCTGAAATAATCTTAAAACAATTTACTGAAGTATCAATGTACTCACATTACCATCAATGTAGCCAGTGAGTGTACGATAATAATCAGACATCACATCCAGAAGAGTTGTATTCCAGTAAACATCAGAAAGAATAATTGAAAAGGACAGTTTGCTAACTATAAAAATACAAAATAATTAAAATACAAAAATGTGTCATTTAGAACTAGACATTTACTTGTGCATGCATGGTTGAGTTAAGTATGACATGCATAATTGAGAATATGAGGATCATTGTCGATATCATGTAACCCAATCTCTATCTCTCTCTCCTTAAGTCCAGGGGGGGGGGATCCCCGTGATTTCCCATATGTGTATATACGCCCATGCTAATAGTTTTGCTATAATCTAAAAATAACATTTATTAATATTTTTCATATTTACAAACATGGATCAGGGATATGCTGTATACAGGGTTACTTTCGCCCTTTCACACTTGCAAACAATTTTGCCCCGTTTTTAATTCGCACAGTCACAATTCTGTTCAAGAAATTATACTTTGATTTTGAATTCGCCCCGTATTAAATTCGCCCACCTGTGAGTAGGGCGAAAGGGGCGAAAATAAAACGGGGGGAGGGGATTTTCCCTGTAGACAGTACTTGATTTTATATTTATTCAAGCATTTACATGTGTCATGTTGTAAATTTTGACAACAATTTTGTATTTACTGCCACCCGGTAAATTCAAAATTTACAACATGACACATGTATTATAAATCGACTCCACATTTATTTTAGTAGTACAATTTATGATAGCTACTGATGGCTTTAAGTTATAAAACAAATCCAAGATGGATTCACAATTTTCTTGAAATTTATTTCATTTGTTCAAATTTGGTCCCACATGCTACGCAGAAGATGTTTGTGAAGTTTAGAGCTGAACACGAGTCGTAAAAGGAAGGGATGTCCGCCATATTTGTCTCAGTTGGCGTCTTATTCTTGAGCTCCTGTATCCTATATAAGTCTTATATTATAAGCTTCTGCCTTCCTAACACTTTAGTATTCCGCTGTACAGACCTCACCTGTAAGGATGTGTTTCGCCATTGTTACCAAGTCGATTAAATTTTTCAAATGTATGCAACTATACTTTGTCTGGAGAAAAGTAACATCAATTGCACAGGTCGTTTAATTAAAAACAAGTACGAAATGCACGTAAATTTTACCAAAATCAGTAACATCAAAACGTACGATTTTTCAACCATTCCTCGCGATAAATTAGTCCAGGATTTTTGACATCAGACAGCTGCTTTTCCAATAAAAATGGAACTCGTAAATATACTTATCTTGTCACTGGTCATTTGCAAAATTATTTTGTTATAAAACATTCTGGTTGTACACACAAGTATTCTGAAGTTGATATTAAAGCTGAACATTACTCATAAATAGGCACCTCCACACAGGTATATAAACCCTTCGATTTCGTTACACCCGATTGCACACTTGAAACTCGTGACCGACATGTAGTATTCCTTTCGTGGTCTTAGATTTTTTTGAGTTTATTCCTTGTTTTATGTGCATTTTCTGTCTGCAAATAATGCATTGACTTGCATACTTGATGTTACTTTTCTCCTGGCTCGGAAAAAGTGTGTAAAGGTTGATAATTTCATCGCGACCGAGTAATACGGCAATGTAAGATGTACGTCTTCTCAGGTGAGACCTCTACAGCGTAATACTTCGAACTGTTAAAAGGTCTCCGGCTAAAATAGGGGTTGTTGGGATAGCGCCGATGAAATAGAAATATGGCGGACAATGCCTTATACGAGTAGTGGTCAGCTTTAAAAAGAATCTTGAGTTTCTAATTGGCAATATCTATGTAGCTTTTGGAGATCGGGTTTTCCAACAATCTGTTGAATTCCCATATGGGTACCAATTGTGCCCCGTTATTAGCGGACCTATTTTTTTATTCATACATGTATGAAGCAGAATTTATTCAAAAACTTCTACATGAGAAGAAGAAAACACTTGCTGTGGCCTTCAACTCGACATTTAGATATATCGACGACGTATTTTCAATTAAAAATATTAACTTCCATTCATATATCGATTCGATATATCCCAGAGAACTTGAAATAAAAGACACCATAGAGTCTGAAACATCTGTTTCATATTTGGATATTTTACTAGAAAACTTTTGATACTTTTATTTACAATGAAACTTTACCTGCAGCTATGTAAAATTTGGAAATAATATGTGAATATACAAATAATACTTCCATTAAATATAAAAATGTGTATGCATGAACTGAAGAAAAAAAATATAACAATCTGAAATCCATAGAAAAATACTTTTATTTACTATATTAAAAAAAAAACTTTGATACTACAGTAAACTATTGTTAAGTATAGTATTTTTTGTTAGGGTTGAACTTGAATACTGTTCGTTATCTCTATATTTCACGTAAAACAACGAATTAAAATGTTAACACTAAGACAACGTAAGAAGTACTACACGACGGCCAAGCTGAATGTGCAATCAGGTGTAAGGAAGAGTATATGTAGGTGCTGTGCTGTTATAGAAGATAGGAAAACTAATGTGGCGTTAGGATATTTACAAGTCGTGTTCAACTTTAAGGAGATTTTTTTAAAATGACATTTTCCGGGTTCCACTTAGTAATTTTTTAATGTTTATAATATTATCTCCCGATTAATCAGTATTAAAATATATACAGTCGAGTCCATAACAGGTTGGGGGGAAACGTAAATTCCGCTATAATAGTGCTATATCACTATTATAGTGAGATTTCGCTATATTTTCAGCCCTCGTTACCCTCGATTTCATCAAATAACATACTTGCTGTTTAATGCGCAAGTTATGATGGGTATAAGAATGGACAATAATTTGAATCCTTGCATGTTATGAATTTTATTTAATTTTCTGTCGATGCGTTTAATAATACGAACACACTTTTGAAAGCGGAAGTTACATTTTTAACATAGCAACCAGTGATTGCGGTAGTATTGAACAAAGACTGACTCTTAATATCTCTCACACATGTGCACAAATTAGTGCTTGTAATAACTTTGAACCCATGTTGGAATAGGTTTGTCGAATTTACAGAAGAAAAGATTATTTTTGCCTGCATGGTAACAGGTATGGAGGCCCGTTGTGACAAACGAAAAAGCTCATTAAATGCTCACTTTATTCCGGTGAGTTTAATTGCAATAAATCGTATACAATGATATAAGATGTCATTTCTGCAGGTAATTACAAACACATTGTATAACATTCGTTTCGGGAATGTTATACAAAATTAACAATACAAACAACAAAGGGCCTCGGTTTTATGGGTGTCTTCTAGCTATTCCCACTTTTAAAAAAAAATCACAAGTCCACCTATTTCCGCTTGGAAATATGAAATATTATGTATTATTCAGAATACAACTTTGGGCAGTAGAGCCCATCAGTTTACAATAATAACTTATAATTTATACATATTTTACAATAAGTAAGACTCTCAAAGAATCGAAAAGGGGTTGAGACCCCTGATCAAGTGTTCCTCAGTCCCACAGTTCCATTCACTTATATAGAAGATTATAATATATGCTATAATATAAAGCAGAAGAAGGAATCCTTTAAAACAATGTAATTGTTTTACAATATACATGTATGTAGCAATGCTGTTGTATTATATATAAACATCTGAAAATTAACCTTGAACAAATAGACATTGGGTCAACCTGACAGATCATCGTTACGTAATATATGAGCATGATGGATAAATTTCCCTAAGTCAACCAGGGGAGATATGCGATATGAACCGAATAACTGAAGTAATTCAAAAGTACTTGGCGATTTGTAATAATATTCATTTATGTGGGTTTTTTCCCCTTAAATTTAGATATCTATGGCATTGAAGAATGAAGTGAAATTCGTCTTCATTTTGATGAGTATCGTAAACATCACATAATCTTTCCTCGATCCCTGCTCTGGCCTTGGTACCAACAGATGTGTTGAAAGTTCATTTGCGTTTATAAAAATTATGTTGATTACACCCCAACTTAGATATACATGTATCTGTTGTTGTTTTTTTTTTTTCGTTTTTTTTTTTTTGTTTTTGTTTTTTTGTTGTTTTTTTTTTACAATTCAATACACTTTAAGACAGAAAAATACATTAAATAAATCGGTGAAAATGCAATGATATATAATTTTGTACATTTTCCGACAGAAAATAAATAAATAGATTTTAAGAAAAAATATATAATTCATTCAATTTTTTTGTATACGTACACTTTAAGACAGAAAATAAATTAAATCGATTCAATTTTTTTCAATTTACTTAAAATACTGTATGGAATATGAAGATAACAAACAGTAATCAATCTCAAAAGCCCATTGAAAGAATACAAATTTTAAACAGAGTAAACATAGACCTCTAGAAAAACGTCAGAGGTGGGATCAGGTGCCCTGGAGGAATGAGCACCCCCTACCGACCAGTCACACCCGCCGTTTGCTCCTTGTCATGATCGGGAAAAAAAATCCGTAGACAATTCAATGTGTAAATAATGGCTTATGTGTACTTAAGAAAGCAGGCTTAATATTTTAGCAGAAGTAGCGCAGACAACGATGCACTTATTCATGATAACCATTAATAAATGAATTTCGCAAAGTCCATGCTCGACAGGGGATGCCTACTCCTCCATAGCACCTGATCCTACCTATTCGCTCTGGTTCAAGTGGCCTTTTTCGTTGTCTTCTTTAATCATATTTCTTTGTATTTCGTTTATTTATACCAGAATAATCTACTTCTGGTAATTAGGATTTCATTGTCTCTTTCAGTGCAAAACGTAGTTAAATATAAATTGTCATGCAATTTAGACAAATAATAAATCGTGCAGAATTTAAAAGACATCACGTCTAGAGGTAATTCCATGCATAAGTAATCAAAACTTTTCCCCTTTTCTTGCTAAGACTAATCATTTTAATTCATGGTTTCATCATCAAGAAAGGAAACCTTATACATGTACCTAAGATTACATGTAAAAGCGACATATTATATATTGCTTACGATTTAGACGACATAAATTGGTTCCATTTAAGTGAACATGTGCTGAGCTTTTTTTTTCATTTGTCATAACGGGCCTCCATACCAGTAACTATGCAGGCAAAAATCATCTTTTTCGTCTGTAAATTCGACAAACCTATTCCAACGTGGGTTCAAAGTTATTACAAGCACTAATTTGTGCACATGTGTGAGAGATAGGAAGAGTCAATCATTGTTCAATACTACCGCAATCACTGGTTGCTATGTTAAAAATGTAACTTCCGCTTTCAAAAGTGTGTTCGTATTATTAAAATTAAATAAAATTTATAACATGCAAGGATTCAAATTATTGTCCATTCTTATACCCATCATAACTTGCGCTTTAAACAGCAAGTATGTTATTTGATGAAATCGAGGGTAACGAGGGCTGAAAATATAGCGAAATCTCACTATAATAGTGATATACCACTATTATAGCGGAATTTACGTTTCCCCCCAACCTGCATAATTATTAAACAGTAGATGTAAAATATACAGTTCATTGTTGGAAAGTTCTTACCTTCTCCTGGAGGCTCAGTAGGCATAGGGGTAGAGAGGGTTGTCATTGAAACCATTATCTCTGAAATTTCAACTTTCTTTTTTAGACATTTATTAATGTATGACTAAACATACAGTAGCCTTCTTTCTCAATAATGAAACATATTCCTGTTAACGCAGGTTTTTTTTTTTTTTACTTTTCTTTAGATTCGGTTTAGATTGTAAACTTACGATCAATACAGGCTATAACATCCTTTCCTCTACCCATGTTAACCCTGTCAAAGAAGCTTGCGTTTGAGGAAGACAGAATGGTCAAAGCTCTCCAGAAGCTATCAGTGTTACAGTTAAGAAAAGAAAGGCTCTTTGCTGCGCAATTGATAAAGTCCAACACATGTCTGCAAATTGAAAAAAAGATCTTTAAAACTGGGATATCTATCTATCTATCTATTTATCTATCTATATCTATGAGAGAGAGAAAGAGAGAGAGAGAGAGCAAACATACCTGTGGCAATCGAACGGTATAAGAATGGGATAGAATCCACAGTCTGCATGAATCGCCAGTAAGGAGAATTCATCATCTTCGCACACAGAAGGGTAAGTATCATTCACTTAAAGCAAACACATGTATAAAGATACATTATTATAACATATTTAAACAAAAGGCTTATGGACCTTAACACTCATCTAGACCAAGCTCTTCCTCATCAGAAGATTTCCATATAAGATGAAAAATTTCGACTCTATATTTTGGCTTTAGCCTAGCTCTAAGAGGGCCATGACCAAGCCAAATCTGAATACACACATCAGGGTATGTTTTAAAATGAATAGACTAACATGGCCTTGGTATTCTGGAGAATAAAATATGTTTTTGTATACACTTTTCCCCCCGACTGAAACCCAACTCTAACATCTTGGTCCATGAGTAAAGAAAATAACTTGAATCCACACAACTTGATAATGCTTGTAAATTGTTGAGTCTTCTGTGGTTCTTGAAAAGGCTTTTAAAGTCCCCCCCCCCCAAAAAAAAAATATATATTACAATATGAAATTTTATCCTCTACTGTGGTCTTACCATAAACCCTGAGCAATGATTTAACGAAATATGAATATGCATTATCTAACTATGCTTGCATATTAATGCTCATTCTAAGAAACATTAAACATAACTTTTCTTGATGAAGAATATGTATTGATACAGTGGAGGCATGCAGAGTGGCATCATTGCCAAACACATCTATGTTGGATTTTTTAAATACATAAAGTGGAAGATCGTTATTGTAAAATTAAAAAAAACAAACAGAAGAGGCACGTGTACCAGCATAGACCTCTGTGGGACTCCCACTGTTACATTTGCTGCTGAGTATTTGTTGGACGGATGGAAACTTAGATGTCTGTCACTTAAGTACGATAGAAACCATTGCAAAGTTATCGAATCAAAATGACATTGTAGTTGTTTTTGAAGAATATCATTATTCACAAGATCTTTACCAGGTCCAGAAAAGTTTTCCTTGGTCCAGTTCATTTAACCATTCATCTGCAATTTTTGTGAGAGCTGTTTGGCAAGAGTTCTTTGAAGCCTGATATTTTACTATAAGATTTAAGACTGACAAAATGAATCGTATAATATTTAGCCACATGTTTTTCTAAAAATTTTTATATGTAGATACAATATACAATAGAAATTTAGATCTAATCTGTTACCCCTTTTAAAGATTGCAGGGGAACTACTATATATGATCCTAGTTTTAGTACAATAGGTCACATGTTTATATATTAATTCTGCAGTAAGTTTCAACCGATGGTATGCATGCCTGATGATTTAAGCCTTATTACCGTTCGTTATCTCCATATTTCATTTAGCTTAATTATTGAGTGATAATACCTCAAGACCCTACACAATCCAAAAGACCTCTAAAGTCACAATTCTTTTTACTTATACTTGCAAGGGGAGTTTAACAGAAGCAAAGAACAAATGAGAATTTTACATCTTTACAATTTCTTGTGTACCTCCTAAGGTATTATTATTGCGAGCGCGACTAGAATATATGTAGTTTTGTGATTTTGAAGGTTTTTTTTCTCTCATGCATCCAACATCTTTTGTGGATTTTTGTTTTGCTTCATAGTTTTTTTTTTTTTTAAATAATCTTTGTGTTTTCAATGACGAAGGTTACTTTCCTTCGCCATTTTCTGTAGATTTATATTAGTTTTTCCCCTTAGAAGAGAGCATTGTTGAAATAGTGGGAGTTATTACCGTCTTCCTTGGAAGACGGTATACAGAGTTGAAGTATTTTACAGTCTTCCGACTATGTACTTCCTCTCTCTCGTGATTGGTGGAAATTGCATGATGAGAAAATTTTCAATTATTTCATTGATTGAAATGCTGTTTAAGGCAAGGGAGATAATTTTCTGATGATCTATTTTTCGTACGACTTAACAATTTTTCAAGCTTTTCAATCTTTAAAAAATATGACAAAACGGAAAGTGGAAATTGGCAGTAATTAATTCGAAATAACATGCTATTTTTTTTATAGCAATTACGAAAAAAACATTTCTATATTTTAATATTCAGAATTGATCTTTATTGCATGCAAGCTTTACAGCTTGTACTGTATGTATTCTTTTTCTCTTTGTTTTGCACTGTCTTTCTAATCTCGGCAGCACTCGGCAACACCCCCGGCTGATTCGTACCTCATCTACATATCACAAAGGTGACGGAATCAGCCGAGGTTTGCCGAATGATCTGGGCAGCAGAGTCGAAGTTTACGGAGACAGCCGAGCATCTGTTAACTTTTCACTTGGTAGGGTTTACGTCAGAAAACAAGAGGCCCAAGGGCCTTAATGGTCACATGAGTATAACACAACAATTTAGAGGATCCATAGAGTATAAAATGAACTGAAAGGTGAAGCTTTGTTGCCCAAAATCAAGAAAATAGGGTGATCAGGATCAACAAAATAATTAGTCTAGAATTCATTAATAGTTCATAAATTAGGTTCTAATCTGTTCCCCATTTATCACTATCACCATACAGTATATTAAAAAACTGTCAGCGCTTCAGTACTATTTTACTTCCTTGTTGAAATTTCTTACATTGGCCTCTCTTGGTCTTTGACGAACATTTAATAAGACAAGTTATTTTTATCTCATTTTTATTTATCTATTACTTACAAGTCTACCTGATCATTAAAACTATGAAAGTACTTTTTGTATTATACAATAAAATTCTTGCATAATTCTCTTATTCTATTACCCTTTCAAGTACATTATTTACAGTGATTAATTACCAAAAGTAAATGGCAAAGGGGGAATAACTCCTCTCAGTAGAATACAAATTAATAGAGCCCTTGCCAGAACCAGAACACTTGACCAAATGGTCCAAATGTTCAAAAATCTGGTAAAAATACCCTTCCTTATTAAAACTTTTACTCTTTTTGCCTCTGATATGCCCAGGTGCAGAGAAGATTTTTAAAGAAATCATGCATTTTTACTACAGATTCACTATATTATCAATAGATACCCCCTCCCCACCCAGAAACACCAGAGCCTCTTACCCTGGGACCAGAAGTTTGCTCATCATAAGTAATCACTTTGTTTATCTGCTTAACACTAAGGAGTCGACAGGATTATTTAAGAGAATTGATGCATTTTCACTCTATTATCAAGAGTCCCACCCTTACACCGGCACATCTGACCCAGGGGTCATGCAATTCACTACTCTGGAAGAAGCACTCTTGCGCATCATAACTATATACTTAGCTTCTTTGCTTTTTAACCAGAAGCAGAAAAGAATATTTTCAAAGAAATTTTGCTTTTTCACTATATAATCAATAGAGCCCCCCCCCCCCCTTCACCAGAACCCTTGACCCTGGGCCATGAAATTAACAATTTTGGAAGAGGCATCCTTGCATATCATAACAATGTACTTAGTTTGTTTTTATAATACCCAGGGACAGAGAAGAAGAAATAATGCAATTTCACTATATGATCTATATAGTCCCGCCCTAGCACCAGAACCCCTTACCCTTGGGCCATGAATTTTACAATTTTGGTAGAGTCACCCTTGCTTATTGTAACTATGTATTCAATTTATTTCAATAATACCCAGGAGTAGAGAAGAAGATTTTCAAAGAAATATTGCACTTTCACTATATGATCTATATAGCCCCACCCTAGCACCACAGCCCCTGACCCTGGGGCCATGAATTTCACAATTTTGGTAGAGGGCCCAATGCTTATTACAATCATGCCAACAGTTTGAGTGCTTGATGTCCAGGAGTAAAGAAGAAGATTTTTAAAGATTGCATTAATTTTGGTGGTTTTAGCCCCACCCCTCGGGGGGGGGGGGGCAGGGACCATGAAATTCACAAATTTTGTTCCCCTTCACACATAGATGCCATACGCTGAAATTGGCTGAAATTGGTTTAGTGGTTTCAGAGAAGAAGCTGAAAATGTTCGAATGTTAACACACATTACATTATCTGAGGATGCTTCCATTTAAATATGACCAATCATGGCTTTGCTGTTCTTGAGTAGAAGATTTTTAAAGATTTAACCTATGTATTCCTATGTAAAACTTTGATCACCCATTGTGGCCCCACCCGACCCCCAGGGGTCATGTTTGAACAAACTTGAATGTACACTATCAAAGAATGCTTCCATATGAATATGAATATGCATATCATACTTTGCTGTTCTTAAGAAAGTTTTTTTAAAAAGATTTTTACTACGTGTTCCTATGTAAAACTTTGATCACCCATTGTGGCCCCACCCTATCCCCGGGGGTCATGATTTGAACAAATTTGAATCTACACTATCTGAGGATGCTTCCTTGTAAATATGACCAATCATGGCTTTGCTGTTCTTGAGAAAAAGATTTTTAAAGATTTTTCCTATATATTCCTATGTAAAACATTGATCGCCCATTGTGGCCCCACCCGACCCCCGGGGGTCATGATTTGAACAAACTTGAATCTACACCATCTGAGAATGCTTCCATATAAATATGACCAATCATGGCTTTGCTGTTCTTGAGAAGAAGATTTTTAAAGATTTTTCCTATATATTCCTATGTAAAACTTTGATTGCCCATTGTGGCCCCACCCTACCCCTGGGGGTCATGATTTGAACAAACTTGAATCTACACTACAAGAGGATGCTACCATATAAATATGACCAATCATGGCTTTGCTGTTTTTTAAAGATTTTTTCCTATATATTCGTATATAAAACTTTGATCGCCCATTGTGGCCCCACCCGACCCCCAGGGGTCATGATTTGAACAGACTTGAATCTACACTATCTGAGGATGCTTCCATGTAAATATGACCAATCATGGCTTTGCTGTTCATGAGAAGAAGATTTTTAAAGATTTTTCCTATATATTCCTATGTAAAACTTTGATCGCCCATTGTGGCCCCACCCGACCCCCAGGGGTCATGATTTGAACAAACTTGAATCTACACTACCTGAGGATGCTTCCACATAAGTTTCATATTTTCAAGCACAGTGGTTCTTGAGAAGAAGATTTTTTAATGATGCCATTAATTTTTCACAAATTCTTAATTATCTCCCCTAAGAAGAAGGCGTGGTCCTTCATTTGAACAAACTTGCATCCCCTCCCCTTTACCCAAGGATACTTTGTGGCAAGTTTGGTTGAAATTGGCCCAGTGGTTCTTGAGAAGAAGATGAAAATGTGAAAAGTTTACAACAACAACAACGACAACGACGACAGACAACGGACAAATTTTGATCAGAAAAGCTCACTTGAGCCTTTGGCTCAGGTGAGCTAAAAAGCTCTACTTGTTTCAATAGTAGTTGCATGAAGAAGGAAGGACGGAATGAATGTTTAAGACATTCCTTCTGAATTATGGTTTCAGCTTTGAAAGATCGATATTACTTCTGAATTTTTTTAAATGATTTTTTTTTTGCAATTTTTTCAGAGAAAATATAAAAATTGTTTTATTTGTAAATACGACCTTTAGAATTTAAAAGTTGATGTTACTAAAATAGGTTTAAAAATATTCACAAACAATGTGTTTTATTTCCATTAATATTTTTCATTCAAAAAATTAAAAGTGTTTCTGACTTTTCTTGACATGTTTTATTAGATATTCATAATAGGCATTTATTAATTTCAAATTTTTAAACCTAAAACATCTTGTTTGCAAACAAAACAAGTTATATAAATATTTCTGGGAAACTGCAAAAAACAAAATTCTTATAAAATGAATTCGGGCTATTATCAATGTTTCCATGCTGAAACCTTAGTATAAAAGGGATGATTAAAAGATTTATCAAATAAAATTTTGGTGCTGCATTTCTCCTAAAAGCTCAGATTAGTATTATTTACACAATTTAAATCCGTTTACGAAAAATTAAAACATACCTGAACAAATAGATGGATTAATTGTTGAATTCAAGGAGACAAGATAATGGCTTATGACAGTGTGGATGTCTTTAATGCTGCAACTGCTGTAATAACTGCCTATACATCGCAAACTGCCTCTGTACAAGCTTAAAAGCCAATCAAATATTGTTAGCAGGTATCCAACAAATTTAGAATTAAAAGTTGTCAATATCTTAAGTAATAAAATCATAGATCATTGTCCACCTAAGTTATCATAATTATTTTAACATACACTTTGTTCCAAAAAAAAAATCGACACAGAAGTACACGTATTAAGAATGCATGTATGTCTTAAAATATGGAAAACTTTTAGTACTTTCATGAAATAAATATTCCAATTATTATTATTTTTATTCAAGGAATTTAGTATAAGGTTTAAGTTTTTAATGTGTTGAAAAGGAAGAATGCATGCTTACATGTACGTCTCTCCCAATAATGCCTACCTGCATGTCTCTAAAGCGGAGAGCTGAAGATTATAAATGTTTGCTTTTAATTTTTCATACAATAAAAATGTTCTAAAGCATTTTGGGTATCTTTCATCCTTCATTACTTCAAAACAGTTTGTACTCTCTGGGCCTACAATAAAAATTTAAATAAAGAAATTCTTACAGATTTGATATATATTTAAAAATGTATATTGAATTTTCAAACAAATTAAATTTACTCAGAGTTTCATAAAGTTCAAATTTGGCAATAAATAATGGTTTTAATATTCTCAAATCTATAACCATCCTAAACCGACCTGTCAATACGAAATATTAGTGACTAATGACTAAAGCCAAAATATTGGGCTTAAAAATGATATTTACTGCAAAAAAATTTTTAAATTTAAAAGAAAGAATTTATTGAAATTTCATTCAAAGAAAAAAACAGTTATGGAGTTGGGTAATTCATTACTTGCTTATTCTTAAAATAATAATAAATACAAATATTCATCTGAGAAAATAAACATACATTCATCTGGATCAAAATTCAACGGGATGCTTTTGTGTATTTCTGTTCCATACATTAATTTTACTGCTAACAGATCTGATGTCGAACAAGTTGTATTATACTTCATTTCAATACGGCCCATAATGCAGTGGAAAACAGAGTGCAGCAGTCTGGAACATGAAAAAAATATTCCCTCCAGAAAATGCTTTTTCAACATTCAACATACTTATTACGTTTAACAAAATTCAAATGTATGAACATCTGGAGATTCCTTGTATCCACAGAAAGAAAACGGTGTCCAGTGTAAGCATTACCTGCAAAAAACTGCAAATTCTGTCTCAGTGGAAAAATTTCTATACAGCGGTCCAATACAATGTATTCCTTGTGCAAAAATTTCAGACTTTCCTCTGCACTGTAATCCTACATGTGGAATAAAAAATAGAACTTTATGGTCTGGAGCTGGATTGATGCTCCTTCCCCCTTCTGTTTCATTCGAGTTGACTAAAAAGTGCTCTAGAATTATTCTTATTCAAAGTGGTTCCTTTTTAGCGTTTTGGTTAAAGAACATTAATTTGCTTATACATTGGTAAGGATTTAGTCACCTGTCCGTGTCTGTGTAAAAAAATTCCGAACATGTTAAACAGCCTAATGAAAGCAGGAATAGAGATTAAGCAAATCTTTCAAAACATGCTGTATTAAGTAGCAACATAAATAACACCCCTCTAAAATCTTGTAAGCTATAAATCTTTAAATAATAAAAAAAGTACTTCATATGTATAAAAGATACATGTGTAAATCATATACGGTACCAATTTTGATGCACTAGATGCGCATTTCGACACAAATTATGTCTCTTCAGTGATGCATAAGCCGAAACGTTGGAAATCCAAAATATATTTAAATAAAAAAGGCTTCAAAGAGCTGAAAAAAGGTGCCAAAGACTGGAGCCAAATACGTCGAAGGATAAGAGCTATGATTGAGGTAGATAGATAATCCTTAAATTTGAATTAAATTTCTAAATTTTACCACAGCAATTAAATATATATCCGTATTTTCAAGCTAGTACCGAAGTACTACGTTACTGGGCTGTAGAGACCCTCGGAGACATACAGTCCAACAGCAGAGACCTCGACCCAGATGTCATAATGTAAATCATATACGGTACCAATTTTGATGCACCAGATGCGCATTTCGACAAATTATGTCTCTTCAGTGATGCTCAAGCCGAAACATTGGAAATCCAAAATATTTAAATAAAAAAGACTTGGAAGAGATGAAAAAAAGGTGCCAAAGACCGGAGCCAAATACGTCGAAGGATCAGGGTTATGCATGTGGGAGATAATCCTTATTTTTAAAAAAATTTGATAATGAAATAAATGTAAGAAATAAACAAATACAGAGCAAGTAATAGTTATACTAAACCCGTGGCGGATGTTGTAGGACTGGAGCTTGTAGAGAATAACTGTGGTGTAGTATTTGTTAATACACTACTTGCTGAAGATGACGTAGGTGTCGTCTGCGTTACATTCTCATAACTAGAAGATGTTGTAAAAGATCCCCAAATCAGCTCAGTACCTAGAGATAATACAGAGATAATAGGTACGTAAAACACCATTCGTTAAGGTTTTATTTTTTTTCAAAAAAATATGTTCAAATTATTGAAATCATTGTGAAATGGAAATAAACGCCCCATACAAAGATTTCGCGTTGGTTAACGGTAAAGCACATAAACCTAAACTTCACTTTTTATGGGAAATTCATCACTTACATTCCATAATTTTAAATGGACTTGAGATAGTCTGGTCTAGCTGTGCTGCAAACGATCGAATAACAAAGAGGCGATCATGTTCTGAACACGAGATGTTAGAGTTCAGAGCTATGTTATTGATAATACAACTGAACACATTCACCATCAATCTGCAAAACATAAAAGTTAATTCTTATTGTAGTGATAGCAACTGAAGTAAGGTTTCGCTAAATACATTAGGTCTCTAATGAGACTCTGCAGTTTAAAAAAAAAGAAGAGATTTTGCATATTAGTAAACAACCATAAAATATTAGGGTTTAGTTAAATGCAAATCAAAATTTCAGTGTTGGTGGGGAAAATATTCTTTTACTCTCACTGCAACATAATCAAAAGTTAACTATGTTTAATTTTGATAAATGAATAAATTTATGAAATCAATCTGACAAACGAATAATTGTTTGTTTTAAAGAGAAAAAAAATTGCTGGATTATCTTGATGCACTCTGTTTGAGTATCTTGTATCTATTGAAATAGAATCAAAATTTTACAAGGATTAGTTCTGAAAACAGTTTATTAGATTACCCTTTTAGAAACCATGGTAAAGCAAGTTAAGACAAATACAAATCAATAGATAGAATTATGCCTTTTTTCCACTTGTCCACCAAGTTTTATTGAAATCAGGCCATAAATGTAGCAATTTAAATGAATATATGTATAACAAATTATTCTTAAATGTAGTCACTGCCACATGGTTAAAAATCGATATACAGAATGCCTTCTTCTTGGGTTCCATGTTTGTCAAATTAAGACAAAACAGCATGACGAGAAGTGTTGGGGTGGGGGTGGGGGTCGTTTAAACAGACAGATGATGCTCAGATGGGCATCAACCAATACAAAACCTCTTCTTATCTTGGCGTATAGAGGTAATAAAGAAGAAAATACAAATTTTACAATATTTATATATGTATCTCGAACCTGCAAAATACTTGAAGATTTTGGGCAGAAGTAATAGATGGAAACAATGGTCCAAGACATGGTAGAATTTCTGAATTAATTTGACTTGGTTTCCTACAATGCTTTGGTTCAGTCGTCGTAGTGGCAGTGCTTTCTCTTGCAAAAGGTGTACTACTTGTTGTAGTGATGGTCGTGGTATCATAACCTACAGAAATATGCACAAGATTTATAGGTTATAAAGCCTTTCAGAGTTAAAAATATTTGAGCACATCACACTTAAAACATGATTTTTTTTCCCAAACACTGCATTGTAGCAACCGCAAATGATAAAATGCCGTTCAATGATAGAAATATCATTAAGCGTTGCAAACACTGCATTGACCACAACATTCCCAGGAAATTTGTATATAGTAAAAATAAATGTTACTAAACATATAGTTTCCCTGAAAAGGTTCACCTACTTAAAGCTTGATTTTATTACAGTATGAAAAAGAAGCAAAATATTTCGCTTTAATCTTGACTTTTTTATCTTGATTATCTCACAGAGGAGAGCGAGAAAGATCAACATAAAAATCAAACAGATGTCATAAGAAATTCATTGACGAACTGAAATAAAACAATACATCTGCCTAGTAGATGACAAAAAGTGTTCAGTTGAAATATATGGAAATAACGAACAGTATTCAAGCTCTAAAGTCCATTAAACAATACAAAATAGGAGCAGAGCAAACACGGACCTCCAAACATCAGAGGTGGGATCAGGTGCCATGGAGGAGTGAGCATCCCCTGCCGACCGGTCACACCCGCCGTGTGCTCCTTGTCATGATCGGGAAATAACGGAAAAATCCGTCGACGATTCAGTGTGTAAATAATGGCCTAACAATTAGTATGAAAAACGTCAGATTTTCAGAAATATTTATATTATACAGTGAAATATTTTGCCAAAATTCATCATTAATACTTACAAAGATTAGTGTCATATGGTATTAAGAGTGCACTAATTATCTGAGATCCGATCGATTCGACAAGGATCTCTTTATCGTCTGGTGAGCATGATACGTTTGAGGTCGTTTCTGTTTTGTTCACAATGCAATCAAAGACTTGAAGAAACAATCTACAATATGTCAAATATTGAATAAAAACATATGAGGAACTTATCTACATGTATATAGTTTGATAATCAAATGAATAAATTAAGTTTAAAACATTATTTCATTACACTAAAGTTGTCTTAAATTCTTTTAGATTAATTCAGAAGTCAAGGCCACACATAAGGGGCACATACTTTTACGGTGACATGAACAGGCCAAATATCATAAAAGATGAATAACTATAGTCCCGACACATACGTCTTTTTTCAGAAATACTTATTTGACTACCCCCACCCCCAAAAAATAACAGGAACAGTCCAAACACATTACATTCTCTTTTGATGACATAAAACCTCCATGCCAAATTATAGATATGTTCTAAGCTAAAAACAAAAGGATTCGAAGGTTGAAATGAGGAGCATTGGTAATGACGGTATAAGGCTTATTTATATTACAAGTCTATGCTATAAGATATAGCAGTAATGAGCTTGACAAATTGCAAGAGAACATTGAAAAGAATTCTGGGTAAAAAATATCCCGTTTTATTTAAGTACAGATATAAAATGTATATTTCAGTGTACCTGCAAAATACTTCCGAATTTTCTGCTGAAGGAAGGGAGGAGATGATAGGCCCAGCACACGATAACACATGTAGAGTGACCTTGTTTAGGTCTTGGCAAGGACCTGGCTCAGCAGTTGTCTGGACTGTGCTAGATTCAGTCGTCAAATAAAATACTGCACTGGAGAAAGTGGAAGGAGATGCTGTAGTAGATTTGGATGGAATCATTGCTGAACTAGATTCGATAAAAAGAGATGTTACGGATTCAATTTGAGGCAATGATAAGCTGGAGTTGACTAAAGGAGAAACTGTAATGAATACAGTTGAATTGATCAAAAGAGGTGCTGTAGTTGCTGTAGGAAGAAATGTTGGACTGGATATGATAAATGGAGCCTCTGTTCTTGATATCTTTGGATGTACAGTCCCGACACTAGATTTTATCAAAGGAGATGTTGTAATCGATGCTGATGGCAGCAGTGTTGGACTAGACTCGGAGCTACTTTTGTTTTTATAACCTGAAACAAGAAAAATCTTTCAATTACATGTATATCTATTTTCATAGCAAAACACTTTTTTGGAAAAAAAACACGCACCTTTATAGGCTGATTTCTAAGAATACACACATTGCACAAGTTCTTAACACAACACATATTACGTCAGATATTAGAAAATATTTTCTTCCTAATCTGCTAGGATAGATTATTGATTTTTCAGCTACAGAAACCCATGACACTCACAAAAAGAAAAAATTCTAACTTAACCTCATAAGAATTCTATCGATATTTTCAGCTACAAAGGGCCATGACACTGACAAAAAGGGTTGAAATCCCTGGAAGCTAAAAACTGCTCTGCAATAACTAAAAAAAACCGTTTAACTGATGCACAACAACTTAGTATGAATGTCTCAACTCAGAAAATCCCCTTATTTTTTTGAAGAGTATTTGATAAATGAGAGGCCACAGCTCAGAAGAAATGAGGAATTTCTATGAAATTCAAGCCTGTTTTGGAAGCTCTTCTGTGCACAGAAGAGATCCAATTGTCAAATACCTAAAATTTAGCTGTAAAACATCCCGTAATTGAGAATTTTCATAAATCTCTAGGGGTGTAAATTGCTGTAACTAAAAAAAATAATGAATCTCAGAATAAGTTTGTATTTTTATTACCAGGTCACTCTACTACATTTTTATTTCAATCTCAAGCAAATATCTCAGTGTTTTTATAGACTTTCATTAAGCAAAAAGTGAAAAAGAAAGACGGAGGGGATAAAAATTCAGTAAAGTCCTCCCAGTTTCGACTGTAGGTTACTAATACAAGAACAAGAACAACAACTTTCATTACAATATTTAAATTAAGGATTCTTATTGTATTAATTAGCTTCATCCATACAATCATTACATTAGCAAGTCCTTAATCACTTACAAAGAACTGGATTATATGTCAGCGTTAATTTACTGTAAATCGTTGATCCATAGACTTGAACAGCGCTTGCAGAATCAGTTCCAGAACAGGTCGTATTTAAAGAAGTCTCGATTTTGTTTATGAGACACTCAAAAATGTCGGAAGTCATCCTGTGGGTGCAACAGATAATTTAGTATAACGTATTGTTTTTAAAAAAATTGTTTGATGAATAATTAATAAAATAGAATTTGGTTAAATCTTTACTTGTAAAAAATTGAATATTTCAAATAAAACTTAATTTTTGCCTTGTATGAACAAATCGATTAAAGACAGTTTTTAAAAAAAATCTTTTTACAAGACTGACAAGGATTAAAATAGGAAATTATATAAATGAAGAAAATTTATCAATATGTAGTTATGCTATTTTTCGCTTACCAACAAAATACAGTGAAGTTACTTTCCGTTTTCAAAGAGAGAAAGACAGGACCGATACAGGGCATCAAGTTAATAAAAATGTGATCTGGATCTTGGCATGGATTAAATGGAGTAGTTGTTGCCTCTATCGTAGGTGTAGTGGTAGGTCCCTCGACTGTTGTAGATGACATCATCAAACAATCCAATGGTTTGAAAGTCAGGCCCATGGTCGTTTGCATGCTGGGACTATGAGTCGTGATAAAGGTATCGTATTCTGACTGACCACACGACACATTATGTTCTGCAGCCATTTCAGTCATCACACAGAGAGTAAAGTTTTGAAGAAGGCTTGTATAAAAATACAAAAAGTAAAAAAAATAGAAACAGAAATTAAGCTAATGTAAGGATGCCCCTTCAACTCGTACAGTTCTTGTCGTGAACAGTATTAAACTGAATTCCCCATGAAATATAAACAGATAAATATTTTGAAAAATAAAAGATAAAACGTGAGATTTGAAATACATTGTACCTGCAAAACCTTTGGAATGATGAATTTTCATTTATAACCTTGTTATACACAGGAACCATACAAAATATTCCCTTAGAGAAAAGCGTCACATCGTCTTGGCATAGTGATATGGAACTTCTCCTAAACCTAGTGGATCTCACGACTCGTTCCGATCTTTGTAACATTCCAGTGTAACCTAAAAAAACAAACCCAGCCAAGAAAACTTGAGTAAAATTCATATTCTCTATCCTTTATAATTCTCCTTCAGTACGTCCAAAAAATCGATCGAGAACAATGTCATTTATTATCATTTTGGATGGTCTTAGGTATACGTTTTGTATACTTAAAGCGACAGTACGGCTGCAAAATGTGTGCTTTTTCATTCAAATTTACCCAATATGTCACTAAGAAATAAGGTATAAAGTTGTTGTAAGCAGTTTGAGAAACAGAAATATTCTCTACTCAAACAAAATTAACGTAATCAGAATCTGCCGGAAAATCAAGGGTCGTACAAACTGGAGCAATCTTAGATCTGTTTATTAGTACCACGTGAATTCTAAAATGACACGTGCCTACACTGTATAGTTTACAATTATAATGAATATTAGGTAAACGCAATTTTCAAAAGCAAATTATCATAACTTTCTGATAAAATAATCTAAAATAATTATTGTAAAGATTTTAGTCTGCTTTCAGGCGAATTTGACAGAATTAAAAGTACAAATGTTGACGTTTTGTGTATTGGGGTCCGAGAAAGGAAAAACCAACTAATCATACGTTATCGCGGCAAATGTCAAACAAAATATTTTTCTGCACAGTTAAAAAAAATTAGCACTTCAAATGGCAACCATGTTTATAAGTCAAAGTTGTATTTTTATGTTGAGTTTACACTAATTTTTTTCTTTGAAAGCGATGGAAAAATGAGAAATGATAACAAGTATCAACAAGCCTGTCGAATAGAACCTTCGAGAGCCCTGCACGAGTGTCGCCGATTTCCCGTTTCTTCCTTATCCAGCGATTATATTAATCTCCAAACTAAATTTTAGTCAGGAAAGTTGCTTTTTCAAGTTCTATTTTCAGTTTCTTTTTCTTTTTGGTCGACTTTGTCAATGTAGCAGGCCTACCGGGCTTCCCTCTCTAACCATGCTGTTTTGTTTATGAAAACTACGCATACGTGCATAGCATGGAATGTGGAACCCCGAACACGTTGCGATGTATATATTTACGTCCCATAAATAACTATTAATTTTAACGAAATAATCTAAATTATTTAATTGTGACTGTTGTAATTTTCTGAAAGTTTATACATTTATGAGCATTAAAGAAATACCAAATCTTGTCGGAAAATTTTATCAAGTCAGTTTTTTGATGAGATGCGCCGTACTGTCACTTTAAGTATTTGTTATTGATCTTAAATTTGATTAAAATAGTCATCCTTTAAGGTCATTTCACATGTTGAATACTAAATAAAAAAAAATTTAAAAAAAAGGATCGTCCCGGACTTGAACCCGGTACTTCTCACTTGCTAAGCAAGAATCATACCCCTAGACCACGGAGGCACTTGATCAAACAGCAAATTAAATGCAAACATTAGGTCACATATAATGTTTATATTCACGTTCGATATTGTCAAAAATTTACACAACACTTCGTGTCTAATTTAGCCTTTACCAAACAGTTCTAATAGATGTAATTAGAATATTAAGTCCGCCGACAACCTGTACGTAATAACTCACCACATACCCCTGTGCTAAAAATAGTGCCAAGCGACTTTTAATACAAAAAATAAAAAAAACGGGGCGGGACACTTTGAGCGGGGCAAGAGAGGCCAGAGGGAGTTATGGTATAAAATTTCATTGCAAAAGCTCAAAAGCTTCTCTAGATATCGCCCGGAAACAAAAGTATTACACACAGACGGAATGTATGAATTTACGACCTTGAACTTTGACCTTTTGACCTCAAAATCAATAGGGGTCTTCCTTAGGCCACAGGAGCTCTTATGTAAAATTTCATAGCAAAAGCTTAAAGGATTCTCGAGATATCGCGTGGAAACGAAAGTGTTAAAACAGAATTTATGACCTTGACCTTTGACCTTTTGATCTCAAAATCAATAGGGTTCTTCTTTAGGCCATAGGAAGTTGCTATGCAAAATTTCATTGCGAAAGCTCAAAGAGTTCTCGAGATATCGCGCGGAAACGGAACAGACAGAAATACAGACGGACGGACGGACTGACGGACATACGGGCGGACGGACAGACAGACCCAAATTAATATCCCCCACTTTCAGTGAAAGCGGGGGACAAATATCAAATTTACTATAAACATACATTCAATTGGATCGAATTTTAGGTTGAGATTTATTTTCAGATCAGGCCCATAGCTGGTGATCATTATCTCCTTGTCCTCCTTTCGACAGCGGATGTTGTGATTAGTTTCTATCATGTTCATGATGCAGGAGAAAGCAACTTCTATTACGCTGAAATGAAATGCATGCACATGTATATGTCAAATCTTCATTTTTATATATAATTCAAAAGTAGTTAAAAGATGATGTCACAAAGAATAAATAATCATAAAAGAAAAAGAAGATGCACAGTTTCCAAATTTCATTCAATTTCAAATGTATGTACACCTGAAGACGGATGATTAAATCCAGAAAGCACTTGAGTGCCATGGAATGGAATTTGCATTTCCTTTTTCTTATATATATATATATATATATATATATATATATATATATATATATATATATATATATATATATATATATACGCATTAGTAAGAAATAGCTAAGTATTTAGCGGTACTTAAACAACTTGTTGACTTCTCCAATATGAGCATTAACCTTCCTTAGTAAAAAAGATAGGTGAGGTAGCGTTGTACCCTTTTTTCTACACAGAAGTAGGCTTCAGAACTATAATTGCTTTATTTTCCTGAGTTGTTTAATTATAAGAAAGACGGTTGGAGGGATCTAGGATTTTTATTATCAACTGCAAAAGAGAGCAGATGAAGACAAACCAAGAAATTAAGATATGTATTTTCAGATGATAATTCAACATTAACCTACATTATCTTTTACAAGAATATCCTATCATAAATTCGAACATGTGCATTCCAATTAAAAAGACTAAAAAATAACGTGTTTGCTATCGATCAAGAGCGGTGGCAATATCAAAGTTAAAACAAATCTTTTAGTTTCTTGCAAATTATGAATCCAGGAAAAGCACAAATAAATATATTTTCGTGAAAAAAGTTATCAAATCTATATCCTTACAATGTTCTTGCGATCGCTGCAATGTTTGCCACAAGATCGCAGCTAGCAGCAATCATGTGCGAACAAGTTTTCTTACAAACAAAAGTGTGTGCTGCAAACTTTAAGTCTGCAGTAAGCAGGTCTGCAGCAAACATAACAGTTTGGTAAGGGTAAAGATATTTACTAAAAATATCAGTAGAACCCACCAAAAGAAACTCAACTGTACAATCTCTTCAATGTGACTAAATTAGTGATTAGAAATTCATCAATCTCTCTTATGTGACTTTATTAGTGACTACAAATTCAGCAATATCTCTAATGTGACTATATAAGTGACTAGAAACTCAACAATCCCTTTAATGTGACTATACTAGTGATTTAAATTCAACGATCTCTCTAATGTGAAATACTAGTATATATGTAGCGACTAGACATACACATTAAAAATCATCAAATGAATCATACCTACAAAAAGTAGAATTGTTTTCTGCAGTTGTCATGTTACTATACAATGAAAGCACACAAATGTAGGCTGCCGACGTTATGGAAGCACTATCCTGACATTTCGCCAACAATGGATTGTCAGTGGTGCTTGTAAGTGGCAATGATGTTATACTCTCAGTAGTGGTAGTCATTACATAGCCTGCAATCAATTATACAATTACAAATGTATTTCAGAACCAGTTATTTGAAACTTTACCAATGAATACAAAGAATTGGCTTTTTTTAAGTTTCCACATGTCATACTTTGATTAAAATGTCCTTCATAAGAAGTTTAAACAACACATTTGAATTGATATTATAATTAGACACATTTTGAATTGATATTATAATTAGACACAACATTCCATTTTATGGACCTCACATTGTCTGGGATTAAAGGACTGGATTGAAATAGACTGAAGACTTGCGCTGTATGTACGAATTACAGTTGCTTTGTGACGGCCTGTACATTGGACATTGATTTGGGAACTGATCTTTTCCATAATGCATAAATACACTGAATCTGCCACACTAAAAAAGTATAGAATTATTGCTTACTTATAAAATTACATATATATTAGAATGAATTTAGCACTCTGAGAACATTTTTAAAATTTCATTTTTTAAAATTTCAAATTTAGACGCTTACCTACAGAACACCGCCATATCGGTTGCTTTAGATATATTCATGTACAGTGGAAGTGCACAGATCCATCCCACGGATAGGATTGTATCGCTGTCTACACATATTGCTAATAACGAAGATTCTGTTGTTGGTCTCATAGAGCTTTCAGAAGAAAATGTTGTCTGTTTTAGTAAAATGCCTGTAAATTGGAAATGAAACACTTTAAACATACAACCTTATTCTATAATACAATGTACATGTAAACAAGAGGCCCAAGGGCCTTAACGGTCACCTGAGTACAATAAAACAATTTAGAGGATCCATAAACTGATAAATGAAGCTTTGTTGCCCAAAAGCAAGAAAAATAGTATGATTAGCATCAACAAAATAATTGGTCTAGTATCTATCTGCCCCCCCCCCCCCCCAATTTATCACTATTCTGATGCAGACTATTAACAAAATGTCTATTATTTAGCCCCATATTATTATTTCTCACAATGGCCTCTCTTGGCCTTTGAAGAACATTTAAAAAGATAAGTTATTTTTGTCTCATTTTTATTCATCTATTATTTTCAAGTCATTAAAACTATGAAAGTACTTTTTTTTATTATATAATAAATTTTCTTGCATAATTCTCTTATTCTATTAAGCTTTCAAATACATTATTTACATTGATTAATTATCAAAGGTGAATGGCAAAGAGGAATAACTTTGCTCAGCAGAATACAAGTTTATAGAGCCCTGGCCAGGACCAGAACACTTGACTAAATGGTCCAGGTGTTCAAAATTCTGGTAAAAATACCCTTGCATATTAAAACTTTTACTCTGTTTGCCTTGAACATCCCCAGAAGCATAGAAGATTTTTCAAAGAAATGCATTTTCACCATATTATCAAATAAATAAAGCCTCATCCTTACACCAGAACATCTGACCCATTGGCCACAAACTCACATTCTGGAAGAAGCACCCTTTCTCATCATAACTATACACTTGTTTCTTTACTTTATAACCAGTAGTAGAAAAAATATTTTGAAAGAAATTATGCATTTTCACTATATAATCAATAGAGCCCTCTCCCCTCCCCCCCCCCCTCACCAGAACCCCTGACCCAGGGGTAATGAATTTCACAATTTTGGAAGAGGCATTCTTCCTTATCATAACCATGCACTTCCTTTGTTTGAAAAATACCCAGGAGCAGAGAAGAAGATTTTGAAAGAATTCATGCCTTTTCCCCTATATAATCAATAGAGCCCCACCCCAACTATGTACTTAATATCCAGGAGCAGAGAAAAAGATTTAAAAGAATTAATGCAATTCTACTATATAATCAATAGAGCCCTGCCCTAACACCAGAACCCCTGACCCAGGGGCCATGAAATTCACAATTTTGAAAGAGGCACTCTTCCTCATCATAACTATATACTAAGTTGTTTTATTTAATACCCAGGAGAGAGAAGAAGATTTTTAAAGACTTAAAGAATTAATGCATCTTCACTATATAATCAATAGAGCCCCGTCTTAACACCAGAACCCCTGACCCTGGGGCCATGAAATTCACTATTTTGGAAGAGGCACTCTTGCTCATCATAACTATGTACTTAGTTACTTTATTTAATACCCAGGGGCAGAGAAGAAGATTTTCAAAGAATTAATGCATTTTCACTATATAATCAATAGAGCCCCGCCCTAACACCAGAACCTCTGACCCAGGGGCCATGAAATTCCCAATTTTGGAGGAGGCACTCTTGCTCATCATAACTATGTACTTAGTTACTTTATTTTATACCCAGGAGCACAGAAGAAGATTTTCAAAGAATTAATGCATTTAACTATATAATCAATAGAGCCCAGCCCTAACACCAGAACCCCTGACCCAGGGGCCATGAATTTCAAAATTTTGGAAGAGGCACTCTTGCTCATCATAACTATGTACTTAGTTACTTTATTTAATACCCAGGAGCACAGAAGAAGATTTTCAAAGAATTAATGCATTTAACTATATGATCAATAGAGTCCAGCCCTAACACCAGAACCCCTGACCCAGGGGCCATGAATTTCACAATTTTGGAAGAGGCACTCTTGCTCTTCATTACTATGTACTTAGTTACTTTATTTAATACCCAGGAGCACAGAAGAAGATTTTCAAAGAAATAATGAACTTTCACTACATGATCTATATAGCCCGCCCTAGCACCAGAACCTCTGACCCTGGGGTCATGAATTTCACAATTTTGGTAGAGGGCTCAATGCTTATTACAATGATGCCAACAGTATGACTGCTTGATGTCCAGGAGTAAAGAAGAAGATTTTTAAAGATTGCATTAATTTTGGTGGTTTTAGCCCCACCCCTCAGGCCTCAGGGAGGCAGGGACCATGAAATTTAAAATTTTTGTTCCCCTTCACCCATAGATGCTATATGCCAAATTTGGTTGAAATTGGTTAAGCGGTTTCAGAGAAGAAGCTAAAAATGTTCAAATGTTAACACACCACGCACGACGCACACCGCACGACGCACGCCGACGGACGAGAACGGATAGCAATAGGTCACCTGAGTGACTCAGGTGACCTAAAAACTGATGGCAGTATAGACCTCTGCATCTCATTTAAGATCGACTTACACTCCTTAAGATCATATTTCAATGCCATGGCTGATTGCAGACTTGGGGTATAGAAAAATGTAACGTTATCCCTATCTTCTTCTGTGCACTCTACTCCATAATCCAATTCAATTCCACCCATTATACAGTCAAATATCATATCAACAGAACTGAAACATTAATATTTGAACAAATTACATCTGTTCATTCCAGTTTGAAAAACTGTTTTGAAATGAATCAAATGTACTTGTATTTAAACTCACCTACAAAACGTATATAAGTTACCGGCAGTTGTAACATTCAAAAATAATGGCAACGTACATTGCCAGCCTTTTGACAAAACTACAAGATTATCACGACATTTTCCAGAAAACGGTGGCCTTGTGACTGTTGTTGGTGTTATTTTTGAAGAAAGAGTCGTCATTTTCGTCGATTCGAACTTTTGAGAAGTCCTCGTTGTGGATAAAAATTCAGTTGAGGTACTTTGAATGGTTTCTGTAGTTTTTGTGCTTGGTTCCGTAGAAAATGGTGATGTTGATGGCATTGTTCCTGTGCTCAAAGTTTTTGAATAACCTGTAAATTCCATAATTTTGATTTGATGTATTGATCTTAAGGATTGATTATCTTCTCTTAGTACCGATACTTTCTTGATTTAAAATGTTAAAACACACATGCATTTTAAAGGCAAACAAGTTGAATTGATATTTTATCAATGAAGGAAAATGAAATTAATTTACATGTGTTTTTATTTAGACAAAATATAACTCTGTACCTGAAAATTATATGAAACAAAATCTCTATTCGTAATATAGGAAGTTAAGTGCGAAGTGTCATACTATTCTATTATAAAACATACTCCAAAATGCAAAAGATTTGTCGACTTCTAACCTACTACGGCATTCTTATCATAGTTGTACATTCATAGAAAGTGAACTCTCAAATTGTCTATACATGTACTATGTCATCTGATTACGGTCTAAAAGTAATTTCCGATGAAAAAAGTTCATTAAAAAGCTATGCGGATTCAAACAGTACATTTACTTGTGACCCTATTATATGATAATAAATGAATATCTTTGTAATGTGATTAAATATCCTTTTGAAGGACGGAGATTGTGAAGAATGTTCCTTTAAAGAGGTGTGTGGTTACAAAAAAAATCTTTAAAACAATATTACTGGTGATTCCAATGAAAAAAAAGAAACAAATAAAAATACATGCAGTATAATTTTCATTCTTAGGCATTGTTTTAGTCTTTTATAACAAGTCAACAAACATTTACCGGTAAATAAAAATTTGCTTATGTCGACTCCAAGTTTAAGCTTTAAATTTTTGTTCTTTTTCGGCTTTATCATATCTTTTGTTAGGAAACAAAGCTATATGTGTTTTTTATTTATTATTAAATTTGATGAAAATTTATATAGATCACATCATTTTGACAGTTTACTTACAGTCGACAGGATTAGAAATAAGGCTTAGTTCGGATTGAAGAGTAGGGCCATAAAATGCAATGGCTACTTCTTTGTCATTTTCCCTGCACAGGACAGAATACTCTGATCCTATTTCGGTCATGATACAGACAAATATAAGGTCAACAATTCTGAAACACAAACATTATGACATAAATAATCATTATTATTATAAAGACAATATCTTTCAGTTGGTTCGATACGCGAGAACATGCACTACGTATCATCAATTTTTAAAACGAGGCAAGTCACTAACCAACAAGTTGATGAAACAAGGATATCAACAGTTTCGTTTGAAGTCATCATTTCGCAAGTTCTATGGTCGATACAGTGACCTTATCGGGAGATAAAATTTATCATTGGGTCAAATGCTGACTGACGTTTTTCATAGTGTTAGGCCATTATTACACACTAAAATTTTTACGGATTTTCCCGTTTACCCGATCATGACAAGGAGCACACGGCGGGTGCGACCGGTCGGCAGGCGATGCTAACTTATCCAAGGCACCTGATCCCAGCTCTGATGTTCTGGACGTCCTTGTTTGTTTTGCTCCTCATGCGTATAGTTTGAATGGACTTTGAGCTTGAATACTGTTCGTTAGCTCTATATTCATTCTACACAAACATAAACGGTTCATAACACTAATTATTTACTACATACAATCAATCAATCAATCAAACCCCGGTTGCAACTGACCTAGGTAGTTAAAAAATAGGTAGAAACTGTTCCTTTGCCACGCGCCCGTTGCAGGTCTTTCGGGTGAGACCTTAAAAACCGAGGACTCGTGTCACGGCAGGCATTGGCACGATAAAGAACCCTAACAACTCAATGGTCCTTCACTGGTATATGATAACATCTCTAATATGAGTGAAAGGAGATGGGCGAGCATATCGTGCAGAAAGCCTATAGCTTCAGATATATCAAAATCATGTTCAGTTTGTGAATTTAGTATTAAGAGTAAAGTTCTCATTATTGAAATTTATGAAATTATGATAAACAAAACTTTTCTGAGGAAAATTTTCTCGGCAAAATTTACTCTTTTATTAGAAAAATTAATGTGGTGTTCGTTGGGTTCGAACCCTAGCAATAAAAATCCTAAGTATCATTTTCTTTCGAGACTAGCACGCTAACCACTAGACTACACAAGTCCTGATGAAGAGTGGCATTTAAATCATGTTTGTGATATGACCCTTGACTTTATGGACTTCAAGTATTTCTCGAAAAGATGCGAATGTTATGTCATAAAAGTATATTTTTAAGGTATAGTGGGTCATTGCTCCATATTTTTGGTAATCAAAAAATGTATATTTTTATGCAAACTTTGAGGAATAACTTTCAAAAAGGTGGAGCGAAGACCCACTCATATCGAAAAATAGTGTTATAGTATGAGAAAATGACCCTTTTTGTCTGCTTTAGTGTGTGTCTAATACTTCACAGGCAAATAATTTCAATCTTTGAGGGATTCTGGCAAATTGTAGAGATTTTACATAAAGCATATTTTAGTATTAGACGACGTGTCAAAGAAAATTTTGATATAATTAAAATTTATTTTTTCATCTTCATGTTTGTCACACTGAAGGCTTATCGCTCGCATCTCCTTTCTAGAATTGGACATAAAAACATAAAATCAATAGTCTATAATATTAACATCGGGCTACAACGCCCACTGAGTCACTATGACCTTAGATTGTTTTATCAGCCTGGCCCTGCGGTTCTTCAAAGGAAGATTTTAAAAGATTTTTCCTGCATTTTTCCAATAAATATTTGATTCATATTTGACCCCAAACTAGCCTCAATGGATTATGATTTAACAAGCTTGAATCCATGTAACTTTTAAATGATTTGATATCAATTTGACTAACATGACCTAACTGTTCTGAAGGAGAAGATTTTCCCCTTTTCACCAGTATTTTATAAAATCTGATCTCAGATTCTAGCCTCGGCTAACCCCAGGGTCCATAACTTAGATAAAAAATTAACCGCCAGAACTTAAGAATGTTTGCGTAATGGTGTGATACAGTATCGCCATGCTAATATTGAAAAGTATTTGTTCCTACATATTTCCTTATAAAACTCTGATCCCCTAAATAAAGACAAACCCTTCCTCTGGGGGCCTGATCTTAACAAAATTGAATCCACACTACTTAAGAATGCTTGCACATTAAGACTATCCATGACTCTGTTATAGATTTTAGAAGATTTCAAAGATATTTTCTTATATATTATAATGTAAAACTTTGATCTCCTATTTTGGCCCCATTGTACCCCCGGGATGAGGGTGGGGGGCATGAGTTGATCATAATTAAATTTACACCATCTGAGGATGCTTCTATATTAATATGAATATCCACGATAGCTCTAATGTTCTTCAGAAGAAGATTTATAAAGATTTGACAATATATACCGGGTATTCCTATATAAAATTTGATCTTCTAACAGACGCCAGCTGACAAAAGTCGGATCAAAAGGCTCACTTGATCTTTCAAATCAGGTGAGCTTAAAAGATCACAGTCATATCACATATCACTGTGTGATATACCTGCAAAATTCCTTATTCTCTGCTGCTGTGATGTGGACAAAATTTGGAAGAACACAAGGTAAAGTTTTGGACAGAATTACGTCTCTATCGCTGCATTTAGCTAATAATGGGGAGGGAGTCGAGGCCGTAGTCATTGTTGCTATGGTGGTTGAAATGGTAGGTAATAATGTCGTAGGCTCTGTTGATATCCATGGAAAAGTACTCAATGTGGTTTCATGCGCAAAACCTGAAATAAACTGTATCTGATAAAAATTCTAATCCTATGTAAAACACATGTCAAGATAAATGAATATTTATTTGTGCTGTTTTAATTTTGTAGAAGGAGTGCTTAAATTCATTGAACATTGTTTTCTTAATCTTGACGGAAGTTTTCTTTTTTTTTGGACGAAAAAATAAACTGTAACAAAAAAGCAATCAAACAATGTATAAAACACATATACACAAACAAATCCATGTCCCAACTCCACAAAAACACACTATATAAAACACATATACACAAACAAATCCATGTCCCAACTCCACAAAAACACCTCAACCAAAAAAACCAGGCGTTTTTTGGTGAGACAAGAGTCTCCATTTGTACCAAGTATAATTGAAATCAGAACAAAACTGTAGGAGTAGTAATGTTTCGAAAGAATTTCAAAGATTTGTTTTATTTTTGTAACTATTGCATCATCATTTGTTGAAATCAAAAATTGACGAAAAGAATTGTGTATCCTTCTGTACCAAATCTTATTGACATCAGACCAAAACTGTAGAAAGGATAGCATTTTGAAAGAATTTCACAGAAATGTCTATTTTTAGGAACAATGGCAACACCTGTATTTGAAATTTAAAAATAATTATAGAATTATGTATCTGATTATAGTTTACTTGTGCACCGAATCTAACTAAAATGAAACCAAAAGTATAGAGGGAGTAGCGTTTTGAAAACACGTCATCCAAATCAAAAACATATATAGAGAATTATGCATCTTTGTTGAGCCTACTAGTACACCGAGTCTTATTGAACCAGACCAAAACTGTAGAAGAGGAAGCATTTTGAAAGAATTTCAAACAGGTTTCCACTGTAGTAACCACGGCAACAGTGTTTGTCAAATCAAAAACCGATATAGAGAATTATGTATCACCGTATAGACTACTTACGCATAAAATCTTATTGAAATCAGATTAAAATGTAGGAGGAAATGCATTTTGAAAGAATTTCAAACAAATTTCTTTTTTTTTTTTGGTAACCAAGGCAATACCGTTTGTCAAAGTTAACCAGAATCTCTGACGAGACTGTAGCGCTACTGATTTATACTTACAACAAACGAAGAGAAAAGTAGCACTTGGAATTGAAACTTTGCAACGGCGATAAAAAGAACAATGAATCTTGGTTTAGTCTCTTTTCGTGGCAAGATTCATTGCAATCAGACTAATACTGTAGGAGGAATAGGCTTTTAAAACAATTTTACAGAAATTTCTACTTTTAGTAACGATGGCAACATCATAAAAAAAACCGATAAAACAATTACATATATGTATCTCAATGTTGTCTACCTGCATGCCAAATACAAAAATAAGACTAAAACTGTAGGAGGAGTAGCATTTTGAAAGTATGTCACAGAAATTTCTATTTTTAGTAACCATGGCAAACCGTTCAACGAAATCAAAAACTGATGAAGAGATTTATGTATTTGAATGCAGTCTACTTGTGTGCCGAGTTATATTGAAATCAGACCAAAACAGTGGATGGAGTAGAGTTTTGAAAGCATTTCACAGAAATTTCTATCGAAATCAAAAACCATTACATGTATATAGAATTCGGCATCGTAGTGTATTCTACTCGTGTGCAAAGAATATTGAAATCAGACCAAAACTGTAGGAGGAGTAGACTTTTGAAAGAATTTTACAGAACTTTCTATTTTTAGTAACCGTGGCAGCATCATTCATCAAAATAAAATTAAAATGATGCAAAAAATTATGTGCCTCAGTGTAATCTACTTGTATTCCAAGTTGTATTAAAATCAGACCAAAACTATAGATGAAGTAGCGTTTTGATAGTATTACACATAAATTTTTATCGAAATCAAAAGCCATTACATAGAATTCTGTACCATAGTGTATTCTACTCGTTGCAAAGTTAATATTGAAATCAAACCCAAACTGCAGAAGGAGTAAACTTTTGAAAGAATTTTACAGAACTTTTTATTTTTAGTAACCGTGGCAACATCGTTCATCAAAATAAAAAAAAAAGAGACAATTATGTGCCTCATTGTAATCTACTTGTATTCCAAGTTACATTCAAATCAGACAATAACTGTTGGAGGACTAGCGTTCTGATAGTATTTCACAGAAATGTCTATTTTAGTAACCATGACATGTTTCCTATAAAAAGTTATGCCTCAGTTAACATTGTATTTATCTAATAGTTTAGACATTTGAATGACTTACTTTTCACTTTAAAAATTCTTTTATATATCAAATACATCGTAAACAATTTTTAAAAAGTTAAATATAATTTTTCTTTGGTGGTGCGTTAGTAATTTTGTCAAATGTACATCTATTATCTAGTGCCATTTTCATACCAATGTCAATTTTCTTTTGCAACTCTTGTAATTTACAAAATGATATAGACTGATAGTAGGATGAAGAATGTTTAGCCTTTCTGTTGTACAACAACTAATAAAAAAATACTCACAGTCTCCTGGATTGTACTTCAAGTTGAATGCAGTCTTAAACATAGGACTAAACAAGTCAATAGCAAATTCTTTATCACTTTTTCTACAAGTCAAGTTGTAATCAGCCGCCATTCCATCCATTATACATATATACACCACATCAACAAGGCTGAAAAAAAGATGTCGTTTGAAATCAAAAGTATTTTCAAAAGGTTATCTTCAAATCATTACCAGAATATTTGAGAATTTACCTGCAATATTCCGCAAAGTTCCTGGCTGTGGTAATATTCATTACTACAGGAACAACACATCTCCAACCCTTTGAAATAATTGTGTTACTGTCTCGACAGTAGCGAAGTAATACAGATTGAGTTGTTGTATAAGGGTCTGTAAATGTTTGAGGAGTGGTAATTTCCAATGTTGTCGATATTTCTGAAAATATAAAAAAAAAAACGATCATAAGAATGGTATGAGGAGAATTAACCATTATTTAAATTTAAATTTTCAAATACATTGAAAAGATATACGAAAGTATATAAGTATGTGTTTATTTAAGTCAGTGACGTTTGTAACTCCTTATCAAAGAAAGATTAATTGATTTCGTCAAAAGCTTTAAGAAAAACTTCCTTGATTTTACTCTGTTTCTGTGGTCTTTATACATATATCACACTTATTTTATTCCTTTGAGGAACATTGCACACCTGTATCTCTACAAAGTTTTATATCACACTTAAGAGAACATTGCACACCTGTATCTCTAAAAAGGTTTTATATCCCACTTACGTAAGAGAACATAGCCCATCTGTATCTCTACAAAGTATTTATATCATACTTTCTTAAGAGAACATTGCACACCTGTATCTCTACAAAGGTTTTATATCACACTTACTTAAGAGAACATTGCACACCTGTATCTCTACAAAGGTTTTATATCACACTTACTTAAGAGAACATAGCCCATCTGTATCTCTACAAAGTATTTATATCATACTTTCTTAAGAGAACGTTGCACACCTGTATCTCTACAAAGGTTTTATATCACACTTACTTAAGAGAACATTGCACACCTGTATATTTACAAAGGTTTTATATCATACTTTCTTAAGAGAACATTGCACACCTGTATCTCAACAAAGGTTTTATATCACACTTACTTAAGAGAACATTGCACATCTGTATCTCTACAAAGGTTTTATATCACACTTACTTAAGAGAACATTGCACACCTGTATATTTACAAAGGTTTTATATCATACTTTCTTAAGAGAACATTGCACACCTGTATCTCTACAAAGGTTTTATATCACACTTACTTAAGAGAACATTGCACATCTGTATCTCTACAAAGGTTTTATATCACACTTACTTAAGAGAACATTGCACACCTGTATATTTACAAAGGTTTTATATCATACTTTCTTAAGAGAACATTGCACACCTGTATCTCTACAAAGGTTTTATATCACACTTACTTAAGAGAACATTGCACACCTGTATCTCTACAAAGGTTTTATATCATACTTACTTGAGAGAACGTTGCACACCTGTATCTCTACAAAGGTTTTATATCACACTTACTTAAGAGAACATAGCCCATCTGTATTTCTACAAAGTTTTTATATCACACTTACTTAAGAGAAAATAGCCCATCTGTATCTCTACAAAGGTTTTATATCACACTTACTTAAGAGAACATTGCCCATCTGTATCTTTACAAAGTATTTATATCATACTTTCTTAAGATAACATTGCACACCTGTATATTTACAAAGGTTTTATATCCACTTACTTAAGAGAACATAGCCAAACTGTATCTTTACAAAGTTTTTATATCATACTTACATTAGAGAACATTGCACATCTGTATCTCTACAAAGGTTTTATATCACACTTACTTAAGAGAACATAGCCAAACTGTATCTTTACAAAGTTTTTATATCATACTTACTTTAGAGAACATTGCACACCTGCATCTCTACAAAAGTTTTATATCACACTTACTTAAGACAACATTGCACACCTGTATCTCTACAAAGGTTTTATATCACACTTACTTAAGAGAACATAGCCCATCTGTATCTTTACAAAGTTTTTATATCATACTTACTTAAGAGAACATTGCACACCTGTATCTCTACAAAGGTTTTATATCACACTTACTTAAGAGAACATTGCACACCTGTATCTCTACAAAGTTTTTATATCACACTTACTTAAGAGAACATAGCCCATCTGTATCTTTACAAAGGTTTTATATCATACTTACTTTAGAGAACATTGCACACCTGTATCTCTACAAAGGTTTTATATCACACTTACTTAAGAGAACATTGCACACCTGTATCTCTTCAAAGGTTTTATATCACACTTACTTAAGAGAACATTGCACACCTGTATATTTACAAAGGTTTTATATCACACTTACTTAAGAGAACATAGCCCATCTGTATCTTTACAAAGTTTTTATATCATACTTACGTGTAGTCAAGTCTTCATAACCTGAAAATGAAGCATACTAATATCAACTACAAGAACTTACATCGATATAAGATAAGCTGTTGATAGGTAATTGCAGGATTAAGCTCCTTCTTCGCTTACGTTGTTAAAATTTCTAACACAGTGAAATGAGTCTTTTCATATTCTTAACAAACCTCATTTATTTCATTTTATTTAATGTTTACTACTTTATACAGTAGTTCTAGTCAAACGATATAGTTTTCGTATTCAAGGTTGTGACACACAATGGTTTTTGCGTGAGTTTGATCTAGTCTATGAGTAAAACATGAAATAGCTATGTGTTAAAGATGTGAAAAGGAAAAGAATCTCCCAACTCGTTGCATGTTTTATAAAAACTCGTACAAAAATTAATCACATCCGACCGCAAACCATGGGATATTCCATATTAACTCCTTTCTATCCAATATTTAACAAGTATTTTAAGTCATTCTTACCACTTATCTTTCACATATAGCTATCCATTTGGAGTTGAATGCTATAATGGGCTGATAACATTTTATCCAATATGCAAAATACATTCTTTTATGACAAAATGTTTCCAAAATATGCTATTTTAAAGGTTTTTATAAACGTAATATTAACATACAATCAGCAGGATCAGACTGAAGCTTCATCATTGATTTCATTATAGGTCCGAATGTTTTGATAGCTGCAGTGAGTTGATCTTGCAAGCATTGAACATTTTTTTCCGTTGAAATGCCTTCAGATACACACGTCAAGAACTTTTCAGTCACGCTAAAAAAAGAAAACAATGTAAAGAACACCATAAAATAGATTTATGTAACATATACAAAGTATACACATGTAATGGTATTATTCAAAATAAAAATGCTATAAAAAATTTCTCGTCCTATTAAGAAATTATATTTTAATCACGTTATTTGACTTTTTGCATTTAAAAGTTTTAGGAATTTAGGAATTCAAGCGTACAAAAATCTACGAAACTCTAAAAGAAGCCTACAGACAGAACTCTTCCCTGTTGGAAGCTGTTGTCAGATTTTGTGCGAAAATCTCAGAACATTGCTCTCCTATCTGTCCTATATACTCGTAATCTTCACAAGGATGGATGCCAGACTCTATGGAAAGTGTAGTGTTAGTAGTACAACATACAAGTATATCATTAGCAATGATTCCAAATTAATATTAGAGAATTACTAATAATAAATAAGTACAGCGTATATTATCAGCCATGATTTCATATTCACGTATGACATGAATATGGAATCATGTACAATGTATGTTATATATATATATATATATATATATATATATATATATATATATATATATATATATATATATATATATATTATAATTTGTCCAAACCGGCTTTCACCGGTTCCATAAGTATTGGCTGGAATAGACAGAATCCGGAGTGCAGGAAAAATGAAGGAAAATATATGAAATTTTTTTTCATTGTTTTATTTAAAAGTACATAGCATATGTAAGTTATATATAAGAAAATAATAGGGCCTAGAATCATTCGATTTTTTGGGAGTCTAGAAATTATTCAAGGGTATTTATGCATGACTTACTGTTATTTTTCCTTTTTCGTTCACAAAGTTCAAGACTTCAAACTCATCGTGAAATGTCAATTATAATGGAGTCAAAATATACAAAGACCTACATATATATCAAGCGAGGGTTTTGCAAGTTTAAAAGCGCGTTCAACATAATCATATAAACAATTATTTTCGATTTCATAATTAATGAATTGACATTTTAATTTTTACATAAAAATTACGTCCTCTCTACATATATTATGGCGCCATTTTGAAATAAAATGTTTGGGTTTCGATCCCAATATATAATTTGATTTGTAAATCTTTTATTGTCATTCCTGTTATACGTTGTGATCTGGAGTTGAAAGCAAGTTAAATGTGTAATTAAGTATTTTAAAAAAAGTAATTGTAACAACCTTATATTTTTTCAAACGGGCTCTGTCGCCGCCGGGCATTAGTTCGTCTCATGGCACTTATGTAAACACACGTTAGCACATCTACCACGAAAGGTGTTAATTGCATTGAGGTAATTCAGGTAATGTTGTGTGGTCGGATTAGAGGAAATAATTACCGTTTTACCGACTGAGCTACCCAGGCTGATATCCACGGCCCAAACTATTACATTCCTCCCTCCTTAAATTGTGTTCGCCCTCTTAGATACAACCCTAATTCTTATACCCCTGGCAGGACTTTTACCTGCAAGTCCAGGGGTGATTAACAACACCAAATTATTTAACAGGAAAGGAGAAAATGTATGACTGGACCGGAAATCGAACCCGAAAAACCTTTGTGATGCATAAACGTTCTATAGATATTGATAAGTCAGGCGAGCTTTTGGAAAAAGTTATTACTGTACTCGACAATAAATAAGGTTTAGTAGTTTAAATTTAGTGCTAGCTGTTTCGTTTTACCATTTCCTTTGTTTTATAACTTACTAATCTTTACTTTGTTTTATATATATATATAGAGAGAGAGAGAGAGAGAGAGAGAGAGAGAGAGATTACATCTAAAGATTTAACATTTATTAACATTTACCCGGTTCTTGACAAGTGCGCCCACACCCATTATAACAACATTTCTCAGACCCTGTGCAGTTACTGTCCATCTGACATTCCTCGAGACACTCCCTGTTGCTCTGTGTAGATGGACACTCGCCATCCTTTAGTTCTGCAATTTTATTTGCATTCGAAAACTAAATCAGACTACTTCCAATTAAGAAGGCTTCAACATAAGAAAACAAGTCACACAAGTCAAATTACTAGAGTGCAATTCTTTTAAGGGACCTTATTTCATACCCCCTCTGTATAGAAAGTAGTTTTCCACTTGAAGTCTATAAATTGTCCGATTCTGGACGACCAATTGGATTGCATCAGTAGCATCAGCTATAGACAACATAGAACTATCATATCTAAATGCCATGTCCAAATATTTTGTATCTTTCCTGTAAAAGAAAACAGTACGATACATTAATGACTATTTCGATAATGCAAAATAGGCAATTCACGAGAATATTTATCACAACTCACCTAAAGGAGGAAACAGTAACATTGAGAAGTCCCGGGACCGCACCAAAAGCTTTCTCAAACTGCAAAAAAATGGAATTTACTGGTTGTCTTCCATAGCAATATTGTAACTTATGACCAAGTAATATTCTGTTGGTGTACTTACATTTCCAGCGATGATTTTATTCAAATCTTGAAAATAAGAGGATTTTGGATTCAGCAACGAATCGTCCCAAAAGAAGCCTGACGTCATCTTTATCGTGAAAGCCACTCTCTTTACTAAAATTAATTCAAAATATTTTGTAAAGTTCTTTTTACGGTTGGTCTTAAATGTAGGACAATGATAAAAAAAGTAAACTCGAAACGCTGATTTGATTTTACATCCAGAGCAGAGAATTCAACTTAGTTTAATGCTTAATTCACTAAAATGGTGTTTGCTATTTTCAACATCTGTGATTTGTCCATTTTACAACTATCATTCGTCAAAATAAGTACTGATCAGTAATTTTCTCAGTTTGAGAACAACCTTCAAACAAAATTACCCTACAGTACTTTGTTAATCTGATGCAGTTTTTGCCTATCACGTCAATTGTTAGAATCTTTTCAACCTAAATTATTTCATTTAATACTTCTGAAGACTACGCTTACCTCTTGTTTTGGATAGGAACTCTGTAATACAAAATTTAAAGTATTTCCTTCTTATATGAATAATAACGGATAATATGAAAGTGAATTGGAGTTTTAGCAAATCATTTTATTTAAATCTGTTCATCATCTTTACTTATGAACTGATATTTTCCACATGTACCCCTTCACTGATACATACGTGAGATACAAGCTGTAATGGCTAGTCCTGATCCCGGGAGAACACTGTCATAAACTCTCTGATCATTAGAAATCATTTCCATAATTTTGTTTTCCTCACATTTGTACGCTGTTTTTGATGTCCAGTTTACAACACATTCCACAAAATTATCTCTGCGTTTCCAAGGATAAAAAATGAAATAAATATGAATATGAAGGAGAAATATGTGAGAAAACTTTTTGTTTAACATAATTTATTTTTGTTGTATCTGACATTTTTGGTGTATGTGCAAGTAAATTACAATGTGTTTCAACCACATCTTACATTGAATAAGGACAGAAGTCCCTGATCCATTTAAAATGGTCTCTGCAGAATACACTGACTGAATACATGACGTCAACTGTGCTTGTACAAAAGTCAGGAAGACTTGCATTGACTAAAACAGAAAATTAAACAGTAATCTGATTTTTTTTTTGTTCTATTTTGGATACATTATAACAAAATTCCGTAAAGCCATGAGTGTTATGAATGCATTTAAACGTAAGTTACGCTGAGTCCGTAGTCTAGATAACGTTTTTAATCCATGTATTTGTAATATATAAAAAGTAGGGATGGCAACGAATATTCGAACATTCGAATATTCATTCGATGAGTTGATATTCGAATATGAATTTAATATTCGAATATTCGGTGTTTTTTCAGATTTCATAAAAAGAAGTACTGTGATTAATAAAGTTTGGTTAGAACAGTGCTGGAATTATCCCTGTTTAATTTACTAGCGATTAATTTCGATCGCCTGATTTCTTTCACTACTTTCTTATCTTATAGATTTACTAAATTACATGTAATTTGTTTTGAGTAAGGTGTTAAAGAATTGTACAATAATGCTTTATGTATAATACAAAACGTACTTGCATAGTTTTATTAGTTAAATACGATCGGATCTAGAATCGAGGACAACAAAATGAAAACCTTAGAATGTCTAAAAGACGTGAAGCGTATACTTATCAAAACAAATTTAATTGATCATTCAAATGAATGTCCAATAGAATTAGACTGTAGTTAATATTGTAAAGGGCTCAATTTCAGAATAAATGATTATATATTGGGTTGTACATAATCCTGAATTTCATATTCATTATCGGGAAATTAGTTAATTATGTAGGAAAATTGTCGTTGGAAATATTTGTTTATATTTAAAAAACATTGTATCAAAGATTATAATTATATCTCTAATTGGGCAGATAATTGTAATTTATTACACATACTGAAATCTGAACAGTATACCGTTACGATTATCTTGCCTTTGGCAAGACGACCGGTTCCTCAGTTGGAGCTACTATAAATACACATGTTTCATTTGTTAAAATTATGCTTTTCTACATTTAAATCAATTATTTATTTCAAACATTGACAAATATCAAATTTCTTATTGTACAACTACAAAAGTCTTCATACAATTTTACTTCCAATATCTTACGCTAAACCTTTCATGACAGTAGCTAGGATGTTGCATTTTAAAAATAAAAAGATTTAATTTATTTTATCGAATATTCGAATATATTCGAATACTTTCCTTGAATATTCGAATATGAATCATTGCCAAAATTGACATCCCTATATTAAAAAACAAAATGTGTAGATTTTGAATGATGAAAAAAAATCTTACTTGGACATTCTGACGGATCCAGTAAAGCACTTTCTAAAGATTTATAGTACAAAGAAATCATTGTATTATAATCCTCGACAGAACACGCTGGGTTAAGTTTATTGGTACATTCTAAGCTCCTCTGGTATGTTCTGAGTTGAAAAGAAAATAAACAACTAGAAAAAATGTTTACAGAATATGAATATGAATGTTCTATTGCAACACCAAAAGAAATCTACCTTATTTCTCTAGTCTAGGCTAATAGTAAAGTATGATTTAAAAGGAATAATTTTGACATCTTTTTTAAATATAGAGTTGATGCCTTCAGTAAAATTGTCCTTTTTAAATAACATTCTTAGTTATAAATACAGGCTTCTTTGCATATGCGATATGCTTGAATTCACTAAAGTCGTATCAACCTCCAGTGCTGATACAACTTCCGCAGGGCTGATACTGAAATATACACATGCCCTTTGTGGATTAAATCTTTAAACCAGTACTTGTAATAATACTCCAATTTTCTATTTCATATTCTCTGTCAAAAATGAATTTTATTACTGTTATTTAATATAATAAGCAAGTCAGTAAATTATTTAGTTGTATTTGCTCGAGCAGATGTGTTCTTTTGTGGGATTATCCATCGATCATTAATTTTACAGTTAAATGAAGCCTCTTTGTTTCAAGTTAATTTTCTCTTATATAGACCGTCACGATAGCTCAGTCGGTAGAGCGCTCGCTACGTGATCGGAAGGTCGTGTGTTCGAATTATGGCCGCGTCTGACATAAGTCGATAAAAAAATAGGTAGCAACTGTTCCTTCGCCAAGCGCTCGGCACTTTGAAGTGAAAGTTGCTGGTCTTAAAAACCGAGGCCCCGTGTCACGGTAGGCGTTGGCATGATAAAGAACCCTTACTGCTCAATGGCCCTGAGTGCCGAGTAAAGGTCTAAATTTGAAGCCCTTCAACGGTATGTGGTGACGTCTCTATAAGAGTGAAAAATTCTCGAATGGGACGTAAAACAATATAGAATCAATCTCTTATATAGCATACTAAGTTATATGATCTCTGTTGCATATTTGGAAAAAAATGAGCTAACAGAGATTTATCTGTGTATAGAATTTTATGAGGTGGAATTGAATAGGATATTAATTAAGAGCAAAATGAGGAAAAAGTGAAAATCAAAGTCATGGGGAAGGTCGAGGTCAATTAATTATGATACACCTTAATTGCTCTCACAATTTTTATCAGTGCAACAAAGCTTGATGAAAATATCTTGAAAACCTTTTTTTGAAATTTAGACAGACTGCAAAATGAAAACTAAAGTCTGAATACTAAACAAACAAGCATTCTGAGAGTATTGCATTAGCAATACTAGTCACCTACCTGCAAGTGTAATCTGGTTCCCGTTAAAAATTGAAAATGCAATAATTCAGTCAAAAATCAATGAAGCGGGACGAAATGCAAACTTGATCTATAACTAATCAAGGTAAAGTCACATACCAAAAATCAGCTCAATATCTGAAAGCGTTTAGAAGAAAATTGCGGAAAACCCCTAAAAATTTAAAAGACCGTTATTCCGTCAAAAATCAATGAAGCGGAACGAAATGCAAACTTGATCTGTAACTCATCAAGATACACTCACATACCAAAAATCAGCTCAATATCTGCAAGCGTTTAGGGAAAAAATGCGGAAAACCAAGTGGGACAGACTGACTGACAGACAGACAGGGACAGACAGACGGACAGACAGACGGACGGAGAGACTCAGAGGAAACCCATAGTCCCCTCCGATTTCACCGGTAGGGGACTAATAATTGAAGCTAGGGTTTTAGATCACTATGACACAGTTGATTAGCTCTCACCAATTTGTATTGGTGTATGAAATTTGATAAAAATACTTTGAACAGTTTCTTCTAAACTGTTTAAATCGCAGAATAATTAATATCGAGATCTTAGTGAAGGTCTACGTTAGAAAATTTTGACACAGTTGAATAGCTCTCATCAGTTTGTATCTTTGTGTGAAGTTTGATGAAATTATCTTTAACAGTTTCTTGAACAGAACTAAGATAAAAGCTAAATAAGGAATACTAGCGTCAATGTCATGAGGAAAGTCAATGTTAGAAAATTATGATACAGTTGAACAGTATGTATCATTGTGAAAATCAAGTTAAAATATCATAATGTTTTCTTAAACTGAGCTAAACACCAATTGTAACAGACGGAAGGACAAAAGGACGGAAGACATACATGAATAACATTATGTGCCTTGACCATGTTCATGACAGAACATATAAATACGATAAATAAAATAGAATCACGCTTAGTATGACTTTTACACGTAATATTCACAGATGTTTAAGTTTATCAAAATTGAAATAATCGGCCTGAAATCTAATATCAAAAGTTAATATCGCTAACATAAAAGACACCAATTTGGGTTTACGCTTTAATCTCGTAAAAATCAGTCTGCGAATTTTAACATTTTCACCTTTTTAACCTATTACCTGCATTTTGTTTCAGTTAAATTACCACCACGGCCAGATCTTATTCCATAATCATATGATGCTATGCAGCGTATATAATCTGGTGTGCTAAAGAATTCCTTGTCCACTGTGCAATTTCCTCTTTCCTGTGCTAAAGGAATTAAATTATTCAAATATAAGAGACATGGAACTAAATAACATTGTATTACTGAGCCTTATTCTAGTACATGTACAAATCAACATCTTTCATATATGACCCAAAAAGTGTTTTTTGGGACAAGAGTGACCCAGTTGAAACGTGTGTTCTGACTAAATTAGAGCTGTCCCAACTGGTCTAATCCATATATCAGGATACACTTTAAAAGTGTTGTTTACAATTGCAGACATAATCAATTTCTGTGTAAAAGATAAGCTTCCACATTTTAATGAACATTTAATTCTACGCTTTCAAACCTGACATTGACCCTCTTCAAGGGATTTTGACTCAGGGTTTTGATATTCCCTCTAGTTAAAAGCTACTACCATTATGCCACATAAAGAAAAGGTGAAATATTTTTGACTTGAACCAAGGTCATTTTAACGAAGTCACAAGATACAAAAGTAAAAAGTCCATTGGACGATTCTTGACATGAAAAACAGAAATTCTAAAATATGAAATGTTCAAAAGTAAAAAAAAAAAAAAAAGCACAGAAAAAATTTAAAAAATCAATAGTGTTTTCAGTTTTTTGATCCAGGAGCCATAATAGAAAATGTCTTTTTCACAATGTGTCTATTCCTACATATGACCATTGAATTGATTTGTTTACTTTTTATACACTTGGTCATCTTTAGACCCTCCCCTGGAAATAGTTTTTCATAATAATACGTTGCGTTGGCCATAACAGAGCGAACTTCATCTTCTGTGCAGTAGTTGCTGGTCATATTCATTGCATTCCAAATACATCCCAGGTACATATTGACGCTGTAAGAAATTCAAGTCAACAAATATTTACAATATTTGTAAAAAGAAGCATAAATATTTCCATACTATATTTGAAAAATAAGCATAAATTTTTCAATCTTTTATTGTTTCCAAAACATGTAAAGTTTTTAAAGTACTTTAAAAAGCGTGTAACAATGTATTGACATCTCTCGAGGATCGCAATATTGGTAGTGACTACGGTTTTCATGGGAAATCTTTTAGTGAACAGAGAAAATGGAAGGAGAGGCAGGGAAAGGGGGATAATAGGAGGAAGGAAAATACGATACAGATCTAGAGAAACTAGAATAACCTCTCTATCTACTCTTTCTTCTGTGAATTAAACTTTTTTTAAACAGAAAAGTTTTGAGAACATCAAAAATATTGTCGAATGACCAATTTCATATTCTTGAAAGGTTAACTGGTCAAGCTAATTTTATAAAAAAAATCATTATTGTTACAATCGTCGTGATACAAAATAATAATGATAAAATAATAATCTGCATTTCCACTCTATGCTTTAACTATGTATTATTCTAAAATGATATAAATATGTCAAAGAAACATCTACCAATGCACTTAAAAATTGGAAAACGAATTGAGCGTTTTTAAAAGAGAATGTACATTAAAAAAAATGTACATTTGAGTGTATTTAAAAAAAGAATGTGCAATCCAAATTTGGAAAACGGTTCAAAATGCATTTAAAAGAGAACGTAGCACCGTTATTGTCTTTTCAGCAGTGAAATACTGTAATTTATCCATTAAATAAAAGTTATATTTTTATAAAGAGAAAAAGTAATATTTTTCACTTTGAAAACAATTTTAATCTCATAATCTAATAGCTATGCCTTACAACCGCTAGATTATGACGTCACTACATACGGCACTGCCTTTGAAAAGACAAAAAAAAAAACGAACAAGAGGCCCACAGACCATATCTCTCACCTTATAAATATGACTTATCATGTCTTTGCTTTTCTTTGGAGACAGTTTTTCAGAAATGTTCCTACGTTAAACTTTGTGGCCCCGCCCTTGCCCCGGTGGCCATGATTTGAACAAATTTGAATCTACACTAAGTAATATAGCATTCGGCTCAGGTGAGTTAATAACCAAAGAAATGTAAGAAACAGAAAGTTCAATGTTTTGTTTTTGATTGATGAATTTATTTCACTCCAGAGACAGGGTTTTGATATTTTAACTCGTGTTTCGCACTCGTTAAAATAAAAAAATACTGTCGGACTCGTGAAATAAATTCCATATAACAAACATTATTATTTATCCAGGCCCAATCAAGGGTGAACGGGGATTTACCCCGGGTTGTATTCCATACACCCTGAGGCCTTCGGCCGAAGCTAAGGTTGTATGGAATACAACCCGGGGTAAATCCCCGTACACCCTTGATTAATGGACCTGGATAACGAATTTATTTCCTATGTACTCAAATAAATTCTAGTCCAATCAACTGTGTTTCAAGCTATCGTTAAGATTTACTACGTCCTACAATGCATCGTGACGTCATGTTATCTGCTTTTTATCATAGAGAAACTTTGCATTGTGACATCACGTTTTTTACCCCCGGTTCAGTCGGGTGTACGGAAATTTACACCCGACTTTGTAACCAATCAAAGCTCGTGTTACAAGCTACATAGGAAATAATAAACTATATCCTCTTCTTACTTCTAGAGAAATGGTTGGATGGAGACTGAAGACAAGCCCAAGTATTTTCATCTTTTCTCAGAACGCTTTATAAAACGGGGAAAATTACTTACGATGTCGAACTACATGAAGCTTGAAGAATTGCCAGTGTTGATTTGCAGTATATATCAGCATTGTCTATTACAACACTTTCTACTGTGCAGGCAGGAACTAAGACAGCATTAACTAAAAAAAAAAATACAATTTTGTTATAAAAGGCAGAAGAAAATAATTGTCATCAATGTTGTAACCCCCCCCCCCCAACAAAAAATAAATGTAGAGAAAGAAATTTTTCGGGGCTGTCATATTCTTGCTAATTTTGTCGAAAGTTTAGTAAACAATTATTTGAAGAAAAAAAAAACGATTATACAGTTTAAATATTCTTTGAGAGAATATTATATATGAATTTTTAATTAGTTTGAAAATTTATATTATTTATTATGTAAGTAATAGATACCTCGACACACTGAGGGAATCTTTTGTTTATAGACACCAGCAATCAGGGGCCTCAAAAGACTGTCATAGTCTTGCAATGTACACAAAGGTAATCGATCTTTTACACAATGCACAACGGACTGGTATACGCTAAAAACAGAGAAAATGTAAATGATTTATTTCTAGTAAAAAAGAAACATTAAATGTAAATTTCTTTTGATTTCGAAAGTATTCAAAAGAATAAGAATGATTTTTTTTAAATTGTTGAGTATAAACAAGACTGACTCACTAGCATTGTGTTTTCTCTGACAATGCTGAAGAGCTATTTGTAACTAACAGTAAAAAGTAGATTCCCAAGCATTTCTGTGCTTCTGGATGACTAAAAATAGCCTGAAGTGCTATACTGCAATTCGTATCTGTGACTTCTGGAAAAAGAATCTTCGAATACAGATACACTTACTATACGCAAAAGCTGATTGGTAAAATCTTGAAACTACAAAAAGTATCAATGATACACAGCATGAATATTATACAATTAGGCTGTGAATTTTGTTGATGTTCACCAGAAAAATATCAATATTGACCGAGGAGAAAAATATGGTGTGATATTCACCAAAAAAAGTATCAATATTGAGCGAGGCGAAGTCGAGGTCAATATAAATATTTTTCTGGTGGATATCAAACCAAATTCACCATTTAAAAAATCCATAATTATTTTATTATTTATTCCACAATCGTTTTATAATATAGTCCGGTTTTGAATGATAAGACACTGAAGGCTGCATGAGGACACCATTTTCATTAACGTACTGTCCTCACAGAAAGATTGAATGAAAATTTAATAACAAATCTGCTTCGGTGTAATATAACACCTATTTACTGATTATTCGGACAATAGCAACAATTTCCCTTACATTATTTTAATAGCAAATCACAGAAAAAACATAGTTTGGTTGAATTGACGAATTGAACCTCATAAATCGAAAAAGGGGCTAATAGAAGTGCACTTCCAGTATTTGCATTAAATAATTATCAAATGAACCTCATATTGATCAATGAAAATTAACAAAAGTTAGATTGTAAGTTTGAGTACGTACGTGATATACAAGTCGTAATTTGTTGACCATAGCCGGGAAACTTCCTCTCATAAAAGGAGGTAGCATTACGTAGAGCTGATCTGATGGAAGTTTTGGAGCAGTTAAAATACAGTTCTCCTGTTTGGTTATAAACACAGTCCATAAGAGAACCCACCCTGAAATTTATAATTACATCCTAAATTGTTAATGATTGTAAAATGAATGAGCGATTCAATATGTGTATGGCTTTACGGGAAGAAATTGACCAAATATTCAAAAACAGATTTTAAAAAATCCTTGCATTCATTTCAAAACCGACATTTTACCAGAAGCTTTTCCCACCTGTCAGGAAATGCAAAGGTTTAAAATGTACTTTATGAAACGTTATTGTTGTAATATTTACATAAAGCAGGTAGTCCGTGAGAGAATCAGCAGGTCAATATAACACTTCCCATATATGTATAGAAGTAGAGTCTCTTCGTCATCACAGAACGACTGAGAGGGTTCCAAGACTGAAAATCAAATGCAATCAGTAGGAATTATAATTCATAGAACACAGGACCCTTTTTTTTATCAAGATTTACGCCCAAGATAAGTTATGTTTCAGAATATTCAGAAAAAAATTAAGAAAGGTGTATTGAAAATGTATTTCATATAATTGCTGTAACACGTTCGAAAAAGTGACTTCGGCTAAATTGCATACATGAGGTATGAGTGATACAGTATCACCTTTCAAAAATAAATCTGAAATTTATACTTCTATTATCATTTCAAAACGGTGACACCTCTGCAATGCGATAGATACGAAACCGTTGCCTCAGTCATAGTAACATTTCTATCCTATACTTTCATCTAGTGTCATCAAAATGCCCTACATTTTCTTTTACTACATACTATTTACCTGTGCATTCAGGATCATAAACGCTGCCGTTTATTCTGGTAATTTCTAAGCTGCTGGAATTGATTAGTTTGTGGATTCTGCGTGCCTCACAATCTGCTATGTTTTCTTCAACACATCGAAGAGAGTGTGCGTAAATTCTAGAAACACAACAGCTCTTGCCATATTTCACATTAGACTTGATATATTACATCTTCATAATAAAAATAATAACAAAGGACAACTAATGTTTTTTTTACCTGCATCTTTCTTCTTGTTCCATTGCTTTGGGCATGTCAGATAGTGAATTGAAAGTCTTGAAGCACTGAAGATACTCAGATTTTGTAAATAGTACCAGGGAAACGCATATTTCATTGACAGGTTCCAAGTTACCTTAAATAATAAGTTACATGGTGTAAATATTTTTTATATTCCTATAACAGAGCCTAAATTATGTTTAACGAAGCCTGCTTACACTCCGCTGGGTTGTGTTTCATCTTTATTGAGCCCTGAAGTAAAGGACTATACACACTGGCGACTGTTTTCAAACTATTGGATGAACAGGTGACATTCAAGTCCTTTTCCACATTGCTCACGGTACAGTTAAGAACATCTCGAATAACCCTGTAAACAAATGAGATTAGAGGATCATGATGCTGAATACTTAGTAGCTAACAGTTAAAAAGTTATTCTAACTTAATTATGTCTCAGATTTTGTGATCATTAAATCAAATATACATGAAATAAGAGGACCCTTGAGTGTCGTTGATGGTCATCAACGACATTCCTTTCAGTGACCCTGGTGACCTAAAATACACTACTTTTTCTTCATTTTTAATAAAAATATTTTTCTTGAATTTTTCAACAAGAACATGGATTATTGATAAATTGAGAAAAAATTCAAAGTTTTGGAGAGAAAAAAGACAACATTTTACAGTTTTTCTTTTGAGAGTTTAGTATAAGACTTTTCAATGTTATTCACATAAAACATGTAAAATTCACAATAAGAGCCAAGAAAATGTCTTCCATCAATATACCTGCAAAACAAATCAACATCAGTCTCAGTGGTGATAATACTGTAGTGTGGAAGAACGCACACCCATCCATTAGCCACAATTGATGTTTTATCCTGACAGGCATCCGGTATAGCAGCAGTTGTCACGCTAGTTGTACGTTGTGTAGCGGTTGCTTGAGGGGTAGTTGCTTCTAGTTTAGTAGTAGTAAATTTTTCAGTTGTTACAAGGGTGGGTTGAGTAATGTTTGCTTCAATGGTAGAAATTACTGACTGCAAAATTGTTGATGTCTCAATAATAATTATGTCTAGTTGAGTACTTGATGGTGTTTTAAATGAAGTTGTTGGCTTAATAGTATTTGTTGTTGATTGACTTGTAGTTGTGGCTGACAGAGAAATGGTAGCGGTAGCTGTTTCACTGGTATTTCTTGCTGGTTTAAAACTGGTGGATGTGTTATCGGTCGTTGTTGATAGCTGAATAGTTTTGACTGCTTCAGTGGTTACTCTTGGATACATAGTAGTTGTTGCCTCAATGTTTGTTATTAGTTGAGTAGAAATTGCTGCTTCACTGCCTATGACTGCATGTTGAGTGGTGAATAGTGCATCAGTGATAATTGTTGCAGGTTGAGAAGTGATTACGATTGCTTCAGTGGAAGTTGCTGGTTCAGATGTTGTTCCTGGTTGAGTAGTGATTGTGATTGATTCAATGGAGGTAGTTGCTGAATTAAAAGAGGTTGTTGTTTCTGCAATAGTTGAAGGTTGGATAGTGGATGTGATTGCTAGCTGATTAGTACTTGTGATTGTTTCATTCGAAGTTGTTGGATAAGAGGTAGTTGTTTCTTGTTGAGTAAGTGCTATAATTGATTCAATTGAAGTTATCGCTGGTTTAGAACTAGTTGTTGTTTCCATGGTAGCTGTTGCTGATTGAATACTTGTTGTGATTGCTTCAGTCGTACTTTTTGTTTTAGAAGTAGTTGTTGCTGATTGAGTAGTGGTTATGTTTGCTTCAGTGGAAGTCACTGGTTTTAAAGTTGTTACTGGTTCTGTAGAAGTAATGATTGTTTCAGTAGAAGTCTCTGGTTTCATAGATGTTGTTGCTGGTTGAGTTGTTGTAAATGATTCACTGTAAATCGTTGTTGGTTTAGAAGTAGTTGTTGCTGGTTGTGTAGAAGTAGTGACTGTTTCAGTAGAAGTCTCTGGTTTCATAGATGTTGTTGCTGGTTGAGAAGTTGTTGTAATTGATTCATTGTAAAGTGTTGTTGGTTTAGAAGTAGTTGTTGCTGGTTGTGTAGAACTAGTGATTGTTTCAGTAGAAGTCTCTGGTTTCATAGATGTTGTTGCTGGTTGAGAAGTTGTTGTAATTGATTCATTGTAAATTGTTGTTGGTTTAGAAGTAGTTGTTGCTGGTTGTGTAGAAGTAGTGATTGTTTCAATAGAAGTCCATGGTTTAAAAGAAGTTGTTGCTGGTTGAGAAGTTGTTGTAATTGATTCACTGTAAATCGTTGTTGGTTTAGAAGTAGCTTTTGCTGGTTGTGTAGAAGTAGTAATTGTTTCAGTAGAAGTCTCTGGTTCAATAGAAGTTGTTGCTGGTTGAGTAGTTGCTGTGGTTGGTTCAGTCGAAGTTGTTCCTGATTTAAAATCAGTTGTTTCTTCCGTGGCAGTTGTTGATGGTTGGGTGGTTGTGATTGCTAGCTGAGTAGTAGTAGTTGTGATTGATTCAGTGGAAGTCTCTGGTTCAAAAGAAGATGCTGCTTGTTGAGAAGTCGATGTGATTGTTTCAGTGTTAGTTGGTTCAGAGGTAGTTGTTACTTCTTTTGTAGCTGATGTCTGTGTAGTTGATGTAATTACGTCAGTTTTGTTTGTTGGTCGTTCAAAATTAGTTGTTATTTCTGTTTTATTTATTAGCGGTTGAGTAGTGGTTGCTTCAGTACTAGTTGTTTCTGAGTGAGTTGTCGTTTTTTGATTTGGTGCTGTTTCAGTGGTAGTTATTGAAGCTACAGATGATGTTGTTGCATTGGCTGGAAAATATCAATGGAAACCAAACACTGATTGTACACAAAAAATAATGAAAACAAAATGTGAAGTGATTATCATCTGAATCACTTTTACCGTATACCTAGAGTTTGGTTGTCCACAGTCAGAGATATCAGTTTCTGAAGAAGACCAGAAACCGCTTGCTGTAGTTGGCGGTTTGCCTCGTTTTGAATTGCTTGAATTACTGTTGATACGTCGATTTGCGACTGAGTTTGCGTGGTATTAATTGTCATCACTATTCTGAATACAACCTCTATGCTACCCGGCCTACAAAATAAATAAAATATTAAGTAGTTGTTCAGTTTTCAAGGCAATTTTCACCAGCATAGTTTTGATTTCTTTGAAATTCGTCTACCTGAATCCCAAAATTTCTACGTTGAGAAAGTCATTTTCTGTCAATTTCAATAAGGTGGCTTGTAACTGAAATTAAATTCAATGGATGAGTTTAGTAGGACTTGCAAGAACATTTTTGTCATACGACTTCTTTAAAATGTATAAAATAATTCGGAATTGTTGCTGCTCGTTATTTCCTATTGCAGTGATTCAGAGATGGGACGAGCACTCTACCTCTGTCTTGAGCTGAGCTGTAAGATTCCGAAATATTGGTGATGTTGGGTCATTCAGAGAATCACTCCAAGCCTCGTTCAGAAAAAGGTCTCCCATTAACACGACTGGAGCTATTGTTAAACAGAATCCAAACATGTATATTCAGAAAAAACAGTAATTTTCTTTCCTTTAGTGAATTACTTGTTAGTTGTTTAAAAAGATTGCATGTTCTATGCAAAACCGCTTTTTCATCCGCTCGAAAACTGTTAAAAAGCTACTGTAAATCACTTTTTATTCGAGAGACCTTTATTTTCGCGTAATTACGCGAGTCTGTCTGCTCGCAAAATTTTATTCTTGCGTATATTTGTTTTGTTAAGGATTATCCAACAAAAACCCATAGCTCGCTAATAAATACCAATTACTTATCTCGCGAAAATAAGGTGTCGCAAAAATAAAGTGATCTACAGTATTAAAACATGCAAATGAAGGAATGAAAATTGAAATACTCAGGTCTGGTGATATTGTCTATTTTAAAAGAAAATTGCTTGTTTATTTTCTCTACATTTAATCATTTTAAAATGAAATATGGAGATAAAAAATATTTAAAAATATAAAATAAAAAACATAAAAATCTAAGAAGTTTTATTAATTCTAACGGTCTGGTAAGATATATCACATTTTCTTACGCCTGACTTTTTAATCAACTGCTAGATATCCCAATTTATTACATTTTCAACCGTGAAATACTGTGGTTAAGTGATTTTCTCTCACAAAGACAACTAAAGGATATCAAAGTGATATTCTTTCACAGTGTGAAGGATATCAAAATAAGTAAAAAAAAAATAATTTTTGGCGTATAATAAGATATAGTGACTAAACCGTCTTGATAGAGCTAAAGCTGCCAATTTCTTCCCAAATATATTGCTGAAATCCATGTTACAATGTTTTCAATCTCACAAATGCTAAGTCTCAACCGCTCAACTATGACGTCACAGCCTGTGATACTACGTTACGAAAAGACAGAAGCAAAGAGAAAATCAAAGAAAATGTAATAAACAGAAAATTCAATGTTTTGCAGTTGGATATGGAATTTATTTCACAAGTGGGGCAGGATTTTTTTTTTTATATTTCCATGAGTGCGAAGGACGAGTGAAAATATGAAAAAAAAATCCTGTCTCACGAGTTAAATAAATTCAATATCCAACCACAAAAACATTGAATATCCTCTATTAATTTACAAATATTCAACGAGTAATATCTTATACCAGCTTATGAAAGGATTAAAAAAAAAAATAGATACATGTAAATAGATATACTAATAAACCAATTCACGAACCTTTATAGTTATGTAATAGTTTTCTACTTAAGGTAGTATTCTGTGTTTCATCGTCAGATACATGGAAAGCCTTTGATGATTAGGTTTTATACGAATCAAGTCAGGTAAAATTATATATTGTAGCATTTTCAGATTTAAATGATGTCTTGCTAAAAATAATAATCCTGCATTGCACCTGACAACCGATTTTTTTTCTTTTATTTTTTTCAAAAGCAGTTTTGTGTCAAGGATTAGTACAATAGCAGATTTTCTCTTCTTCTTGACTTGAAATATAACATTTTGTCATTTCTTTAAAATTTAAGGGGAAAAAAGTTATCGTTACAAACTGGGAGATGTTAGTTTATTTGAGTTTCGATTCAATCCAGATCTTCAGTTTTGAAATTCAGGGACTTATAGAAATGTCCTGTTTCAAGGATTAATAGAGAAAAAAAATCCTTAATGTATACATATAATTATGTGTAATATATTAAAGCGTTTTTGAGCATCTTCCTATCTCAGTCATGCAAGTTAACAAGAGAATGCAAGACCAATTATTAAAATAATGCTAATGTAAATTTGATTATTTGAATTAAAAAACAAACGGGACATTACTATGAGAAAATGCCCGTGCTCGGCGGAAGTGACAATTTAAGGTCCTAATGTAATGAAGTGTCTTTCATTCTTTTTTTTTTTTTTTTTTTTTGGTAAATCCGATAAAAATTGATTGTTAAAGTTATATGAAATGAGCAGTTTCTTCTGTGTATATATATATATATATATATATATATATATATATATATATATATATATATATATAGCTTACACAAAATCGACAAAGAGGACAAGTTAAGGAAGACTAAATTTGAAAACTAGGTTTAAAAATTCAATTTGATTTTTGAAAGAAGAAGTACCTCTCATGTCCATGTTCCAGCAGCCTTTTCTGCAAACGATCTACATTTATAATCAATATCCTAATTCTGTTTCGACCAATTGTTTGAATTTCTATATTTAAATTGTGCCAGATTCGGTTTTTAAACTATATTTGTTGATGTTTTTGTAATGTTCTATGATGTTTGTTACAATTGGTCGAAATAATTTGTTTCCATTGTACTATCTTTATAAGAGTGTTTTGATTAATTAAACTCTGTAACATTTGTGCCCAAACAGTAACTAATAGTATATATATATATAACATTCCCAAAAAAAAAAAGGAAAACAAAATGCGTGTAGTTGCAAATATGCGTAATTTTTTATGGAAACAAATATTCGACTGGAAGAAACTTTTTGAATACTTAAAATCTTATTGTTTCCTTCTGTACTGATTAGATATGTCTGGAAAACCGAATTTAACACTAAATATACAAATAAATAAATAAATAAATAAATAAATAAATATATAACCCATTACACTTGACTATGGTTTTCAAAAATGTTACCAGAGTTTAAATCAAAACACTCGAAACAACACTGTTTATTAATTTATTATTACAGTAATATCTTTGCATTGAAAAGTGTCTTTCAATATGAAAATGTCTCTTTGTACACGACGTTTACCATTAAGTAGTTTGACTGATATGCTTCCTGTCATTACTGTACTGAGGTAGCCAATGGTTCGTGTCATCTGCTGTCTCCTCGTCTCCTGCTCGATCGTCCGCTTAACGTCGGTGGCGTTCACACTCCACGTATCCACCTGTCCATCATCCATCACAGTGACGTGGAACGTTATCTTGAAAAACGCCCTGACACTACCAGAACTGTCAAAATAGATTTTTAGAAATCTTCCTTTAATTGTAAGAGGTAAAGGGCCAACAATGCTATCTGGGACACATTTTTCTTCTTTCTTTTTGGAGATCGACTTATATACTTTATTCAGAACAAAGGTGGACGTGATGTCTACAATTAAGTATATTGTTTATAAAAATTCTTGCATATTAACTTAAAACATTGAGACCTTGTTTTCTTGAAATTTTTAGTCACTATTCTGTATAAAGTAAATCATATACGGTACCAATTTTGATGAACTGTGGCATCGCACTAGCCTGGGGATCATGTTTCAAATAAATCTTAGGATCTTCATACTAACCTATCCAACTGTATGCTTCTCTATAAATCTTTTGTGGCCCAATTTGGTTTTGCATAATTTTAAAAGAAAACTTTGGATCTAATTCTTGTTGAAACTTTTTAACTGATTCAGAAATTGTAGATTCTTTATTATTATTATTATTATATAATATTCTCTCTTTAAAATCGTTCTCAGGTATTTGATTGGCTCAAACTAGATCACATGATTAAGATAAAACAACTTATAAACCAGGTTTTTAGGTCACCTGAGTAAACTCAGGTGACCTATTGCTATCTGTTTTCGTCCGTCGTCGCGCCATGTGCGTTAACATTTAAACATTTTCAGCTTCTTCTCTGAAACCGCTCAACCAGTTTCATCCAATTTTGGCATATAGCATCTATGGGTAAAGGGGAACAAAACTTGTAAATTTCGTGGTCCCTGCCTCCTTGGGGCCTGAGGGTCAGGGCAAAAACACTAAAATGAATGCAATCTTTAGAAATCTTCTTCTTTACTCCTGGACATCAAGCAGTCAAACTGCTGGCATTATTGTAATAAGCACTCTACCAAAATTGTGAAATTCATGGCCCCAGGGTCAGGGGTTCTGGCGCAAGGGCGGGACTCTAATGATTATATAGTGAAAATCATTATTTTTTAAGAAATTTTCTCCTCTGTCCCTGGATATTAAGAAAACAAACTAAATACATAGTTATGATGAAGAAGGTTGCCTCTCTAAAATTGCGAATTTCATGATCCCTGGGTCAGGGGTCTGGTGTTAGGGCGGGGCTCTAATGATTATATAGTGAAAATCATTATTTTTTTTTAGGAAATCTTCTCCTCTGTCCCGACACCGACGTCTGAGAATACATTGGATTGAAATTTTAGTTTGAAATTCATTTTCAATCCTACTCAGATAAGCTGCAGTTTTAAAATCTTGCCAGTTAAAATGTTCTGCTGTCTTATATGAGAAACTACTGAGTATTAGAAACATGGATTTTTAAGACATTTCTTATTAACCGATATTTAAAAAAGTAAGAAAACAAAAAAACCTTCTGATGAGGTCAATCCCTAGATATATAGACTTTTGAGAAAGCATATCGACCGAGCACTCTATTCGCATATTACTTACTATATCTGTATTGAGAATTTAACTACAGTAACTTCGTGGCCCCTACAGTAACTGCGTGGCCCGATCCTTTGTTAGCCATTCATGATTTGACCATCTACACTACTTGAAGAAGCACTCTAGATATCATAATTTTGTCATTTCTGGTTAAAATGTTGGTGGGAAGATGTTTCAATGACTCTACCTAATTTTCACTAATTCGTAGATCCCTTCCTTTGTAATCAGAAAAGGCCCTTCATTAAAAAAAACAAAACAAAACAACAGAAGAACATATTATCGTACCTGAATCCCGCCACTTGGCTTGAGTTAAATAGAGACTTCAGTGGACTGGTCAGGAATGCAGTATCCAGCTGATAAAGATAAGTTATCATATCTGTGACTATTGTAACTGAGTTTAATTCCTGAAGAATTATTGTGCTCTGTTACTTAATGAAGTAAAATGCATGCCTCGTATTCAAGGGCTCTGGAAAGTAACTTATACTGTGGTGTCTTATTGTCACTGAGTGCAGCAGTCCATGTTCTGTTGAGCACCAGGGATCCAGAAAATACCATAGGAGCTGAAAAGTTAACCTTTAGAATATTCAACACAGAATTAAAACAAAAAAGAGAGCAAAAAACTTTGATTTGCTAGATATTGTGTTGATTAGTATCAACGTGCACAATCCAAACATAGTCCATTGTATATTCCAAATGCGTTCAGAGATGTGCTAAGCACATATCATCTGTGGTAAGTTGGAAATTATCTCATTTTTTGTTTCTCCTTCCAGTATTGGGTATTGAGACTTGAGACCTGTAGATAGAGAACTAGACTGCACTGTTGTGGTAGGTGTCGTCTTTGTTTTGGGTATTGAGACTTGAGACCTGTAGATAGAGAACTAGACTGTACTGTTGTGGTAGGTGTCGTCTTTGTTTTGGGTATTGAGACTTACCCGTAGACAGTGAACTAGACTGTACTGTTGTGGTAGGTGTCGTCCTTGTTTTGGGTATTGAGACTTACCCGTAGATAGTGAACTAGACTGTACTGTTGTGGTAGGTGTCGTCTTTGTTTTGGGTATTGAGACTTACCCGTAGATAGTGAACTAGACTGAACTGTTGTGGCAGATGTCTTTGTCGTCGATGAAGCTGATGTTGTCTTCGGTGATGTAGTTGACCTGGAGAGGGATGATTCGGTCGATGCCAACGCCACAGTTGGAGCCGCCAAAGTTGAAACAGATGTATCTCGTACTAAAACATGATCCGTGGATATGCTGGTAGTTGCACCTTGTATTGGTGCTTCTTGTGCTCCGTCTGTTCCTGCCATAGTAGACTGTGGAGCCGCAGTAGTCGTCTGTAGAACAACGTCTTTACCTCGTTTTGGCAACTGTCCATATAACCTTGATTTGTCTAATAAGAATTATATCCGTGTTTAGGTTAATATACTGGTTATTATTTAAGGTTTTGACAAAATTTATCAAATTATACACCAAAGTGGTTTATCTACGTAAATACAAAAGCACATAAGGCGCACAAATTCCAAGTACGGTACGTGCAGACGTTAAATCGATTGAAAAACACATAATTAAAGAAGCGATTTTCAACGCTTATTTCAAATTTTGATTGAGCAACTCACCAATGAAATAGAGAGACAGTGTCACGGCTACAGTGATGAGAGCGATGAGGCCGATGATTCCCATGATGACCCAAAATCGGCGTTGTCTGTAGCCGTTACATTCTATTACTGATCTCAAACTGTCTGAGCTCTCTATTACATTTAAAATAATAAATCACGTAAAGACTCTCTAAGAAATTCGACAATTTACCATGAAAAGGATTTTTTTTTAATTCACTAAAACTGTCATCGACAGAATCCAGTGGGCTGTGCATACTAATACCCGGCGTAAAAGTTCGAATTCAAAAGAATGACAAATACTTAAACATATCATGGAAAGGCTTCCTGTCGCAAATAAACAGACTACACAGAAAACAGACACTTAGAAATAGTAAAAGATGTAAAAACCGATTATAGTACCTGAAATATTGTTATCAGAATCTAACAGTTCTCTCTTCCTTCTACCTGGAAGCTGTCCAGTGGTGACAGATGGCGTAACTGATTTTGTATGGAACTTTGAGGGCATATCAAAATAAAAATATCTAGGTGTCCGATTCTCTTCGTTTTCTCTGAGTGGTGGTGGTAGTGATTTGTCAACTGGTTGGGTAGAATCATGTGACATTTTCATGCTGTTGTTGATGTTGTAGGCTTCCATTGGGTCATGTTTGTATTTGTCTTCAGATTGCGTATGGTACCATGGATTGTTCTGCCATTTCTAGTAGAATAAAAACCTGTTAATTCTCAGGCGTATACATGTATGTAGAAAGTCACAATAGTAGGGGATGTGCTTTTTTGTCTATTATTGAGAGGGATTGTACAGATTCTACATGGATTTGATAACATATACGACCAGTTTAAAAATCTGAATCTTTCTGCAGACTCTTAAGCAACGGTTTCAAAAAAAGGGGGGGGGGACTTCCAAAAAATCAATAAAAACCTGTCGTCACCCCTGCCACAAAATAAGTATTGGTTCTAAGTTATGGGATACACAGAGGTCACAGTAAGGTCAGAAAATATGTCAATTTCCGAATTTTCTCAGTTTTATGCACATTTTCATCGATTTAACAGCACATTTTGTTTCAAAAAACATAGAGGACAAGCTTGCCTATCTACCAAATTTATATATTTCATACACTGGTATTAGTTGATGGCTAGTTTTAATACTCCCCCTCAACTTCTCTACGAAAGGCCTAATAAAAGCAGTTCAGAAATTGACTAAATGAAGAACCAAACCGGGTCCCATTTCCATCGATGTTTTAGGATTGACGCATTATAATAGACATATTTTGGATGCACAGATGTTGTTTTGCAATGGAAATGCGATTAAAAATACCGATTCTGCTGACTTAAAAAACATTTATCACGGTAGAACACTTACTTGCGATATCTTTAAAAAAAAAAAACGTCAGAAAAATCACAGAACCAAAATCATAATTGAATTATTTACATCATATTTTGACCCTGGGGCCATGAAATTCACAATTTTGGAAGAGGCACTTTTGCTTATCATAACTATGTACTTAGTTACTGTAGTTAATACCCAGGAGCAGAGAAGAAGATTTTCAAAGAAGTAATGCATTTTCACTATATAATCAGTAGAGCCCCCCCCCCCCCCCTTACACCAGAGCTCCTGCCCCTGGGGCCATGAAATTCACAATTTTGAAAGAGGCACTCTTGCTCATCATAACTATGTACTTAGTTACTGTATTTAATACCGAGGAGCAGAGAAGAAGATTTTCAAAGAACTAATGCATTTTCACTACATAATCAATAGAGCCCCGCCCTAACACCAGAACTCCTGACCCTGGGGCCATGAATTTCACAATTTTGGAAGAGGCACTCTTACTCATCATAACTATATACTTAGTTAGTTTATTTAATACCCAGGAGCAGAGAAGAAGATTTTCAAAGAAATAATGCACTTTCACTATATAATCTATATAACCCCTCCCTAGCACCAGAACCCCTGACCCTGGGGCCTTAAATTTCACAATTTTGGTAGAGGGGTCAATGCTTATTACAATCATGCCAACAGTTTGATTGCTTGATGTCCAGGAGTAAAGAAGATTTTTAAAGATTGCATTAATTTTGGTGGTTTTAGCCCCACCCCTCAGGCCCCAGGGGGCAGGGATCATGAAATTCACAATTTTTGTTCCCCTTTACCCATAGATGCTATATGCCAAATTTGGTTGAAATTGGTTGAGCGGTTTCAGAGAAGAAGCTAAAAATGTTCAAATGTTAACGCACATCGCACGACGCACGTCGCACGACGCACGCCGACGGACAAAAACGGATAGCAATAGGTCACTGAGTGACTCAGGTGACCTAAAAATATAAACCGAAATCTATCATCTTACATGTATACTAGTCTGTTAGGGAGGGGCTCTATTGATTATATAGTGAAAATGCATTAATTCATTGAAAGTCTTCTTCTCTGCTCCTGGGTATTAAATAAAGTAACTAAGTACATAGTTAGGATGAGCAAGAGTGCCTCTTCCAAAATTGTGAATTTCATGGCCCCAGGGGCAGGGGTTCTGGTGTTAGGGCGGGGCTCTATTGATTATATAGTGAAAATGCATTAATTATTTGAAAATCTTCTTCTCTGCTCCTGGGTATTAAATAAAGTAACTGAGTACATAGTTAGGATTAGCAAGAGTGCCTCTTTCAAAATTATGAATTTCATGGCCCCAGGGGCAGGGGTTCTGGTGTTAGGGCGGGGATCTATTGATTATATAGTGAAAATGCCTTAATTCTTTGAAAATCTACTTCTCTGCTCCTGGGTATTATTGAAACAAATTAAATACATAGTTTTGATAAGCAAGGATGCCTCTTCCAAAATTGTGAAATTCGTGGCTCCTGGATCAGGGGTTCTGGTGTTAGAGCGGGGCTCTATTGATTTAATGTGAAAATGTTTTAATTCTTTAAAAATCTTTTTCTCTGCCCCTGGGTATTATTCAAACAAACTAAGTACATTGTTATGATAAGCAATGATGCCTCTTCCAAAATTGTGAAATTCATGGCCCCGGGGACAGGAGTTCTGGTGCTAGGGCGGGGCTATATAGATCCTGTAGTGAAGGTGAATTATTTCTTTGAAAATCTTCTTCTCTGCCCCTGGGTATTGTTCAAACAAACTAAGTACATTGTTATGATAGGCAAGGATGCCTCTTCCAAAATTGTGAATTTTATGACCCCAGATTTAAGGGTTCTGGTGAGGGGGGGGGGGGGGCTTCTATTGATTATACAGTGAAAAAGCAAAATTTATTTGAAAATATTCCTTTCTGCTTCTGGTTAAAAAAGCAATGAAGCTAAGTGTATAGTTATGTTGAGCAAGAGTGCTTCTTCCAGAGTAGTGAATTTCATGACCCCTGGGTCAGATGTGCTGGTGTGAGGGTGGGGCTCTTGATAATATAGTAAAAATGCATTAATTCTATTAAATAATCCTGTTTGCTCCTTGGTGTTCAGCAGATAAACAAAGTGATTAGTTATGATGAGCAAACTTATGGTCCCAGGGTCAGAAGCTCTGGTGTTTGGGGGGGGGGGGGCTCTATTGATAATATAGTGAATCTGTAGTAAAAATACATTATTTCTTTAAAAATCTTCTCCGCACCTGGGCATATCAGAGGCAAAAAGAGTAAAAGTTTTAATAAGGAAGATTATTTTTACCAGATTTTTGAACATCTGGACCATTTGGTCAAGTGTTCTGGTCCTGGCCAGGGCTCTATTATTTTGTATTCTACTGAGAGGAGTTATTCCCCTTTGCCATTTACTTTTGATAATTTATCACTGTAAATAATGTACTTGAAAGGTAAATAGAATAAGATAATTATGCAAAAACTTTTATTGTATAATACAAAAAGTACTTTCATAGTTTTAATGATCAGATAGACTTGTAAGTACATGTAGTAGATAAATAAAAATGAGACAAAAATAACTTGTCTTATTAAATGTTCATCAAGGACCAAGAGAGGCCAATGTAAGAAATTTCAACAAAGGATTAAAATAGTACAGAAGCATTGATAATTTGTTAATATACTGTATGGTGATAGTGATAAATGGGGATCAGATTTATAGAACATAATTTATAAACTGTTAATGAATATTAAGACCAATTATTTTGTTGATCATGATCACCCTATTTTTCTTGCTTTTTGGCAACAAAGTTTCACCTTTCAGTTCATTTTATACTCTATGCATCCTTTAAATTGTTGTATCATACTCAGGTGACCGTTAAGGCCCTTGGGCCTCTTGTTAACTTGTATTGTTTACTTCACGAATTTACTTTAGGCTCGCGAAGTTCTTGATCAATACAGAGATAAAAGAAATAATCACAAAATTTGCGTTGCAGAAACTTAGAATTATAAATTTTAATTGTATAAAAATTGCTATAGAAGCTGTAGTTGAATGACATTGATAAATTCTGGCAATTTCCACCAAACATTATTTTTGCTGTTTGTTGCTGCTTTGTTTGTTTTAAATTTGTAATACGGATCACGAAAATATTGCGCCAAAAATACTAACAGTGAGTTAACTTACCTTAGCTCGTCTATCATTCACATGACTTATGTGCACGTGACCCCTTATCATCCGAACTTTGTAGTTCTTCTCCTCCAGCATCCCTGGGCAGTCTGGTACTTTACACGCCCAGTATATTGCCCCCTTAATTTCTTTATGATACCGAAATTCATTGTTCTCATGAACCAAGGTGAAATGTTTGCGTTTCTTTTCATTTCTGTCAATTCCTAGCATGTTCGGCGGTGTTTGGCTGAACGTTGAAGAATAATGGTCATTCGAAGATGGAACGACAAAAGATTCACACTCGTCTTCCCTTTAAAATTGTTAGTCCTCTAATTTCCCATATTTAGTTGCAAAGTAAATGTCTCTAGGTAATGGCGCCTACTAACTATTCACTTGGTTTGTGCTCAGTGAACCGAACCCGAGTGTTCGACAGGCAGACTTTATACCCGTGCAAAGCTATATATGGCCTCACATTTGGGCAATAAATCATTTCATGCTACATACACTAGGACTGACCGGACGTGCCTCGCGGTTGACCGGATTTATTTCAAATTAATTAGATATCAACATTAAAATTCAAAATGTAAAACTGTAAATTTAGAGTATAGTAGCTTAGTTGTAGTGTAAGATTCTTTTGTTTTCATCGGTTTTGTTTTTTATGACTTTTTAAAATTTTCAATTTCCTGAGGAAGGGACATGGCGTCCCGAAAATTTGACAATTTTTAATTGTTCGTGTCGTTGGTCATTTGAGTACTTTATATAAATTTCCATACGTGGCCTTTTTATCTATTTGCTATGAGACACATATGATAAACATATGGAGGGTAATCGTGTTCAAAAATCCAGATGTGTAAATTCACAATTTGGTAGAACGAAAATTGTATATCTGGTTTTCTACAAATGTAATTTGTTGATCTTAAACGTTTATCACGAACACTGATTACTTCTTGGCCTTTCCTTCTTTCACGTCACTTCTCGTATTTTGAACGTTGACCCATCATATTTTGAGTAGGTTATTGTGAAAATTCAAACATAAATCAGTTCGTATTTAATATATTCCCGTTCGTGAGTCTGTTTTTTACACATTCGTACTAAAAATGATATCTGACAAAAAACAAATCTGCAAGTGTCAAGTCAACATGTTTGTCGAATTATAACATGACCATATATGGAAAGTCACGGAAACTTACGATTGGTAAGCGGTAAATGTAGTAAAGTTGGATGGTGAAAATTCCGATCTAATTTTTAAAGATTTCCTTAATATTATTCAGGCACTAATTCTTTTTACCAGATATGATATTTTTGTTCACTTAAAATGAACTCTATCTCAATTCAGTTGTCATCTTTTATACCAAATTAAAGTTTTCATCTTTATAAATGGTTGTAGCCAAGGTGCAGAAACAAAGACAGGAAAAACTTCGAAAGTTTATTTTCAAATATAAGTATTTTATATTGAGTACTGGTCTTCCGGATACTATTTGCAAAGGCTGATCCAGCACCAGCGCGCCTGCCTCCTCCTAACCCCCCCCCCCCCAGTTTGATTTTTTATGCCCCCGTAATCTAAGATTCGGGGGCATATAGTTTTTGCCTTATCCGTCCGTCCGTCTGTCTGTCTAGCTGTCTGTTTGTCCGCAAAAACTTTAACCTTGCCCTTAGCTTTCGATTGGTAGGAGCTGTGGCTTTCATACTTCACGTGTAACATGTGTATTCCTTGTGACAAAACCTTTCTTTGGGTACCATCATATTTGAACTTTTGACCTTGGAGTTTGACCCAGTTTTGCAAAATTTTACCCAACACTAACCTTGGCCATAACTTTTGAACAGTTGAAGCTAGGGTTTTCACACTTCACATATGTAATCCTTGTGACAAGACCTTACTTTGAATACGAACAACTTGGGCCTTTTGACCTTGACCTTGGAGTTTGACCTACTTTTGAAAACTTTAACCTTGGCCATAACTTTTGAATGGCTTTCATTTTTCACATGTGTACTTCTTGTGAAAAGGCCTTTCTTTGGGCACCATTAATTTTGACCATTTGACCATAACCTTGATGCTTGACTCACTTTTGAAAAACTTAAACTTTTTCCATATCTTTTCAATGGTTGCTGCTAGGGTTTTCATGTTTCACAAGTATATTCTTCGAGACAAGACCTTACTTTAGATCCCAACATATTTGATTTGCATTTGAGAAAGATTAACCTTCGCTATAAGTTGCCATACGGGGGCATCAGTGTTTCAAAAACACATCTTGTTTGTTTGTTTGTTTTTGTATTTTGTGTTTGTTAACTTTTGTATGCTCTCAATTAAGTCCACAGGTGACACTACATAATTATAAATAAATACATTTTATTTTTTTTTTAACACATAGGACTTCAAATCTGAAAACTAAATATTAGAAATAATCTGGCATAAATACATGATGAATGAAAGAGAAAGACTGGGCCGAATAAATAACTGCCTAAAGCGCTTAAAACGGATGTGTATGATACAGTTATTTGGACTTTTATTAGAGGATTAATAAAACTAATGTCCAAATAACTGTATCTCACTTCCATTCTCAATGACCGTGTAGTAGTGTAGGACAGCGCCGCGAGAATCCCATCGGCATCAAAAGCAAGTTTTAGACTTGCCTAGATGGCCGAGCGGTCTAGCACCTGTTCCTGTACTGCTAGGAGACAGATTCCGTAGGTTGAGAGTTCAACCCCAGGTTGGAGCGGAAGTGGGTATCCTTATTAAAGTGAATTTCTATGTGCTTTCTTTCTCTCTCTCTCTCTCTCTATAATAAAGAAGGGGAGAGCGGAAAGTTCCATTTATCTTGTTAATTCGATGGATATCTATATATCCTATATAAATTTAGAGAATCGTCCAAATACAAAATCGTTTAGATCTGAATCATGATGTATTGGGCTTACGCATGGAAATCAAATTTCATCGCAGAAAGCATTGCTATTATATTGTATTATGGTGAATTTTTGCTTGACAGTGTGTCCCTTACCTAATCTTGTATTTCTTGTTAGTCATAATCCTATGGACTAGTAAGTTAATCAACAGATGTCATGAGTTTTATTTTAAAATTCATGAGTATATAAGAAAAATGTGCAGTTTTCTTAGGAGTAACCCATATGATGTCACAGACTTTTTAAGGCCAATTTTAAAATAATGTTTGCTTGCCCTCTTCAGACTCAGGATGAAAGAATTGAGTCGGTAGGTAGGTGAAAAATTTTTTTCAAAGAAAATTTCAAAATCAATGCTGAATTTTCAAATCTATTTTCCGGAATGCATAAAAAATAATTGCTTCCTGGAGGTTAAAAAAAGTTTTGAGTCGGGCCATTTTTAGCCGGTCGGTCGGAAGAGGGCAACCAAACAATTTTTTAAAGATGGCCTAAGGAGCATATTATGAGATTAACATTTTAGACCTTTAAAAGTGCATTTCGAATTAAGAGTAATGAAAAGAAATTGGTTTATGTCAAAAAAATTTCAGAATGTATTTTTAGGGTAGATGTCCTTTGAAAACTAAAAAAAAAAGTGTTTGTGAAACACTGATGGCAACTTATGGCGGAGGTAAAAGTTTCTCAAATGCAAGTCAAACTCCAAAGTCAAGAGATAAAAAATGTTGTTACCCATAAAAAGGACTTGTGTCAATGGATATACCTGGTAAATATGATAGCCCAAGCAACAACCATTCAAAAGTTATGGTCAAGGTTAATGTTTTCTAAATGTGGGTTAAATTCCTAGGCCAAGGACAAAAGGTCAGCATTAATGGTACACAGGGGATGACCTTGTCATAAGAAATACAAATGCAAAATATAAAAGCCCTAGCACCAACTGTTAAAAAAATTATGGCGAAGGTTAAAGTTTTTTAAAAGGTCAAGGTCAAAAGCTCAAAATCAATGGCATCCAACAGAAGGTCTTGTCACAAGGAATATACCTGTGAAATTTGAAACCCTAGTACTAACTGTTCAAAGATATGGCCGAAGTTAAAAGTTTTATTTTTAAAGTGGGTTAAACTCTAAGGTCAAAAATATTTACACCCATGGAAAGGTCTTGTCACAATAAATACCTGTGAAAGCCCAAGTACCAACTGTTCAAAAGTTATTATTAATGGTTAAAGTTCGGTAATTTTTGCAAAAGTGGGTCAAACTCCAAGGGCAAGGTCAAGATGTCAAAGGAAGGTCTTGTCACAAGGAATACATATTTGAAATATGAAAGCCATAGCTCCAACCAATCAAAAGTTATGGGCAAGGTAAAAGTTCTTACGGACAGACAAACAGACAGGCGGACAGGGCAAATACCATATAACCCCCGAATCTTCGAAACGGGGAATAAAAATCAATATCTGTTACCAGAGAATAATGTGATGCAAAAGATGGGCTATCTATGCGTTAGAATAAAGGTATAGCGCACTTACTATATATACGATATGGCCTACAATATAGCGCGCATCCAAAAATGTTCAATATTTTATATTTTTTATTCAATCAAGGTATAAAGAAATACAAATTACTGAAGTATTTGGCAAAAAGTCATAAATATCTCAAACCAGATTAAACACTTTTACTGATTTGTGTGTCTGTAATATATACAGAATTAGTAAGTGTGCATTGAAAAAATTACAGATTTCTGTATTTAAAACAACTTAAAGATGTTAAACCAGAGAAATCAAGAATGGATAATATTCTTTAGATATCACAGTTAATTAATACATTCAAGTTTTTAAGTCTTTTTTATTTTTAACTTGGGCTTCATATTAAAAATTAATAATACATTTTAGTTATCCTATTTTCAAAAACATCCTAACAAGGAGCTACATGTATATGTGACTAAAGTCACAATATCTTCGTAGCATGCGTGGCATAATGGTTTATCATCACTATACAATAAAGCATTTGTTTGCGTCTGAGTCTCTGGTTCAAGTCCCCAAAAATACAGAATATTTTAGAAAATGTGTGATATATTATTTTCATAAATTTGGTTTCTTAGATTCAAGCTAACTTAATCAGATATAGAATCATTGTAAACACATACATGTACATGTACATGTATATATCCTAAACCATTATACAATCCAATGCGCTAATGAAATCTATAAGAAAAGGTACTTGGTTTTAGGCGAAATACTGGGAAAGGACGCTATATCTCTTTCGTATGCATTTGTTATATAAATTCTCGAGAAGAGGCAATATCCTTTTCGCATCCCCCCCCCCCCCCAAGTTATACATTTGTTACTTGATTTATTCCATTAACATACAAAAGTAAGACACTAGTGTCCCTGAGGTTTATGTGAAGTACTTTATTAATGATTTTTAATTAATCAATGATTTCATTCGTGCACCCTAACAAAAAAAAAAAAAAAAAAAAAAAAAAAAATTAAACAAAATACAAAAACGAAACAACAACAAAAATTAGAATCAAATAATAAGAGTCAATTTTTATTTAGGTATAATATATTATACCGTTACAACCTTCACTATGATGTTTGAGCTACATGTACATGAACGGACATAAAACAGATGTCAGATTTCATCAGAACTACAGTTTATGTTAAGTATTATTTCGAGAACGAGACAGGTACCGCATGGTAGATACAAATTTGGGGGTGGACGAGTGCGTAGCACGAGTCTCCACCCCCAAATTTGTATCTACCATACAGAACCTGTCTCGTTCTCTAAATGATTTGTGACACGATCAACCAAAAAAAAAAAAAAGCACCGCCCACTTCATACCTGTGCAGCATCCAAACTTCCTCCAGAGTTCGTTTGTTCTTTCTGTAGATGAGGCCTCGACGGGGAGTATACATCCGCAGTATATATATTTCCACGGACAACGTAAGATTTAGTCAGATTAGTTTTGACAACGGGGTAGACGACTCGAAGTCAGTCTTAAGAGGGCTGGGTGGTTGTGGCCATTTTCAGGCTATATTGATCTCCTTTAGGAGAAGAGCTCCATATAAAGATATACAAAAATGATGAAATTTTAAAAATAAAATGTATGAAATTTTTGTTTGCCAAATGATAGTTGACAGCTTAATATATCATATCTAAAAAAATAAGTTATATCTGATGGTTAATTTGTTGACTCCCCAGCCTCCTTAATTGATAAGGTGGACGATTTAACCTTGTTGTAGATGGAGATTGATCCTAATTTATTTCAGGGATCTTAAAATCTCTGTTAACTATAGATACACATACAGGCGATACAGTTTTTCGATGGACTTTGATGTTACGGATTTTTATTCTCTTATTGAAATGCAACATTAAAAACGAAGTGAAAGAGATGTGCAGCAGTCGTCAGCGATAAGGACTTAAGATGAAATTCAAAAAAAAAAACTTGAAAAATGGACTTGATTGAGTTTGCACGAGAAGAGTGGAAAATGGGGGGAGAGGGAGTGAGAATTTCACGTAATGTTTGCTACATCCGCGAACCCATTGGCTTTACTATTTTGAAGGGGACACAAAAAGCAGGGAAAGCAAACAGGTTTTCAGGAGTTTCTCCAACATAGGATGTTTTCCATAATAGCGAATTTTCCTTTTCGTTTGGATCGAAATAACTTGTAGATTCTGTGTGGAATAATTTTTTTAAAAAGTGATTGAGAAATTTTGACATTTTACATTCCTAAGGAAATATTTCTTCAAATTTATAATAGGAAAAAAATCAGCATTTACTATTTGTACGTGATTTTGATAAATTGAATCAGATTTATTTTTAGACCGTGCTGTATTTGAGCTAATACAGAACGGAAAGTAGCTCCGCCCACTGTATTTCCGTTCTGTATTGCTAATACAGAACAGCAAACTTCAAAGAAAAACACCGCAATCGTGTCACAATAATCAGATACAGAAAAAATAAATAAAAACTATTTTATGTAATAATACTGAACTTTGAGAGAAGTTTTTCCCTCAATTTAAACTTAAAAGAACAAGAGACCGGTGGGTTACAAAGCTCACATGAGTCATACTTTTCTTTTAAGAACAGTTTAAAAAGACCATTTCCGTTTATGTTCCCATGAAATTTTTTTTTCCATATTACGACCCCATCCTAGCCACAAAGGGTCGTGACTTTATCAAACTTAAATCCACACAAAATTTTAATATGACTACTATGGCCTAATACTATTCTGGATAAGATCCCCCCTACATACAGATATTATGTAAAATTTGAATAATCTTGGATCCACATGACGTAGAAATACGGAAAGACTTGTGAGACAGGATTTTTTGATATTATCACTCGTGCTTCGCACTCGTGAAAATATCAAAAAATCCTGTCCCACTCATGAAATAAATTCCATATTCATCTACAAAACATTGAATATCCTCTCTCTCTCTCTATATATATATATAGTTTCCCTTTAATATTATACAATGTACCATAGTATGTTGGTCCACCCTAGCACTGGGGGCCAGGATTTTTTTTAAAAAAATTGAAATTCTACACTATATACATGAATGTATGGAAACATAAGGTTTATCTTGTCTTTATTATTTTCCCTTGGAAGAGGGCAAAGAACAAACTTGAAACCCCTTTGCTCAAACATGCTTTGTGTCAAGTTTAGTTGAAACTGGCCCAATGGTTCTGAAGTAACACACAAATGGACATCAGACACCCTTTTATCAGAAAAGCTCACTTGAGTATTTCTCATCTTCTAAAACCACATTAAGTTTCTCAAGAATGGAAATGTAAACACATTTCAACAAGACAAAAAGAGGTAATCTTCGTCTTGTTGAATTGTTTGATGTTGTTTTCTTTTCTTCTTCTTCTTTTTTTAAAAAATAAAATGGATTCTCTTTCATCCAAATTAAGTGACGTTGACCTTATATAAGCTTGAGCCAATAAGGAAACCTTTCAATATTTACATATCCGATTTTTTCCCATAAGATTCTTTACAATAGGAATATGATTCAATTTTTCATGAATTCAAATGGAAGAGCATAATTATCTCCATGATTTAAATTAAAAAATAAATGTACTTTGTCTTTCTTTCAAAAAAATAGTTTTATGAATAATTTGAGGCCATTCATCAAATAAATAATGTAAATATAAGATATAGTTTAACTTTTGATAAATCATAAAGTATATAAACTACAATGCATCATGCCTGCATATTTATCATAAATCACTTATGCACTTCTTGAAATATGCCATCGTGAAGCGTTATAGTTCATGTCCTCATGAATTATCAAAAATCAATTAATTAATTTCTTAATTCCAGTCAAGGGTTCCAAAGTTATGCCCTAGGCAAGATTTTGTGACATAAAGCCAAGTGCATGGACGGATGAACAGACAGTCAGTCTTACCCAAGGGATAGATATATACAAGTAGCTATGTGTTATTTTCATGAAAAACACACCCTGAACATGCAATATACAGTATAAATATATATATATATATATATATATATATATATATATATATATATATATATATATATATATATATATATATATATATATATATATATATATATATATATATATATATATATACTTTAAAGGTAAAAGTAGATCCAGCCACAGTATAAATGTATATACATTTCATCAAAATACTCGTAGTACTTTAAGCACTTCTTGATACAGGATTTTATATGTGATATTTACAGTAAAATGTAAATTATTATAAATTATATCTCAAAGTTCACATATAGCAAAAGTAGCTGATTCCTTAATTATGTGAATTGAATTCATGAAAATTTAAACAAAAATGGATGAACAGATAAAAAGCCATACAGGACAATCAATAATGGGATGGTTGCATGGTACAATAAAACAATGCAATATTTGTGACATTGCATAATATGTGTATATGTGATTGCAATGTGTAAAACAAAGTTAACTATTAACTTCCAACAGAGGATGATTCAGTTAGACTACACATCGAAAAAATATTGTATGCACATGCAGTTTACAGAAGTTTGCAGATTAAGACTTCATCAAGTTAATACTGAGACAGTGGTGCATTAAACAACACAGTATACTGCATAATACCAAAATGTACATTAAGAGGCCCGTGGGCCACAATGCTCACATAAGTCACTTTGGCCCTACTGTTCTTCATCAGCAGATTTTTTTTTTTATAAATAAATCCCTCTTCCATGATTTTTTCACTCCATATTGTGGACCTAAAAAAGTTATGGTACATGCATGAATTAATCAAGTTGTAAAATCAACACTGGGATGCTTCAATATCGATATGATCAACACCACCCATCTGTTCCTTAAATTTTTTTTTTGATTCCACATAACTATGGTTCATTTTGCTTTTTAATATGATTCAGTGTGGTATTGCCACTTTTGAAAAAAATCTTTCTAAAATTCTCTCAAAAAAGGCTTATTTTCTATTGTAGCATCAACCTATTCCTTAGGGCAAACTTGAATCTACACTTCCTGTGGATGCTTGCATGCATATCATTATGACTAATAATGACTTTGCCCATGTCAATAAGAGGAAGAATCTTGCAGATTTTTCATATTCCTACATAAAAGTTTGATCTCCTATCATGGCCCCACCCTAATCCCAGGGGCCATGATTTGAACAAACTTGTATCTACATTACTCATGATTTGTTGTTTTTGAGAAGAAGAGTTTTAAAGATTTTCCCTCTAATATTTGATTGCTTGATGTCACCTCCCCCTACCCTTAGGGGGTCCTGATTTGAACAACAAATCTACAATACCCAAGGATGCTTCCATATTTTACTATATGACTCATCAGAGCTGTTCTTGAGGAGAACATTTTTAAAGATTTTTTTTTATTTTCCTTTGTGAAAGTTTGATCTCCTTTTGTGTCCCCTCCAATCACGTTTGAACAAATTGGAATCTACTCTAACCTGTGTATGCTTGCACACCAAAATGACCAATAATGACTTTGCTTTTCACGTAAATAAAAAATGCAAAAAAATTTTCCCATATACTCCTTTGTAAAACTTTGATACCTATTGTGGCCCCAGTCTTCCCCTGGGGGTCAAGACTTGGACAAATTTGGTCTACCCTACTTGAAGATGCTTCTTTATTTATATGATCAATCATGGCTTTGCTGTTCTTGAGAAGAAGAGCTTTAAAGATTCTTCCTAAAAATTCCTATGTATAACTTTGACCCCCCCTCCCCTGTTGTGGCCCCACTTATGCCCAGGGGGTCAAGAGTTGAACAAACTTTAATTTTACACAAAATAATAAAGCTTTCACATAAGTTTCATCTTTTCTGGCTCACTGGTTCTTGAAGAGTAGATTTTTAAAAGATTCCATTAAATTTTCACTAATTTTTAATTATTATCTCCCCTTGGTAGAAAACATGGCCCTTCATATGAACAAACTTGAATTCCCTTCACCAAAGAACACTCAGTGCTAAGTTTGGTTGGAATAGTCCATTAATTCACACTTTTCAAAAGCTGTGTCCCTTTGTGGGGTTAACCTAACAGTCAAACAAGAAATAAATGTTGTTTCTCTTCTTTATGGTACCAAACATTTGGTGTGCTTCAATAAATAAACTGTGTTTATATTTTTTCTTTCTATGTATGAGAAGCCCTATCCTGAGGCAATCAGAATACAAAACGCAAAGATTTTTTCCAGTCGAATGGCAAAATTACAAATCAAAAAGCTGTAAAGGCTGCTGTGAGGATTCCAGATCTATGGAATTTCCCCCAAAGCTGGAGGCCAAGGGACATAACTTTTGAAATGTGTGGATTCAACTACTGGCCAAGTGGTTCTGGTGAAGAAGATGAAATTATGAAAAGTTTACGACAACAATGACAGCAACTACAGACAATATACAAATCAGAAAACCTCACTTGAGCCTTCTGCTCTGGTGAACTAAAAAGTTGTAAAAATTTTATATGATTTAAACAAAATTACTTTCAAAACAAACATAGTAATCTGTGCTAAGAGAAATTAAGAAACATGTATGTATATCAAAAATCACAACTTAAAATGTTGAATGAACACAGATGACAAGATCACCTTGTGAAAGATATCTACATTTAAGGGGTAGCTGATAATTAGGGTCACACAAGTTCACAGCCTAAAACAAGAAAATAATTATTTTTAAATTTTAACTATTTTAATTATGACTCCCAACATGCACTAGCTATTTACCAACAGTCTGAACTTTCAGGTGTTGCTGAGAAATGATATCATAATGATGTTATTATCACCTCTTGCATGACCAAGCAAAGTTGACATTCGACATATCCCTACATATCAATTAAACTCCATCAAATTTACCTACTTTCCTAGGAAAAACAATGCTTGTCACAAAACATGCTACCTGTGTTACATTCTTTATTGACTCAGGAGTTTATTAGTGATACAGTCATATACTGGCAGTCCAAACTATCAGGAAACTTGTACTATATATCATACATTGTAAGCCTATAGGTTATAGACAATAGCAAAATATCTGACCCAGACAGAACCATATACCTAAATTAATACATGCTTAAAATTGTTTTACTGCCAAAAAAAAGTATTACAAAATTTCCTAAAGGTCAAGGCCACATATGTAACATAAATGTCTTCATTTTAATGATCTGCAGCATATTTCCTTCTGAAGCTAGGTCACAATTAAAACATCTGAAATCTGACTTAAGGACACAAAATGTGAACAAAAAACATAAAAATCAGGAAAAAGACGAAAATGTTCAGGGTTAATAATGCCTGCAGCCATACTCCTTTTGTCAAAAAGAAAAATAAATATTCTCACTGCAAATAAATACTATACAATTTTTGTTATATTATAAGTCAATTATAAACTCTTCAGTGAAACATCAATCGTTTTCATTTCTGTTACAGAATAATGTCACCACAATCACACAATATATAGTCTCATCTATCACAGTCATGTGTGAATAATGAGTCAAAAATATGAAAAATGTATAAATGTAAAATTGCACCAGGTTCAGAATCATGGACGGATATCTGAAAGCTAATTTATTAATTATATTGTAAAAACCCTATCATCTAACATATTTGCTAAATAAAGCATATAGCAACTCCTTTTCTATAATTATAAAAGGAGGGGGAGAGGGTAGCAATTGTACTTTAACTTTCATCATTTCAATGGAGAAAGCATGCAGCTGTGATTGAGCAGAAAATAAAGATGAGATGATCGACATTCTCTGTGTAACCCAGGCATCAAGCTACCATGATGTGAGCAGTAGAATAATACTTCATTCAGAATTCTTTGAGCTTGCCATGTCTCATTCAGGATTTATTGTCTTTGCCAACTATTTACACCTTAAAAGAAAAATTTAGAGAAATCAATAACAGAAATATTGCAAAACTAGGGTAAAGGTAAGTGTAACTATTATGGTAATTTAATGCCTCAATGGAATTTTAGGTTCATTATTCAGTAGCTAGGATATATATGTGTGTGTCAGACCTTTACAGGTCACTAATCAATGGCGATGTCGTAACTTTATGGTGAACTGTGTGATGAATGTGTGCTTAACTCAAAACATAAAATTTAAATTATGTGATATTTCACAATACCTAATAGCAAACAACATTTTACATTATAGGTGCATGGATATACATGTAGTGTACATTGGATTATACATTGTAGTATTAAACATCATTCAAGAATGCATAATGGATCATAAGAACTGCATGTATTAATTATTTTAATTATATCTATTTCTTATGACATTTAAAATATTGTACATCTTTATATAATTATGTTCTTCAATAATGACATTCATAAAATCTGAATAATTTAACAAGAGGCCCATGGGCCACATTGCTCACCTGAGCAACTTTGGCCATGCTGTTCTTTACCAGATTTCCCCCCTTGTAATACCTATTGTGGCCCCGCCCTACCCCCGGGGGTCATGATTTGAACAATTTAGAATCTACACTACCCCAGGATGCTTCCACATAAGTTTCAGCTTTTCTGGCCCAGTGATTCTTGAGAAGAAGATTTTTAAAGATTTTTCCTATATATTTCAATGTAAAAATTGGATTCCCTATTGTGGCCCCACCCTACCCCCGGGAGTCATGATTTTAACAATTTAAAATCTACACTATCCCAGGATGCTTCTATATAAGTTTCAGCTTTTCTGGCTCAGTGGTTCTTGAGAAGAAGATTTTTTAATGACCTCTCCCTATTTTTGTCTTTTCTTGATTATCTCCCCTTGTAAGGGGACTTGGTCCTTTATTTTAACAATTTAAACTTCTCTTCACCCAAGGATACTTTGTGCCAAGTTTGGTTAAAATTGGCCCAGTGGTTCTTGAGAAGAAGTTGAAAATGTGAAAAGTTTACAGACAGACGGACAACGGACAACAGGTGATCAGAAAAGCTCACTTGAGCTTTCAGCTCAGGTGAGCTAAAAACAGTTTGATTTTAATTTTGCTGTTATCAATCACAAAATACTTAAGAAATTAGAGTTCTATATTAGGATCCATCTAATTAAAAAGAAAAAAATCTGAGTGCACACATTTCTTGGACATCTAGGCAACTATTCATTTAAATCCATAAATTCAACTTCATACTAAAGTGAAACAACACTATTTTTAGATAATATTTTGAATACTCTAAAAGTAAATATTAGACCAATTACATTCAAAAATATTTGTCATCTTTATAAACCATAAATCTGAAAAATTCCACTTGTATGAATGAGTACATGCACATGATGAATCATTTAAGCCTGAAGAAACTGTGGACTATCGATCAGCTTCGTATTTAAGATGTCATCACACTTCTTTGTTAAAATGCTCTTTGGTAAACATGGTAAAACTTTATACTAGAATGTAAATTTTCAATAATAACATACCTTTCTTCAAGATTGACATTGATTTATAATATCACAAATTTGGCTGAGAAAATAACAATGAATTGGGAAAAGAAATGATGTGCATGAATGTCTTTGAGGTATATATCTATAGCCTATTGATTAAATTCAATGATCTCAATTTTCTGTCCATGCATATACATTTAAAATCTTTTTGAGGTGCTGAATACTCCAAAATAATTAACCATGCATGCAGTTGCACAAGATGATTTACTGAAAAAATATGCTCAACACCTCATTATTTGAAATATAAGGTCATTTGAATAAGCTGGAAATCTCTTTTCTGATGAACAAATTTTAAACTTTGTATTCAAATAAAGAAATTTGCTAATCTGGTATATACACTAGTACAAGTTTATTGATTTTTGAGTCGTTTCTTAATTTTCATCAGGAATAAATATATGTGTGTCCTGGCTCCTTTACACTGTGTTAATTAACTGGCAAGCATTGATTCAGAAATCATGGAAAACTTTGATATGTAAAGGTGTTTGCCATATATTAACTGAACCTTCACTTAGTACCCTTTATTGACCCTCATCATGAATTATGAATAAACTAATCTCTTGCAATATGTTGCTATTCGTATAGGAAACCATCTTAAACTTGGAATTACACATGAATAATTCTACTACTACTAAAGCAGCATTTGTATTAGATAGGTGGGACACTTAAACTAAAGATGCCTTAAATTTACAAAAGAAGAGGAAATCCCACTTTGATAATCATTCTGTTTTAAGGTATCTTAGAAAGGAATGGAATTCAATTGTTTGATTAGATGATTAGGAATTCAATTGTTTGATTACAGTCCTCTATATATTGGCAAAATATTGGGGGGGGCAACCCCCCCCCCCCCCCCCCCCCCCCACCAGTTCCTACAGCCATGCCTATATATAAACTCTCAATACCTTCACTTACATTGTAATGCATTTTCTAAATCAGAGAATTTGGCGATCAAAACTTTCCAAGTGCCTCATTGTACACCAAAAATTTTCATAGGGCATGTGAGAAAAGGTGAAAAATTGTCTGCTGCCTCCCCTGTAGTACATAATAAACATAATGACACACTGTAAGAAGCTATAGGTATTCCAAGATTAATAAAATAGATTATAAAACAAAAAAACTGACCTCAAAAAGTTGTCATTGGTTCTCATTTAGAGCTTTTTGAAAATCATCTGCAACATCCACCAGCTTACAGCCACTTGGGGTCATGACCTCCGTGGAAGTCAAACTGCTCTCAGACTTCTCTTTTAAAGTCTCTTGACTTTCCTTCTTTTCAGATCCCAAACTTGGCAACTTTACATATAACTGATGCCTTCCAAGTTCTGGACCAAATCCATCTGACTGACTTTCTTTTAAATTTTCTTTCTGTTTCAATGGACTCTGTAGTGGTTCTAGCTTAAAAAGTTTTTTCATTGTCAAGTTCCTGTTTTCTATTCTTGAGCAATCTATCAGGTATGAAGAATCATTAACTTCTGCATTATTGTTATTCTTGAGCAATCCTTCATGGAGTGTTTCTTGAGGATTTTGTTGATTATTTAACACTGAGAAAGTTTCCAAGCCTTCTTCATTATACCGTTTTATATTATCACTTTCACTGCTTTCTATATCATTTGCTGATGGCAGATTTTCAGAACATGTTGCCAAATCTTGTTCTTTGTTTCTTGAACAATCTTTTGTTGCAATGTTGCAGCTCATTTCAAGTCCTGAATCAGCTGCTGCTGTAGAAGCTATGGAAACTTTGGAGACTGTTCTGTCTCTTTTCTCTGATTTATTTGATTTCCCAACCTCTGGATGAGAACTGCTTCGCTTCTGCAGACTTGGATGAATCTCTTCTGACTTCTTTGCAGAGATTGGGTGAGAAATTGAAAAAGGGTCTAGCTCATTACTAGAGTCATAATCACTTGTCTCATACTCAAATCCTTGAAGATTTCCCTGTGATCCCAGAACATCACACTTTCGGCCGCGAATCTTAATGTCATCATAATCTGATTCTTCATCTGAACCAGTCTGGATATGAACACCTTGAGAAGTCGCAAAGAGAACAGGAACTTGGAAACCTGAGTTATGCACAAATGCTTCTTTCATCTTCTCCTCTTTTGCTTGTTTCTTATCATCAGTGTATTTCAGTTCTAACTTTTCACGACTTGGAGGGTTCTCAACTTTAATCTCCAAATCCACAATAAGATTAGATTTTCTACATAAAATTATATTTTTGAACAGTTGCCAAAGTTCTTTTTTCCACAAAAGTGCCAAAATTGGCAAGATTATAACAAAACCAAATCTGAACCAAACCAAACTAACATCTACGGTGTAACTGTTTGGTATCTCAAAACTACTGTTGATATTCAAATCTTCACTATAACGGAACATTCGAATTAACTGTGAACTTATGTATGGTACTTCCATCATAATCCACAGGAACAACAGAATGCCAGTGTATTTTGCTCCTTTAAGTTCCCTTAATAACTTGGGTTCTGAGACTTCCTTGGAATATTGATTTTGGCTTCTCTTGGCATGGTTAGAATGCTCAGAACATGTAACTTTCATTGCAAGTGAAAAGAAAATAATGGATACACTGATTGGAATAAAAAAGCACACAAGTGTTATGATAAGGGTGTAAATGATTGAGACATTGTTTGCCATCATGCAGAGTTTCACATTTTCATAAACATCAACTTCTATTGCACCAAACAACAAGGGGACACTAAACGAAACAGAGTGTACCCAAGTGTATATTAGCATGATGATAAATCGTGGTATGCTCTGAAACTGTTCATATTTATCACTATGTCGAGTGGCCATCATCCTATCCAGAGTCATAAACATCAACCCAAGAATGGTTTCAACCCATATGAGGTTCATGAAAAATGAATTCAAACGACATAGGAAATCCTCACTACTCCACGAAACTGATCCAATAGCAGTTATCAAGGCAAAAGACATGTTGAATAGACAGTCTAAGCAATTCACAAATGCCAAGTTGAGAGAAAATAACTGTAAAGCAGACGTGCGCTGCTTTTTATTGCATCCAATTGTTACAATGAGGACAACATTGCCCAATAATCCTACCACCATGAAAATAACCAGAAACACCACTTTTGTCGTATTTTCGTCCGCCGGAGAATTCGTACCAGTTGATGTTCCATTTTCCAATGAACTAGAATTACTGGCAGCCATCACACATGCATAAATCGATTAACCATTTAAGGAATTTTCAGCAATTTCCAGATGACATAGACCACATTCAGTGTATAACAGATGAATCTCAGTAAATCTTGAGAAATGTTCTCTTTTAGCACACTCTATTATGCAGAACATGTTGATTCGCGTGAAGTACCTGCTAACACACTTGGCCTATATTTCGGTTGTTGACATTAGTGCCGGAAATACGTCACAATTAGCTTAAAAATATGGTAGTACGTACTTAGGGAACCCTATATGATGTTTGTATAAAATAATAATAGATAACAACTTTAGAACGATATGAAATTATTTCTTTTCTTTACAAATGACATTCTTATTTTAACTATCGGGAGATCTAAAATTCTTAGAAATTATTGTTTATACCGAATATACTCAGTAAGAATTACTACACACCGAGTACCCTGGAACTTGTTGCGAATAGTATGATTTCCCGAGAAGTGGTTGTATTTTGCTATGAATTACCTTCCAGGAACAGCTAGCTTAGTAGAAGAGATAGATAGTATGTTATTACACATTATGAATTGTAAAGGTTACTAACGACTGACAAATATAGATTCTAACAGCATAAACATGATAAGGGGATGTAATCTCGGCGAGATTAAAAATTTTGGAATTACGTCTCTTACGAATCTCAGACTAGTGTCACACAAAGTGATTCGGGAAAATCTTGCCCGGACTTTGACCTATTGTTTCGATCAATACGGGCTGAAATGAATTCCTTGCCCGCTTCAACTTTTTGCTTTGGACATCCTTTTAAGTCCCTATCACTTTAAAACTTTTGTTTCTTACCTTTTAAATTTTTAAATCCAACCAAAATCAAGTTGTTGAGTTTTTCATAGCACTGACATATTCGTTCAAACCACCGACGCTGAAGAATTCCAGCAATAGTCTGCTTCAAATACTTTGTACTAAAATAAATTTTGAAACATCTTCCACCCATATGAGCAGTCAAAGTTTTACATGGATATATATATATATATATATATATATATATATATATATATATATATATATATATATATATATATATATATATAGGAAAAATCTTTAAAAATCTTTTTCTCAAGAACAGTAAAGTAATTATGATCAGTTATTTATTATGGAAACATCCATACTAAGGTAGCATAGATTCAAATTTGTTCAAATCATGACCCAAAGGGGTTGGGTGTTACCACTATGGGTGATCAAAGTTTTACCTGGGTATATATAGAAAAAAATCTTATTCTTAAGAACAGCAAAGCAACGATCA